>NC_091284.1:391405475-391708505 GCF_032444005.1 Ranitomeya imitator | reverse complement strand
TTCTGTCCATGGACTCCCTCTGGTGGCTGTGAGTGGTGCTGCTGCTTCTGAGGTTCCTTCCACAGGTGACGGAGTTTATTCGTTGGCTGGCTGCTCTATTTAACTCCACTCAGATCGTTACTCCATGCCAGCTGTCTATGTTCTTGTACTGGTTCAGTTCGCTCTTGGATCTTTCTGGTGACCTGTCTACTCCAGCAGAAGCTATGTCCCTGCTAGTTATTATTTGTTCATTGTTTTCTGGTCCAGCTTGCTATCATGATTTTGTTTTGCTAGCTGGAAGCTCTGGGATGCAGAGTGGCACCTCCGCACCGTGAGTCGGTGCGGAGGTCTTTTTGCACACTCTGCGTGGTCATTTTGTGGTTTTTTGTGCTGACCGCAAAAATACCTTTCCTATCCTCAGTCTGTTTAGCAAGTCGGGCCTCTCTTTGCTGCAACCTGTTTCATTTCTGTGTTTGTGACTTTCATCTTTACTCACAGTCAATATATGTGGGGGGCTGCCTTTTCCTTTGGGGAATTTCTCTGAGGCAAGGTAGGCTTTATTTTCTATTTCTAGGGCTAGTTAGCTCTTAGGCTGTGAAGATGCATCTAGGCCGTGTTAGGTACGCTCCACGGCTATTTCTAGTTGTGTGATAGGATTAGGGGTTGCGGTCAGCAGAGTTCCCACTTCCCAGAGCTTGTCTTGTGTGAGTTTAACCATCAGGTCGTTCCTGGTGCTCCTAACCACCAGGTCCATAACAGGTGCCACTACAGAGAGCCAGATGAAGGATATAACACAGGTATAGTAAGCAATGAGAGCATAAAGAAAAGTGGGGAGGGGGTTATTGCATTGGTAGGTTTAGAAAAATATCCACTAAATACACGCAGAAGAGGCAGAAGTTGAAAAAGAGTTTGAAAAGCTGGGTGACATACCGACTAAATATACGCAGGATAGGTAGGAGTTATTATAGAGTTTGGAAAGCTGGGTGACATACCTGTGGGAGGAATAGATAAATAGACATGTTGATTGGAGTGCAATAGTTATAGATGACAAGGTGCAGTCTGTATACATCATATCAAATTCTCATCTAATTCAGAACAGTACACTTATATGATGCACTTAGGTGATGCCCTAAGCAGACTACTATACAGTTTTATATATGCTTTGCTATATACTGCACATATCCAATAACAAGGTTTTTTTTCTCTGTGTTCTGGGAACTTCTTTATTTTTTTACCTTGACCAAGTTCTATGAGAACATATTTTTGTGGGGCAAGTTGTAGGTTTTATTGCTACAGGTGATGTTTTGATCACTTTTTATTGCAATTTTGTGGAGCAAAATGATCAAAAAACAATTTTTTTGTTGATAACTTTGTTTTTTACTGTGTTCTCAGGACAGCAAGCACAGTATGTAAAAGTATAGGTTAGGTTGTTATAGGCACAGTGATATCAAAATGATTTTAGCTGTTATTAGATCTAGCAAGGGAAAGATCTAAACACTGAACAGCACAGCTCTGTTCACTTTATAGCTGCCTCTGCTGAGAAGTGCAAATCAGCTCCTATTCATGTGAATGGGAAGTGATCTGCAGTACCTAGCAGTGGCACTACACTTAAAACAGAGCTGTGCTGCTCATATCCATTCAGTGTTTATATCTGCCTGCCACTGGAGCTAGTAAGAGTTGATCAGTGGGGGTGCCAGGTGTTATACCCCCTAGCAACCTAATATTGATGACCTATTCCAAAGACAGGTCACAATATTTTATGCACGACCAACTCATTTTATTATTAAACTGAAAGATAGCAAAACAGAAAACAAAAGTATGAAATATGATTCTATGTACAAAACAAAATGTATTTCTAAAATAGAAGTTCAAAAGCACAAAAATGATGTCATTGTCAGTTGGAGAAACATGGCCAAAAAATATATAACGTGCTTTAGAGAGCCAAGTTTTTTCTCTAGCTTTGAGTACTTAAGAATGGATAAATAAAAGAAGCAGTTTTGGTGACCTTTCTCTCGCACACCTAAAGATGAAATTTATGGAATGTCTTTTCACTTTAGTATTTTCCAGAGATTATCTCTGAGTGTTCACCAAGATGTTCACAACATGCCAAACCAGTATTACTGATGCACATACCCATTTATCAAACATATCATTTGTCTCATCTTCTAGTATAAATGCACTATTTGCAGAAAGATAAATTCCTGTTATATTGGAACTTTTCACCTTATAAAGTTGGATATGGATAAAAGGTAAATGCAATATTGACATCTCTAGAAACTCTTCTCCTTTGTCATTCTGGCACTAATACCATGTCTGGGAAAGTAGTTTTCTCTGGAATAAAATAATAGATTTAATAGAACATCAACAACAGACTTTTTCATTTTATTCTCAGAAAAAAATTCTCATTGAAGCTAACAAGGAATCTTTAAAGAGTTGTCCACTACTCAGAAAATTCCTTCTTAAATACTAGATTCCTCAATGTAAAATAAAAATAATAAATACATCCCACACATTAGCAATGTTAATGTAAGGACTCCCAGGGATTGTGTCAAATTACTATGCCACATGAGCACTGCAGCCCTCAGTGGCAGCTGATGGGCTGCTTCACTCACAGTTACTTCAGATAAACCAGAAGTGCATTCCATCAGAGACTGTTAACCCCCAGAGATATTTTGCGTTTTTGTTTTTTGCTCCCCTTCTTCCCAGAGCCATAACTTTTTTTTATTTTTCCATCAATATGGCCGTGTGAGGGCTTGTTTTCTGTGAGACGAGTTGTACTTTTCAACGACACCATTGTTTTTACCATGTCTTGTACTAAAAATTGGAAAAAATTCCAAGTGCAGTGAAATTGCAAAAAAGTGCAACCCCACACTAGTTTTTCGTTTTGCTTTTTTTACTAGGTTGACTAAATGCTAAAACTGATCTTCCATTATGATTCTCCAGGTCATTATGAGTTCATGTGATCTCGGGTTGGGTGAGAGCTTATTTTTTGCGTGCCGAGCTGATGTTTTTATTGATACCATCTTGGTGCAGATATGATCTTTTAATCGCCCGTTATTGCATTTTAAGGCAATGTTTCGGTGACCAAAAAAACGTAAGTCTGGTGTTTTGCCTTTTTTTCTCGCTACGTCATTTAGCGATCAGGTAAATCCTTTTATTTTATTGATTGGGCGATTCTGAATGCGGCGATACCAAATATGTATATGTTTGATTTTATTTATTCTTTAATTTTGAATGGGGCAAAAGGGGGTGATTTGAACTTTTATATATAGTTTATATATTTATATAATATATATTTGAGTGCGCTGGTACCCCATATGTGGGCGAAAACTACTGTTTGGGCACACGGGGCTCAAAAGGGATGTAGTGATGTTTTGGAATGCAGACTTTGATGGAATGGTCTGCGGGTGTCATGTTCCGTTTGCAGAGCTCCTGATGTGCCTAAACAGTAGAAACCCCCTACAAATGACCCCATTTTGGAAATTTGAACCCCTATGGAACTTATCTAGATGTGTGGTGAGCACTTTGAACCCCCAAGTGTTTCACTAAAGTGTATAATGCCAGGGCGTGAAAAAAAATCCTTTTTTTCCCACAAAAATTATCTTTTAGACCCCAATTTTTAATTTTACAAAGGGTAACAGGAGAAATTGGACCCTAAAAGTTGTTTTCCAAATTGTTCTGAGTACACTAATACCCCACATGTGTGGGGGGACCACTGTTTGGGCGCATGACAGAGCTCGGAAAGGAAGGAGCGCCGTTTGACTTTTTCAAACCAAAATTGGCTGGAATTGAGATCAGATGCCATGTCACATTTGGAGAGTCCCTGATGTACCTAAACAGTGGAAATCCCCACAAGTGACCCCATTTTGGAAACTAGACCCCCCAAGGAACTTATCTAGATGTGTGGTGAGCACTTTGAAACCCCAAGCGCTTCACAGAAGTTTATAATGCCCAGGCGTGAAAATAAAAAATCATATTTTTTCCACAAGCATGATCTTTTAGTCCCCAATTTTTTTATTTTCCCAAGGGTAACATGAGAAATTGTACCCCAAACGTTGTTATCTAAATTGTCCTGAGTGCGTAGGTGTATCCCATATGTGGGATAAAAGTACAGTTTGGGCACACATTGGGGCTCGGAAGGGAAGTAGTGACGTTTTGGAATACAGACTTTGATGGAATGGTGTGTGTCATGTTCCATTTGCAAAGCCCCAGATGCGCCTAAACAGTAAAAAAAAAACCACAAGAGACATCATTTTGGAAATTAGACCCCCAATGAACTTATGTAGATGTGCCCCCTTTTTGGAACTAACTCACTGTTTCCTTAATTAATAATAAAATTAAGTAAATTAGCAGTGCATGGAGGTGTGGTACAGTTTGAAGCAATCTTTCATACACAGGCCAGGTTTTTCAGGGCAGGTGTCACATTGATAAATAGTGTCCTTGCGTATTCCCCTTTTGTAACACACTCGGCACCTTTTTTCGCCCTACCTTTTTTCCAATTTGCGGGAACACCCCCAGGAAATGCTGACCTGGTACGATACGAACACTGTCTGTTCTGGAAGTACTGGGGTCCACTCCTTCCTGAGTGCCAAATATCAGGGCCTTGATCACTACCTCTTGGAACTGAATGTACGATGTATCAGTGTGGCCAGCTTTTTGTACCACACCTTGGCCTTTATCAAAGCACTCTACGGTTGGAGGAGTTGATCAGAGATCAATGCCCCCCATGTTTTTGTTGTACCCCAGTATACAGTCCAGTTTGCAGACCTGTGTAGAGGTATCTCATACAGTGCTAAGGGCATTGCCATCATCGTGTATGGTGGTCAAGAGAAGGACATCTCTCTTGTCCTTGTACTTGACCACCAGAAGGAGGTTGCTACATTGGGCTCTGCTGTCACCCCTTCTGAGCATCTCCCCAAGTAGCATTTTCAGGAGGCTTCTCTGATTTTTTGTGGACAGTACTGCAGCACCTCACGCAGAGAGCGATTTGAAAAGTGGGATGCTGGAATGAAAGTTATCGGTGTAGAGGTGATAACCTTTATTCAGCAGTGGGTGCACCAAATCCCACACAATTTTCCCACTCACTCCCAATCTCGTGGGGGATACTGTGCAGTGCATTATCGGTATACTTCAGGAATTTGTGGATGGCGTCAAAAAGCATCTGGGTCATGATCATTCAGAACACTGGAGTGTTGTATAAAATATCAACATTTCAATATTGCCGAAGTTCTGGCTTCTTCAGCATCCCCATGTGAAGGACTAGGCCCCAAAACTGCATCATTTCAATTGCGTCTACAGGAGACCAGTTAGAAAATGATGAACCGGGGTTTTGTTCCAAAAATTGATGAGAATATAAATTAGGTTTTTCCCACCATGAGGTTAACAAAATCCTCAGAGAAAAAGACTTTGAAAAGTCTATTTCTGTGAGGCTGGCGGTGTCAAAATTCATTCCTGATCCTGCCACAAAGTCAGGAATCAGTGGCTCCATGGGGCGAAGTACATATTGGGTCCAGAGTGGGGTGTGCTGGTTCATCTTCCTGAATGGTGGGCGCTGCCTCATCTTCTGTCCTGGGACATCTGCATGGCGGTTCCGCAGGAGCCGAGGAGGAAGATGAGGAGGACGAAGAGGAAGAGGATGAGGATGAAGAATCAGAGAAATAAAGAAATGTGGGATCCTCTCCTTTGCTATCAGTGTCGGAAGCAAGGAAAGTATATGCCTCCTCCACTGAATAGTGCTGTTGGGATGAACATGGCGGGCAGTACTTTTGTTAATGAAATATGGTGCTTGTGTCAAGTACTTTAGTTTTAACTGTGTATGTGTAACTGGGGGAGGAAAGTGCTTGGTGCAAAATTGTCTGAAAAGAAATAGCTAAAAGAAAAAAAGGAGCAGGGAGAAAATGCCTGCGGAAAGAAAAGTGTAAAACAGCAGGCATGAGCTCTGATAAATGAACTGCACTTAGCAAAGTTCGGCGGTTGCTGCATGTGCACACGGAAGGTGGCGCAAGGGGGGTGAAAAAGAAAAATAGAAAAGTGTAAAACAGCAGGCACGAGCTCTGATAAGAGAACTGCATCACTTATCAAAGTTCAGCGGGTGCTGGATATGCTGCTGGATGTGCACACAGAGGTGACAAAAAAGAAAAGTGTCTAAAACAGCAGGCACGAGCTCTGATAAGTCAAGTGTTTCACTTGCCAAAGTTAGGCAGCTGCAGGATGTGCGCACGGTGGTGGCACAAGGCGGGTGAAAAATAAAAATGAAAAACAGCAGGCACGAGCTCTGATAAGTAAACTGCATCACTTATCAAGGTTCGGCGGGTGCTGGATCTGCGCACGGGGGTTGCGCAAGGGGTGGTGAAAAAGAAAAATGGAAAGCAGCAGGCACGAGCTCTGATAAGTGAACTGCATCACTTATCAAAATCAGCGGGTGCTGGATGTGCGCACGGTGGTTGCGCAAAGGGAGTGAAAGAGAAAAATAGAAAACAGCAGGCACGAGCTCTGATAAGTGAACTGGGTCACTTATCAAAGTTCGGCGGCTGCTGCTTGTGCGCACAGGGGTGGTGCAAGGGGAGGTGAAAAAGAGAAATGGAAAACAGCAGGCACAAGCTCTGACAAGTGAACTGCATCACTTATCACAGTTTGGCAGCTGCTGGATGTGCGCACTGGGGTGGCGCAAGGGGGGGTAAAAAAATGGAAAACAGCAGGCACAAGCTCTGCTAAGTGAACTGCGTCACTTATCAAATTTCGACGGCTGTGTTGCCAGGCACCACCCTAGGTTCGAGTACATTGGTACTGGATCCTAGGCTGGGACATCACTGCTTCAGCCAATCTGATTGGCTGAAACATTGAGAGATGCTGCGATTGGCTGTGATTGATGTGATCGTTCTGAGACGTCTTCTTTGGTATGCAGGGCCACTGCCACCGCAAAATAGCCTTGGTGGCAGTTCTCCTAATAGAAAGAGACCCAGTCCCCATCTCGCAGGGGGTCTGTCAAACTTTACGGAGGCGGCATTAACATACCCCTAATTGTGGGTGCCAACCTCCCATTTAAATCCAAATCCCCGATCAATATCGGTGAATACAAGCTGACGTGGGTACGGTGCTGTTGTGACCTGGTGGTCAGGACAATAATGGACCTGGTGGTTAAGAGCACACGGAATGACCTGATAGTTACTGATAATAAGGACGAGCTCAGGGACGTGGGAACTCTGCTGACCGCAATCCCTAAACCTATCAAACACACTAGAAATAGCCGTGGATTGCGCCTAACGCTCCCTATGCAACTCGGCACAGCCTTATGAACTAGCTAGCCCTGAAGATAGAAAAATAAAGCCTACCTTGCTTCAGAGAAATTCCCCAAAGGAAAAGGCAGCCCCCCACATATAATGACTGTGAGATAAGATGAAAATACAAACACAGAGATGAAATAGATTTAGCAAAGTGAGGCCCGACTTACTGAACAGACCGAGGATAGGAAAGGTTACTTTGCGGTCAGCACAAAAACCTACAAAAAGACCACGCAGAGGGCGCAAAAAGACCCTCCGCACCGACTCACGGTGCGGAGGCGCTCCCTCTGCGTCCCAGAGCTTCCAGCAAGCAAGACAACAAATTAAATAGCAAGCTGGACAGAAAAATAGCAAACCAAAGAAATACAAGCTGGAACCTAGCTTCTGATGGGAAGACAGGTCACAAGAACGATCCAGAAGAGAACTAGACCAATACAGGAACATTGACAGGTGGCATGGAGCAAAGATCTAAGTGGAGTTAAAAAGAGCAGCAGCTAACGAATTAACCTCGTCACCTGTGAAACTCAGAAACACCCACCAGAGGAAGTCCATGGACAGAAACAGCCGAAGTACCATTCATGACCACAGGAGGGAGCCCGACAACAGAATTCACAACAGTACCCTCCCCTTGAGGAGGGGTCACCGAACCCCCACCAGAGCCCCCAGGCCGACCAGGATGAGCCAAATGAAAGGCACGAACCAGATCGGCAGCATGAACATCAGAGGCAAAAACCCAGGAATTATCTTCCTGACCATAACCCTTCCACTTGACCAGGTACTGGAGTTTCCGTCTCGAACCACGAGAATCCAAAATCTTCTCCACCACATACTCCAACTCCCCCTCAACTAACACCGGGGCAGGAGGATCAACGGATGGAACCACAGGCGCCACGTATCTCCGCAATAACGACCTATGGAACACATTATGGATGGCAAAAGAAGCAGGAAGGGCCAAACGAAATGACACAGGATTGATAACCTCAGAAATCTTATACGGACCAATGAAACGAGGCTTAAACTTAGGAGAGGAAACCTTCATAGGAACATAACGAGACGACAACCAAACCAAATCCCCAACACGAAGTCGGGGACCCACACAGCGCCGGCGGTTAGCGAAACGTTGAGCCTTCTCCTGGGACAATGTCAAATTGTCCACCACATGAGTCCAAATCTGCTGCAACCTATCCACCACAGTATCTACACCAGGACAGTCTGAAGACTCAACCTGCCCTGAAGAGAAACGAGGATGGAAACCAGAATTGCAGAAAAACGGCAAAACCAAAGTAGCCGAGCTGGCCCGATTATTAAGGGCGAACTCAGCCAACGGCAAAAAGGACACCCAATCATCCTGATCAGCAGAAACAAAGCATCTCAGATATGTTTCCAAAGTTTGATTAGTTCGTTCACAGGAGGGAGCCCGACAACAGAATTCACAACACGGTGACCCGCCATGGCACCCTCTCCTCACTGTCGCAGCTGACCCCAGATCTCTTTTTCCCGCTGCTTCTTTTCTCGATTATGCCCGCAATCCAGGCGGACTGCCCAGGCATAGGAAAAGGGCCCTCGTCGCCCTGATAGAAATTTGAGATGCCCAGCACTGGGTCTGCGCCAGACGTAGGCCTAGCCTCCGATTTACCATGACCACTGGAGGGATCAAGGGGTTCATCGCGGAGGCAGAAGACCAGAGGATAGTCGGGTCAGGTGGGGTAAAGGATTACAGTGGAGAACAACCTCTCATGGACAAAAGCTGTAATTGACTCACCGCGGTGGATCTTGGTGGTCCTCCCGCGCCCACCCTGCATATGCCAAATCCTTCCACGGATGCTGTTAAACTCTCTGGCTCCCAGTGATGCAGTTCCGGACAGATCACCTCTTCCTGTTCAGGTTCCTCTGGGGCAGCCGCTGATTCTGGTCCCCACGGATGCTGCAACACAGGATCCAGACAAAGCGGTTCAGAGTCGCAAAACTGCTCCGGTCATCATGAAAATCTCAGCTCTGCGTCCCGTAGTTCCCACCAAAGGAGTTCCTGCTCCACTGGGCATCGCAGCTATGGTGCTCTTGAATGGGGTTCTGGCCCCGGAAGCCGCCGAGGACCTCCTTCCACAGTTTCGGTGTGCACTTCAGCCTCATCATCTCACTGTCGCCCGGTTCGGCCTGCTCCTCCTCCTGCCGCCACTTCCTTTCAATGCGGCCTATTCCCCTGCAATGGAGAGTGCAAGAATGATGCATCACTGCCAGCGCCGTGTCCCATAATGGTGTCGCACAGCTGCACACAAGGTGTTCTTCTGGGCCCGACCTGTTTCAGAGTGGGGTGGCTCCTGGCGACTCCACCGGTTTCATAGTGAGCAGTTTAAGAAATGGAGAGGTGCCATCTGCCCCCGGCGCATCCACCAGAGTCTGGACGAGGAACATCGCCTGACAGGTTGTTGCGCCATCACAGCGCTGTCACACCCATGAAGGGTGAAGTCACAGTGGTTGTCTTCTTCTTCAAGGCCATACTCCACCATCTTCATGGCCACCATCTTGGTCTCCAATACAGTGTCAGTCACATCCGATTTATCAGTCACATTTAGGTTAATAGCATTTCCTTTCTTCACGGTTTCTCCACAATGCAAAGTAGTGGCATCCTGCTGACTACACCAAGTGTGAGGAAAGGCCAGGGTAGTGGTTGTGGCTGAGAGCATTTGCATTAGTACGCCCTGACCTCCTTTCACATACACGCACGTTCAAGACCTCTGAATATCTATGGCTTCCTCACCTGTACTGTCCGGTCTCTCTGTTCGTTTCTGGAGGCTTCGTCAGTCCGGTTTTCCATAAAATGACCATACCTTTTGGTTCTCCAGCGCCCTCCCTGTGCAGACTTACTTGATTTGGGTACTCCCTCGACCATTTTGTCCAGGTCCTGAGGGCATTGGCCCACTCAATAAGTGGCCACATGATGAGTGAACTGCCCATACTGCTTAGTATTCTTTAGCAACTGCAGTTCCCACTAAAGCTGCACTGCTAGCAAGGTTGCTGCTGCTTCCTCTGATGCTGTTCTGGCCACCAATACCAGATGGTTGGGCCTTTGTGCTTACCAACGTTGTGTGGCACAGTGCTGCCCAGGGCTAGCCAGCCCAACCGAGCTATACGGTTGCTCTGGCCCCAACTGACTCTATCAGGAAGTATTTTCTGCCTTATCTACCGTGCCCCTCCTATGTTAACTATTAGATGTTCCTACTACAGTGTAATGATCTCTGTGCCCCCATCTAGTGGCTAAATTTAGCACTGCGCTTTCCCTATAGCATTTCAATATAAACAGTACAATAGCTGCAGAAAAATGTTTTACATATGTACAATACTAAACATATTTGTATCACAATGAGACATACAGAAAAGGGGTTGAACGAGATGTTGTACACTGCAACCCCTTACACTGACACCATCTTTCCTGAGGAAAGATGGCACTGGGACTTTAATGCAATCACTGCGACTTCAGTCGCAGTGTCACATTAAAGGACATGATATACTATTCCATCCATGGTCAGACAGGCCCAGGCCACATGGACGGAATAGTAAGTTGGATGTCAGAGAGGGGTTAATATTTTTAAAAACTTTTTTTTTACTTTTGGCATGCTTCAATAGTCTCCATGGGAGACTAAAAGCTGCCGCAATCCTATTGGCTCTCCTACATAGAGGCGATGATCAGATCATCTCTAGGCAGTAGAATTACTCACTTGCTATGAGCGCCGACCACTGGGTGGTGCTCACAGCAATCAGGCAGTCACAACCATAAAGGTCTCCAGGAGACCTCTGGTTGTCATGCCAATGATCCGGTGACCCGCGATCACGTGACGTAAGTCATTGGTGGGCGGGTTTCCGGTCTGACGGCCAGAAACGCGACTTAAATGCTGCTGTCAGTGTTTGACAGTGGCATTTAATGGGTTAATAGCCGAGGGTGGATCGCGATTCCATCCGTGGCTATTAGGGGCACATGTAAGCTGTTCAAAACAGCTGACATGTTCTTGGAAAGATGTGGGCTCAGTGCCGGAGCCCACATCAAAGGGAGGGAGTCTGACACTGGTGTACTATTATGCCCGAAGTCAGAAAGGGGTTAATGTGCTGAAGTGGTCACGTTACATAAGAATGTCAACTTACCTCTGGGAAATCTGGTGCCTGCATCACTGGATCGCCGCCGATGCAGAAGATGAATACCTACCCCAACCGAAAATATTACCAAAAAAGGGTTGTCCAAGTAATGGACATTCCCTTCAAATATCTGTCGTACACAATAATTACTGTTCATGGGATAGGCAGACATTAGGGCCAAAACACAACCATACACCATAATGCTTACCATGGAGAAAGAAGTAAAGTGGGGAACAAAGTGAATCTTTATAAAAGCATAATAAAACTTTCTAAATGCATAATTATGGGACTAATAATTACTTAAATTATTTACCTTTAACCTCTTCCCCCCAGACAGTTTTCTGTTTTTTTTATTTTCCAATTTTCCCTCCTATTTTCCCAAGAGCCATAAGATTTTTATTTTTCCATTTACATAGCCGTATGAGGGATATTTTTGTGGGACGAGTTGTACTTTTTAATTACATCATTCATTTTATCATGAGATGCACATTAAAGTGATAACAAATTTCCAAGTGCATTGAAATTGCAAAAAAGGTGCAATTTCACAGTTATTTCGGGTTTTTTATTTACCATGTTTACTATATGGTAATTGACCTGTCATTATGATTCTCCAGGTCAGTACAAGTACGCACATCCCAAACATGTATAGTTTTTTTTGTTTGTTTAAATGGTGTAAAGAAATTAAAGGGAACCTGTCACCCCAAAAATCGCGGGTGAGGTAATCCCACCGGCATCAGGGGCTTATCTACAGCATTCTGTAATGCTGTAGATAAGCCCCCGATGTTACCTGAAAAAGGAGAAAAAGACGTTAGATTATACTCACCCAGGGGCGGTCCCGCTGCTGGTCAGGTCGGATGGGCGTCTCCGGTCTGCTGCGGCGCCTCCTATCTTCTTTCCATGACGTCCTCTTCTGATCTTCAGCCACGGCTCCGGCGCACGCGTACTTTGCTCTGCCCTCTTGAGGGCAGAGGATAGTACTGCAGTGCGCAGGCGTCGGAAAGGTCAGAGGCCCGGCGCCTGCGCACTGCAGTACTTTGTCTGCCCTCAACAGGGCAGAGCAAAGTACACCTGCGCCGGAGCCGTGGCTGAAGATCAGAAGAGGACGTCATGGAAAGAAGATAGGAGGCGCCGCAGCGGACCGGAGACGCCCATCCGACCTGACCAGCAGCGGGACCGCCCCTGGGTGAGTATAATCTAACGTCTTTTTCTCCTTTTTCAGGTAACATCGGGGCTTATCTACAGCATTACAGAATGCTGTAGATAAGCCCCTGATGCCGGTGGGATTATCTCACCCGCGATTTTCGGGGTGACAGGTTCCCTTTAAAAAGGAAAATGCTGGCTTTTGTCACCATTTTACAAGACCCCCTAAAGTTTTCATTTTTGAGGATCTGGAGTTGTGTCTGGGCTTATTTTTTGTGCACTGACATTTTTGGGGCAGATATAATAGTGTGATTACCACTTATTGCATTTCACTGCAATGTTGCGGAGGCCAAAAAAACATAATTTTGACATTTAAATTTTTTTGCTCATTATATTGTTTACCGATTGGATTAATTTACTTCATATTTTAATAGATTAGACTTTTACGAACACAGCAATACCAAATATGTGTATTTTCTTGTTTGTTTGTTTATTTTTAATGGGGTAGAAGGGCAGTGATTGGAACTGTGTTTTTCTTTTCAATTTTTTCATCAAATAAACCCTCCAAATAGTATAATGGGCCCCACATAGCCCTCCAAACTGTATAATGGCCCACACATAGCCCTGAAAACTATATAATGTCCCCCATATTGCTCTGAAAATTGTATAAAGGCCTCCACATAGCCTTACGAACTGTATGCCAGGCAGAGTAGGTGGCGTTGACACTGACCACCAACCCTTGACTCACAGGCACTGTAGTCACCGCTGCGTCATGCTCAAGAATAGCAATCTTCTATCTCCCATCACATAACCATATTTATTGAAATATTACCCCATGTAAGCCTCAAACCAACACTGGTTTTGGAATAAATGATTTGCAGTATTTCATTTTAGAATTAGACCTTTCCCTAATGGGTAACACATGTAGAAATGTCTAATTTCATTATGCCTCAACATTAGTGTTGAGCGATACCATCCGATACTTGAAAGTATCGGTATCGGATAGTCTCGGTCGATACCCGAAAAATATCGGATATCGCCGATACCGATAGCAGATACCAATACAAGTCAATGGGACATCAAGTATCGGAAGGTATTCTCATGGTTCCCAGGGTCTGAAGGAGAGGAAACTCTCCTTCAGGCCCTGAGATCCATAGGGATGTGTAAAATAAAGAATTAAAATAAAAAATATTGATATGCTCACCTCTCCGGCGGCCCCTGGACATCACGCTGGTAACCGGCTGGCTTCTTTGTTTAAAATGAGCGCCTTCAGGACCTGCGAATTACGTCGCGGGTTCTGATTGGTCGCGTGCCGCCCATGTGACCGGCACGCGACCAATCAGAAACCGCGACGTCATTCGCAGGTCCTTAATTCCGAGAATTAGGAGTTTTGTGAATGAGAATGACGTCGCGGCTTCTGATTGGTCGAGTGCCGGTCACATGGGCGGCACGCGACCAATCAGAACCCGCGACGTCATTCGCAGGTCCTGAAGGCGCTCATTTTAAACAAAGAAGCCGGCCGGTTACTAGCGTGATGTCCAGGGGCCGCCGGAGAGGTGAGCATATCAATATTTTTTATTTTAATTCTTTATTTTACACATCCCTATTGATCCGATACCGATACCCGATACCACAAAAGTATCGGATCTCAGTATCGGAATTCCGATACCGCAAGTATCGGCCGATACCCGATACTTGCGGAATCGGAATGCTCAACACTACTCAACATACAAAGAAACATCCTGACTTATGTAGGAAATAAAGTAGAATGATTGTCTCCTTTTCGATGACTGATATAGAATTTTCCCTTTCAAGAGAGGATGACATTCAGAAGGATAACAATATACGTTATGTGAAGAAAATAGCTCTCAAATAATCTAAATTATACTCATCATTATATCATTCTAAAATGGTTGGTCGAAAAATATATAAAACAGAATTTTGCTGACAGCTGATCTTTAAAAACCAAAGTTTGCTTATAGCTAGCAAGGTGCAAAAGCAAATAGGATCTACTATATGTTCCCACTTTCTAAGAAGTAAAAAAAGAGATTATTTGGAATGATATTAAAACTGCTCAGCACATAGGCTTATTTTCATTGTTGGACATATTGGAAATATTAATCACATACAGTGGGGCAAAAAAGTATTTAGTCAGTCAGCAATAGTGCAAGTTCCACCACTTAAAAAGATGAGAGGCGTCTGTAATTTACATCATAGGTAGACCTCAACTATGGGAGACAAACTGAGAAAAAAAATCCAGAAAATCACATTGTCTGTTTTTTTATCATTTTATTTGCATATTATGGTGGAAAATAAGTATTTGGTCAGAAACAAACAATCAAGATTTCTGGCTCTCACAGACCTGTAACTTCTTCTTTAAGAGTCCCCTCTTTCCTCCACTCATTACCTGTAGTAATGGCACCTGTTTAAACTTGTTATCAGTATAAAAAGACATTTGTGCACACCCTCAAACAGTCTGACTCCAAACTCCACTATGGTGAAGACCAAAGAGCTGTCAAAGGACACCAGAAACAAAATTGTAGCCCTGCACCAGGCTGGGAAGACTGAATCTGCAATAGCCAACCAGCTTGGAGTGAAGAAATCAACAGTGGGAGCAATAATTAGAAAATGGAAGACATACAAGACCACTGATAATCTCCCTCGATCTGGGGCTCCACGCAAAATCCCACCCCGTGGGGTCAGAATGATCACAAGAACGGTGAGCAAAAATCCCAGAACCACGCGGGGGGACCTAGTGAATGAACTGCAGAGAGCTGGGACCAATGTAACAAGGCCTACCATAAGTAACACACTACGCCACCATGGACTCAGATCCTGCAGTGCCAGACGTGTCCCACTGCTTAAGCCAGTACATGTCCGGGCCCGTCTGAAGTTTGCTAGAGAGCATTTGGATGATCCAGAGGAGTTTTGGGAGAATGTCCTATGGTCTGATGAAACCAAACTGGAACTGTTTGGTAGAAACACAACTTGTCGTGTTTGGAGGAAAAAGAATACTGAGTTGCATCCATCAAACACCATACCTACTGTAAAGCATGGTGGTGGAAACATCATGCTTTGGGGCTGTTTCTCCGCAAAGGGGCCAGGACGACTGATCCGGGTACATGAAAGAATGAATGGGGCCATGTATCGTGAGATTTTGAGTGCAAACCTCCTTTCATCAGCAAGGGCATTGAAGATGAAACATGGCTGGGTCTTTCAACATGACAATGATCCAAAGCACACCGCCAGGGCAACGAAGGAGTGGCTTCGTAAGAAGCATTTCAAGGTCCTGGAGTGGCCTAGCCAGTCTCCAGATCTCAACCCTATAGAAAACCTTTGGAGGGAGTTGAAAGTCCGTGTTGCCAAGCGAAAAGCCAAAAACATCACTGCTCTAGAGGAGATCTGCATGGAGGAATGGGCCAACATACCAACAACAGTGTGTGGTAACCTTGTGAAGACTTACAGAAAACGTTTGACCTCTGTCATTGCCAACAAAGGATATATTACAAAGTATTGAGATGAAATTTTGTTTCTGACCAAATACTTATTTTCCACCATAATATGCAAATAAAATGATAAAAAAACAGACAATTTGATTTTCTGGATTTTTTTTTCTCAGTTTGTCTCCCATAGTTGAGGTCTACCTATGATGTAAATTACAGACGCCTCTCATCTTTTTAAGTGGTGGAACTTGCACTATTGCTGACTGACTAAATACTTTTTTGCCCCACTGTAACTATATGCCTTTCTCAGGCTACGGGCCCCTTTCCACTTGTGTGAGAAAAAAACAGTCCGATTTACGGACCGAAAAAATGGATGTAACGTGTGCGATTGTCATGCGAGTGTCATGCGAGTGTAATGCGATTTTTAATCGCATCATCCGTTTTTACATCCGTATGCAATCCGTTTTTTTTCTCTGCAACTATTTTTATACAGTCATTTACAGGACTATTTACAGTGTTCTGTGCCACAGAATGGTAAGGTATCCGTAAAAAACAGATGGAATACGGATGGTCCGTATTCCATGCGTTTTTTTTCTCGCACCCATTGACTTGCATTGGCGCGTCTCGTCCGAGACTCGCAGCAAATCGCAGCATGCTGCGATTTTTTTCTCAGTCCGATTTCAGCTGAGAAAAAAATCGCAAATGGAATGTCACCTATTGACTAACATTGGTCCGAGTGCAATCCGATTTTTTATCGGATTGCACTCGTCCGTTTTTCTCACAAGTGGAAAGGGGCCCTACAACTGATACTTGGACCAAAACAATATTTTCTTCTCAACTTATTCAAAAACCAAATTAACAATTCTGCTGGTTTCTTTTTCTTTTTTTTTTAAATACAGTGCATTCTGGAAACAAAGATAATACTGTATTTTTCAAACTATAAGACGCACCAGACCATAAGACGTACCCCAAATTTTGGGGTGGAAAATAGCAGAAAAAAGATTTTTATAAGATGGGGGTCCATCTTATTGTCTGAATTTAAGGTATCTTAGCTGAGTACTGGCGGTGGTACAGCAGGGTCAAAGAAAGCAGGGTCCCTTCCTCAGGAAGCCGGCAGTGGCAGAAGTGGGGCATTGCTGCAGTCCCGGGGTGCGATGCTGCAGATCCGGTGTCGGCGTGAGGCAGAGCTGGAGCAGGGTCCCATCCTCAAGATGCTGGCAGCGGCAGAGGTGTGGCAATGCTGCGGCAGTGGGCAGTGCGAAATGCACCTGAGCAGGGTCCCTTTTTCAGGATGCTGATGGCAGAAATGTGGCAGCAGTGCCATAGCCCAGGGTCTACGGTGAGCAGAGCGCATGACCAGTTTCCCTGTGGCCAATTTCCTGAAGCCATGGGCCGCTGGAGGCTTCAGGAAAATGGCTGCCGAAGTCCGTGCGTGCGCAGATTGAGATCTCGGTGGCCGTTTTTCTGAAGCCGAGTGCCGCCGAGATTTCAATCTGCGCACATGCAGCCTGCGGCAGCCATTTTGCTCAAGCCTCTGGAGGCCCACGACTTCAGGATGTTGGCCACAGGGAATCGGTGAAGCGCTCTGGTCACCGTGGACACTGGACCGCGGCGCCATCACATTTCTGCCGCTGATATCCTGAAGAAGGGACCCTGCTCAAGTGCACTCTGCATCACCCACAGCCACAGCATCACCACATCTCTGCCTCAACCACCCGGTAAGCCTGCGCTCGCACTATAAAACGGACCCCCCATTTTCCTCTCACATTTTTTTTGTGAAAAAGTACGTCTTATAGTCAGAAAAATATGGTAATTAAAAAACACGTGACCCTGTGCACAGTGATAATGAGCAATTAGTTAATATCTAATTGAGTACCGATGCTGGTTCACTAATATAGAAAATTGTAATGATATAGAGATGACATAGCTATAGGAAAATACTATTATCACTGAAGAGATAACCAAAATCATGATAATTTGTAATACTAATGTTGCAAATCAGTAAAAATTATCCCTGGTCATATCACAGATGTAAGGCCTATTTTTCCATCGGTTAAGTACTAGACTGCACCTGCCTAGCAGCGAAGGCTAGCACCCTAGTTATTCGGGATTTGGTGCCCCCGCTCCATGGTGGCTCACCCTCACTTGCCCTAGTTGTCCCTGCTAGACATATAGATACAGATATATTTCTAATCCAGACAGCATAAGTGCTATTCTATACAAGATATAAATGCACACCATAGAAACAATAAAAATCTTATCGTATTAGATAAATCACTAGCTTTGTAGAAGAAGGGAGGTACGTGTCACTATGCATGCAGAGGTCAGTGATGAAAAACCACAGTGATTTGTGCTTCCAGCACACTAGGTTATGAGAGACCGTGTACATACAGTAGTTTAATGGGCTGGTTTCATGTAAGTACCCACAGTGTGGGAGGGAGGGTGCTCACTGTACCCCTTTCCCTGCAGGGCATTTAGGTGTTTGAGGACCTGCAGTGATGTTATGATCACGTGACTAGCACATGTGATATATATCTGGACCTGTGTTTCATTCTGTGTGTGGTGCTGTGGGGAGAAGCTGTGCTTCTCACAGAAGTTGAAGACTGAAAGTGGGTTTTCCCTAACAGTGTGCTCAAAGGAGGACTGAACTGTGTGCTATGATTTTTGTTTTGTTTTTCTGTCATGCCTTGAGGACTCTGTTTTGTTTTCAACACGGTGACTTATGCTGCATATAATAAACCCACTGTTGTTTTATGTGCATGTGCTCCTGAGTCTACCTGAAGGCTTCTACCAAGGGTGACAACCCCTCACACATGGTGTCTCGAGTGCGGGCAGCAATCTAGGAACCCAGATAGAGGCTGCGGACAACTACGTGTCCTGGGTGAAATCTGCCATTCAGCACGAGACATCTGGCAACTTGGAGGAGCTGGTGAAATATCTCATGCAGGCACATCAAAAACACCAACTTGCTAGTCAGCAGTCTCAGATAGCACAACAGGAGATGAATAAGCTGTTGATACAGCATCTTCAGAAATCTCAACAGCAGCAGAGACAGCAGCAGGAGGCGCTAACGCAACAAATGGAGCTCCTCACAGAGGTGGTTCAGGTAAGGCCGGCGGTCTCCTCCTCATCTCCCGAAGGTGATTCATATGCCCAGAAAATGCTAAGGTGAACTATGCAGAAAATGACCTCGGGGATGATGTGGAAGTTTTCTTCACAGTTTTTGAGCATGTAGCTGAACAGGAGAGACTTCTGCCGGAGCAGTGGACGGAGGTACTACCACCATATCTGATGGGGGAGCCCCAGAAGGCATATTATGACTTAGCCATCCAGGATTCCAAGAAACTTGGGAAGTTAAAAACTGAGATACTGGCATGACTGGGGGTGACATTGTCTGTAAGGGTTCAACGAGTCCACCGTTGGACATATGTTGAAGATAAACCACCTCGCTCACAGATGTTTGACTCGCTACAACTGGTCCAAAAGTGGCTGCAGCCATAGTAATCCACTCCAGCCCTGATGGTCGAGCGTGAGGTGATGGACAGATTCATCCATTCTCTACCAAGGCCAATACAGAACTGGGTTGCCCAGGGCAACCCCTGGAATGCAGATGATTTGGTTGGACTGGTTGAGAGGTACCAGGTGGTGAAGAAATCCCTGGGGAGGCCAGACTTTACTATGTCCCTGTACTGGGATAACCAAAAGGGGGCGGGCTCACCAAAGAGGGTGGCTAGGCCCACAAATGGGGGACAACCAAATCCTGCTGAGGGGATCTCTAAGACTGGGATGAAAGATGTGGTCCATTGGCGGTGTCACAATCTCGGGTACGTAGCCAGCCGGTGTAATATGGTCCCTGAATCTATGGACTGCATTCTCAACAGAGGGTGCTCATATTATGCTTACTAAGCCTGCAGTGTGGACTGTAAACCCAGCGACAATCACCAGTCGTGTGCTATCTCCGTCAATGAGGTGAGGGTCCTCGGGCTGCTGGTCTCTGGATGTCTGGAGACACTAATCAGCACTGCAT
This sequence comes from Ranitomeya imitator, assembly GCF_032444005.1. Taxonomy (NCBI): domain Eukaryota; kingdom Metazoa; phylum Chordata; class Amphibia; order Anura; family Dendrobatidae; genus Ranitomeya; species Ranitomeya imitator. The sequence continues at coordinate 391,688,508 of NC_091284.1, read as the reverse complement.
GACACACCAGTTAATCCCCAATACGTTGGTTATGTGTCTGCTGCATACAAAGAGATGCCAAGGACTACCTTGTCGCCAGAGTAACCAGGGGGACTGACTGTGGTGATAAGACCCATGAGGTTGGGGTAGTGAGAGACTTAATCCATCCTGTCATACTGGGTCATGATTTTTCTCTATTCTGGGACTTGTGGCAGGAGGGCAGAAGAGGGCTGTATCAAGTTCTGGTTCAAAGCCAGGCCTCTCTGAAGGTAACTCCATCAGGAGCAGAGGTGAAGGAAATTCGGGTTTGTGTCCTTGCTGGAAAGGAGAACGAAACTGTACGTGAGGAGCCCAGCTTCCTTGACTTGAGGTGCTTGGAGAGACCTTTGGGACTGCTCAGCTTTGAGACCTCACGTTGAAATATGCCTTTGAAAATGTCAATGTATGTAATGGGGTTGCTCAAGAACTGGGTGCTGACATCAGGTTTCCTCATTTTGCAGTGACTTGCGAGCTGCTGTATTGGGAGACCAAATTGAGGGGTGGAGAAATTGTGGAACAGCTGTTAGTTCCGACACTATACCGGCGGAGGGTTCTAGATAAGGCCCATGCACATACAGTACAGACCAAAACTTTGGACACACATTCTCATTTAAAGATTTTTCTGTATTTTCATGACTATGAAAATTGTACATTCACACTGAAGGCATCAAAACTATGAATTAACACATGTGGAATTATATACTTAACAAAAAAGTGTTAAACAACTGAAAATATGTCTTATATTCTAGGTTCTTCAAAGTAGCCACCTTTTGCTTTGATGACTGCTTTGCACACTCTTGGCATTCTTTTGATGAGCTTCAAGAGGTAGTCACTGGGAATGGTCTTCCAACAATCTTGAAGGAGTTTCCAGAGATGCTTAGCACTTGTTGGCCCTTTTGCCTTCACTCTGCGGTCCAGCTAATTCCAAACCATCCCGTTTGGGTTCAGGTCTGGTGACTGTGGAGGCCAGGTCATCTGGTGTAGCACCACATCACTCTCCTTCTTGGTCAAATAGCCCTTACACAGCCTGGAGGTGTGTTTAGGGTCATTGTCCTGTTGAAAAATAAATGATGGTCCAACTAAACGCAAACCGGATGGAATAGCATGCCGCTGCAAGATGCTGTGGTAGCCATGTTGGTTCAGTATGCCTTCAATTTTGAAGAAATCCCTAACAGTGTCACTAGCAAAGCACCCCACACCATCACACCTCTTCCTCCATGCTTCACGGTGGGAGCCAGGCATGTAGAGTCCATCCATTCACCTTTTCTGCCTTGCACAAAGACACGGTGGTTGGAACCATCACCCAAGCACAGATTTCCACTGGTCTAATGTCCATTCCTTATGTTCTTTATCCCAAACAAGTCTCTTCTGCTTGTTGCCTGTCCTTAGCAGTGGTTTCCTAGCAGCTATTTTACCATGAAGGCCTGCTGCACAAAGTCTCCGCTTAATATTTGTTGCAGAGATGTGTCTGCTGCTAGAACTCTGTGTGGCATTGACCTGGTCTGTAATCTGAGCTGCTGTTAACCTGCGATTTCTGAGGCTGGTGACTCGGATAAACTTATCCTTAGAAGCAGAGTTTACTCTTGGTCTTCCTTTCCTGGGGCGGTCCTCATGTGAGCCAGTTTCTTTGTAGCGCTTGATGGTTTTTGCAACTGCACTTGGGGACACTTTAAAAGTTTTCCCAATTTTTCAGACTGACTGACCTTCATTTGTTAAAGTAATGATGGCCAATCGTTTTTCTTTACTTAGCTGCTTTTTTATTGCCATAATACAAATTCTAACAGTCTATTCAGTAGGACTATCAGCTGTGTATCCACCAAACTTCTGCACAACACAACATTCAGTGTGAATGTACAATTTTCATAGTCATGAAAATACAGAAAAATCTTTAAATGAGAAGGTGTGTCCAAACTTTTGGTCTGTACTGTATATTGAGTGGTCATTTAGGGGTAGAGAAAACTTAGGAGAGAGGACTGCAGAGATTTTATTGGCCAGATTGTTACGGTGAGATTCTAAATTATTATAGGTCTTGCCCTACCTGCCAGATAACTGCCTGTGTGTCTCACTTCAGAAGCCCCTTAGTTCCATTGCCGGTGATAGAAATTCCCTTTGAGAGAATTGCTATGGACTTGGTGGGTCCTATTGTTAAGTTGGCATGCAGCCATCTTGGTTGTTACGGATTATGTGACCCAATACCCTGAAGCAGTACCACTGAGGAACTCTTCAGCTAAGAGTCTCGCCTGAGAGATGGTACACATCTTTGCGAGGACCGGTTTGCCCAAGGAAATTTTAAAGGATCAGGAAGGTCCGTTTATGAGCAAAGTGATGCGGGAGCTGTGCAGAGTCCTCCAGATCGCCTAGCTGCAAACCTCCGTGTACCATCCGCAGACCGATGGTCTGGTGGAGCGCTTCAACAACACCTTGAAGGCCATGTCCAAGAGTGTCATTAAGAAGGACTGTCGAGAATGGCACTATCTGCTCCCATTCTTGCTCTTTCCCATTAGAGAAGTTCCACAGGCATCCACGCGGTTCTCGCCATTTGAGCCTCTCTACTGCCAATATCCACGAGGACTACTGGATATCACTAAGGAAACCTGGGAAGTTGAAGTCACGCCACACCAAAGCATGACAGAGCTTGTCACCCATCTGCAAGAGAGGATGGCTCACATAATGCCTATCATGAAGGAACATCTGCTCCAGGCGCAGGAGGCCAAAGCCAGGGTGTACAACCAAATAGCAAGACTGAGGCAGTTGCAGCCCAGGAGCCGAGTGCTAGTACTCATTTCAACGGTAGAGAGAAAGTTCCTGGCCAAGCGGCAAGGCCTATGTGAGGTCATGGAGAAACTCGCGGATGTGACTTATAATGGTACACTGATCACAGGAAGCTGTACCAGGTATACCATGTGAACCTGCTCAAGCCCTGGCGGGACCATGAAATGCTGGAAGCTCCTTGCCTGGGGGCCCATCCCGAAGCCAAGATCAAGTAGGTCCAGAAGCAGCAATGTTGAGAACTGCTGCAGCAGAAACGTGATCTGTTCTCGGAATAGCCAGGGTGGACACAGGTCATTGAACATGACATACTAATGGAGTCGCATGTAAGGGTGAGCCTAAAGCTCTACAGAATCCCCGAATCAGGTGGGGAGATAATCTCAAGAGGTGAAGATGATGCTGGACCTCAGGGTAATAGAGGAATCAAAAAGTGGCTGGTCCAGTCCCATCATCCATGTACCGAAGCCCAGTAGTGAGTGGCAGTTTTGCAACGACTACTGCAAGCTCAATGAGGTGTCAGTGTTGACGCGTACCCAATACCCCACATGGATGAACTTCTTGAGCGACTGGGGCCCGTGAGGTATAGCAGAACCCTAGATCTAAAGAAGGGATACTGGCAGATTCCCATGTCGCAGAGCGCCAATGGGAAAACTGCCTTCTCAACACCAGATGGCTGCTTCCATTACACCAGGATGCCATTCGGTCTGCAGGGGGCCCCCGCTACCTTCCAGAAGGCAATGGATCGTCATCTTTAGCCATGACTGGAGTTCGCATCTCCCAAAAGTACAGGCAGTCCTCGATGTCTTGCGGAAAGCAGGTTTCGCAATAAACCCAAAAAAGTGTGCCATAGGGAAGGAGGGAGGCCAGGCACTTGGGCTACATCGCCGGGAGAGGCGTATTCAAGCCCCAACTGAATAAAATAGAAGCAATTTAGAAGTGTCTGCAACCACTTTCCAAGAAGCAAGTGAGGGCATTTCTTGGGATTACCGTTGGTTTATCCCAAATTTCACCACGATTGCCGCACCGTTAACAGACCTCCTTGGGAGCACCAGGCCGACTGTGGTAAAATGGGCTCCTGACACAGAGGGCATTTCAGGAACTCAAACGGGCTCTGTGTAGGCATCCGGTTCTTGTCGCACCAGACATTAAAAAAGAATTTATGTTACAGACCGATGCTTCAGAGGCTGGATTGGGAGCGGTACTCTCACAGTAAATAAATGGTGCAGAGCATCCCATCCTGCATCAGACCCAAAAACTCTTCTTGCGAGAAGAATTATGTGATTTTAGAGAAGGAGTGCTGGCCATAAAGTGGGCTGAAGAAACACTAAAGTACTACCATCTGGGCCGTAGATTCAATTCATCATCATTGATTGTGATGCCAAAGGAGCCCCGATAAAGTATTAAGTGCATTTACTGAATATACAATTCAGTAGTCCAACATTTTGGATTTTTAAATCATTTTTTCAAGCTAGTGTTATAAAGTATTCTAATTTACTGAGATAAGGACGTTTGAGATTTCATTGGCTGTAAACCATAATCATCAACAATAACAGAAATAAACACTTGAAATACATCACTCTGTTTGTAATGATTAAGTGTAATTGATGAGTTTCACATTTTGTATTGAAGAACTGAAATAAATTAACTTTTTGATATTCTAATTTTGTGAGATGCACCTATATATATATATGTTTATAATTACAGAGAGCTCACCCCCTCTATGCTATCTTTAACCCCTTCACTCCTCCACGTGCCAAATTTTAAGATTCAGATCAGTGTCACGTTATGTGGTAACAACACTTCAGAATATCCCAGTGATTCTAGATTGTTTTTTCGAGACACATTGTACTTCATGCTAGTGGTAAATGTAGGCCAACAATTTTCGCGTTTATTAGTGAAAATATTGGAATTTAGGCAAATATTTTGAAAATTTAGCAATTTTTTAACTTTTAACTTTTTTGTCCTTAAACCAGATACTTCTATCACACAACATAGTTAAGAAATACCATTTACCACATATCTAATTTACATCAGCATAATTTTTTTTTATTTTGCTAGGAAGTTAGAATGATTAAACTTTTCAATTTTCCAGCAAAATTTTAAAAAACTGTTTTATAGGGACCATATCACATTTTAAGTGACTTTGAGGGGCCTATATGACAGAAAATACCAAAATGTGACACCATTTAAAAAACTGCACCCCTCAATTTGCTCAAAACTACATTCAATAAATGTATTAACCCTTCTAGTGCCTCACAATAACTGAAGCAAAGTGGAAGGAAAAAAAATTAGAAATTATTAAGAAGTGTTGATACAGCCCTAAATTTTGCATTTTCACAAGGATACTAGGAAAAAATGGACTATACAATTTATTGTACACCAATACTCCATATGTGGAGGAAACTGCTGTTTGGGCATGTGTCAGGGCTCTAAAGGAAGGAGAACCATTTCACTTTTGGAGTGCAAATTGGCTTGAATACATTTCAGATGCCATGTCATATTTTAAGAACCCCTGACATAAATGTGCCTAAACAGTGGAAACCCACCTACAAATGACCCCATTGTAGAAAACTACATCCCTCAAGAAACTTGAGGTGTGGTGAGAACCTCGGACTCCCCAGGTGTTTCACAGAATTTTATAATTTTGAGTAGTGAAAATAACAGGTTCAGAGTAATTAAAGAAATGTGGAAGGAAAAAATTAAAATTTTACTTTTTCTGAAAAAAATATTGATTTAGCCCCAAATTTTGCATTTTCACAAAAGTAAAAGGAAAAAGTTGAGCATACAATTTGATGTGCAATTCCTCCTAAGTATACAAATTCTCTATATGTGGTGTAAAACTACTGTTTGGACACAGGGCAGTGCTCAGAAGGGTAGAACCCTTTGACTTTTGAAGTGCAAAATTTTCTTGGATAGATTGCAGATACTATGTCACATTTGAAGAGCCTCTGACATGCTAAAACTGCAGAAACCCCCACAAGTGACTCTATTTTGGAAAACTATACTTCTCGAGAAAATTATTTGTGGGCTCCATATACAGTACATAGCCCTTATAGCGCCAAAAGAGCAGAAACCCCTCTCAAGTGTCAACATTTTGAAAATTACATTCCTCTAGAAATTTTTCTACTAGTGTAATGCCAATTTTAATTCCATTGAACGTTTTTCAGAAACAAGCAGCAGTGGATGTTGTCAAGTGGAAATTGAAAATTTGCCAGTGCAGTGCTCTGTATATTGTTGTGCCCAGTACATTGTAGTGCCCATATATTATTCCCGGCTCATGTTTCAGGAGATATGAACCCGATCAATTAAGTGGGCTCTCGTCACTACCGAAATGCCAAATAACTGGATGCGAAATGTTGTTTAAGTACATTGAGGATCAGAAGGGAGTGGGGCATTTGGATTTGGAAGCACAGAATTCACTGGATTTCTTTTTTATAAGCGATTAGAAACGTTTACTGGGAATATTTTACATAACATTTTGGATCAATTTTATCCTGAGCAATTACATCAGGGTTTCCATCTAACTATCTGAATGACGTGATTCAGATTAAACAAAATACTTGTAAGGGGGCACCACGGACTGTGGGATACCACCAGGACCCATACAGAGATGAACATGCACAAAGAAGAACAGACTAGGTCCTATAAACGGGGATCACCACAACGGATATGACATAAATGTAAACACAGCTTTTATTGGGAAACACGGAAAAAGTGACAAAAACACTTACATTTAAAAGCATTTAAAAAGCATAATAATGCTAAACATTACAGCCCCTAATACGGCAGTAAACCACATAGGACTCAACCATATAACATCATATACAATATGTTAGTACAAGAACCAACCTGGCCATATAGGCTATAGTACCTTGGCACTCCCCTGGGTAATTTACACCTATGTTCAAAGTACTGATGACAAATATAGAAAATAACAACTATGTGAAGCTCATGCGAACTTGCTAATCCCTAAACCCAAGGTCCAGTATAAGGACTGTACCTCACAAACCTGCCTAGTGATAGAAAAGCAAATGTGAATATGAATGCAAACAATACATGATAACAAAAGGCATTAGCAAACGGAGCAGTCACTTGTGATATGCGACCTACTCAAAAGGTACCACAGGGAGAATTTCAATGCAGCATGTAAAACAAGGCAATCAATGTATGATACCCAGAGGCATATGTTGCCTGAACCTGTAGAACCTCTAATGGGAGTCCTAATGTGGGCTACTAAGAGACCCAATGCGTGTCACCACCACACAGGGTGGCTTCGTCAGGGGTAATTAATGATTTGGCCAAGCTCATCATTAATATATAGCTTTCTTACAATATGTCAAAAAATCAATCTTAAGCTATTGATGATGATGATACCTAGGTAAATAAGAATTAAACAATCCATGAGTCATCTTCTGAGGAAAAAAACTTAATTATGTTGTAATGTATAACTACTAAACAGTGTCTGCGAGCAATGACAAAAATAATTTTCTATATTCTGTTCCCAAAAGATTTTTTTTCTAGAATTCATCTTAAGCTATTGCTAAGCCCCTGGGCACAAGAACATTTTTATGTAACATGTAGGAAAATGATTAATTTAAGCACAAAATTCAATGTAACGCTGTTAAACCAAGTAAGGAAAATAGAGGTTCCAAGGTGCTCCAAATTTGCTACATGTTCAGTGTCCATTAATTGTTTTGTCTAAACTACCAAAAATATGATATATTAAACATGCATAAATATGATATCCTCTAGCTAAAAATCTATCTCTGCCCAGCAGAAGAAAAGCAAATGATTAGAATTACCAATAATACAAATCTGATCTGCTTCCCTGATATACATTTCTTCATGAGAGCTAAGAGATCAAATAAAAAATAGAGAAGCATTTAACATAGTATAGTATAATAAAACATAGAGAAGCTGTTTAATTTGAGTATTCCTTTATTTATATTTATATTCTTACAAGTCCGTTAGGTTTCTATAAAGCTACATTTCGACATGATGGTTAATCATAAGATTTATTAATTTATTATTTTGTGGTTGCATATAGATTAGTAGTTTTCCATTTTCACTTTGCAATCACTTTAAACAATGATTGTGCCCATTAAGAAATCATCAGAACACCCACACTACACTATATATGCCTCAATAACATTGACTTAACTTAAAAAATGATGCATTCTCAAGTTGTGATATCACTCACAATTTATCAATATTACTTATTGTCAAAGCAACCCTGTCATCTCATTCATGCTGTCTAAACCGTGGGCAATATTAATCATAGCCCGATTGCAGCAAGGTCAATTTTTCTCTGAAACACTCCAGTGTTGTTGGAGGATCCAGCCAGGGATCATTGCTTGTGACAAAACTAGTATAGCTATTCCAAACACTGATGCTGGTGATTGACAAGGCTCTACCTCTGTACACATGAGGGGGAGACCTGTCAATCACCTGGAGCAGTGATGGGAAGAGCCAGCTGGGGGCGAGACAGGACTAGTCTACTCTCTTGCTATGATCCCTAGATCTTCAAATTTTTTAGGAAACTTCAAAGCTGTACATTTGGTTATGACTATGTCTGGTATTGCAACTCAGTCCTATTAGGTGAGGGTACCAGGAGTTAGACTCCCAATGATCAGATATTGATTACTTATTCTGAACATACTATATTCCCTGAAAAATCCTTAAATATTATATACATAAGTATATTCTGTTTAGATACCTTGGCTGCAGACTGGCCTCCTCAATGGATAACTTAATAACATCTATACCTTAACTAACTCGCATGTCTATCCTCAAAGACGTTGTCCTGGCCTCAGACAAAAGTCTGTAGTCTGTGGCAGTTCACTCATGTGGCGGCACACAGAGGTAGGAAAAATGGGAACAGTCTCTTTAAAGCACTCGTTAGTTTATTGTAAGGCAGCATAAACCGACTAGTGGGGAAAACAAACTCAACCTTTCTGGCTAAAACCACAAAAGAAAAACAAAATGCTGCAACACAGTCCGTATTTTGTAGGTGGCACCCCGCTCTGGAGCAGCACAGGTTCAGTCTGTGCCCGATGAGCCACAAAGCCTTTGGAGCCTCCTTTCTCCAGACTAGCTGAACCCAAACTGCATGTAGAGCTCGGTTATTTCAACCAAAGCCTGAAACTTCCCCATCATGTGATTGATCACATGATCATTACCTCATGCAGGTCCTGGCAGGTTTGCCAGGGGAGATAAAGTGGACCTTCTCCCACCCGCTCTATGAAAGTCCATGTAAAACCAGCTCTTTTTATGCCACTTAACCCTCACAACACATAGTGTGCTAGAGAAAAATAATCTGGTTTCACATCACTGTCACCATTAAGTGACAAATATCTCCCCTCTATCACCTTACCAGTGACTTTGTCACAAGTCACTGTATGTGACTCACAATTCCTTGGTATCCCCAATAGGATTGGGACATGATAGGTTTCTCTGTATAGAACGGAAATAGATAAGACTGGTTGGCATGTAACTGCATCTATGCAAATCGCATACATGGGGTCACATGAATGCCCACATGCAACGGGAATATCGGGTTTGCACGATGTCACGATTTGCACAGAGAATGACTGCAGACTTTTGTCCCATGTCTGGACAAACTGTTTTACATATTTTCTTCGGCCTCATGCTATCAAATAGGTGGAGACGTACGTCACTAACGTCTTTAATGGAAAGGAGTGGTGGAATGTTGAGGTGGAAGAACCGCAGATCAGTGTGGGTGACCTAGGAACAGCATAGTAACAGACAGGTGAGGGCCTAGAACAGGTGAGAAATATTTATTTTATATTTTAATCTTTGCTATACCCTCAAAAGAAAGCAGCAAAATGGTGGTTGGCTGAATCTTATAGATCGATCTGCTCACCTGTAGTTTTTACTGATTCAGTTGGCATCTGGAAATGTACTAGAAAAATGAATTCAGATACAGCTGTCTCTCATACCATCAGAAATATAGGTGACTGTTATGCTATCTGAGGCAAAAGCAAGAGTGGACCTTCTGGACCGTGGAAAGGTACTACCTCCGGGCTAGCTGGCCTGGTGTTAACCAACCCCTATACAGGGACTGTCTGGGGCAGGCCCAGAGAATACCAATCCACAGTAACAGATACCAGGAGGGACGGCTCAGAAGAAGAACAAAAGAAGAAAACAAAAACGGAAACACAGGAGCGGGGAAGGTGGCGAAAACAACGGAGGACACGGAGAATGGACGTCAGGCTGTACTGAGGAAAAGCTGAGACGGAGGCGAAACTGTAGAGAGAAAGAGAGAGAGAGGACTGGGTAAATGGTGGCACAATAGCGTGAGACAAGCGTAGAGCACAGGGCTAGCACAGAAGTACGAAGCACGAGGCGAGAAGGGGCCGGAGGCAAAAGCAAAGGCAAATGACACTCAGGCACCTCCTAGCAGGGGAGGTGGCCTTAAATACTGTGGTTCTTACCGGGATTGGTTGTTGAGACTCACTGGACTGGAGCGCAGGCGCCCACCGCAGAACCCTGCGCGCCGGCGCAGATGCCCGTGCGCCGGCGCAGACGCCGAACTTCCCCAGCAGGATATGAAGGAGGAGCCTGCTGAAGACGAGCGCGTCGCCCCCTGGAAGCAGGACAGCAGGGACGAACAGCGGCGGACGGAGACGGCGCCGCTGGAGAGACAGGAGGAACCGCACGCCGGGACCCAGAAGAGGAGCGGCCGAAGCAAGCAGGGACAGCACGCCGGCGACCAGAAGCGGAGCGACGAGGGTAAATAGCGGCAGTAACAGTGACCTAGACCAAGGCATACATACTGTTGGCTAGTTGCAATGTTCGGCTATGCCTCAGATTTGCATGCTGGCTATGGCTTTACAATCTATTCCCTCAGCTGCTGAAATCTTCCTCTTCTTGATTCCATTTATGAATCTCTAAAGAACTGTTTATTGTTCTTCACATAAAAGCAAATAATTAATACAGCTTGTTTTCCGAGCTGCTCGATTGGCCTGAATACAATAGCACCAAGAAACAGAATTCTATCAATTTATCTGTGAGAGCAACAGCAACTTCAGTAGCATTTCAATTAATTTTCTGCAGTGGATTTATTAAAATTGATTAGGACGCGAAGGATAAATATGTTCAAAATTTTAGAGCTAATCAAGTTAATTCAATCCTAAGCCAGCAGGAGAAACAGCATGTACTCCTTGAATGGTCTCAGGTAGCGGAGTGCATCAAGCACCTGAGGATGGTAGATAAGTCAGTGGGGGTCCGTAATTTACTACCTTATGTCAATAAGATGTGTGTCTTCTCTCCCTGCATTTTGTCATTGTACAGAAGCCTTGGCGACCTAAATAGATCATGCTGTTTCTAGTAAATACAGAACGTGTGCAAACCATTAACTCTGTCTGCAGTTTCTACAGAGAGGAATAGAGATTGTGACATATGATGAAGAAGACGGTAAAGAAAATCCCGCCAAGGTTTTGCAGAAAACCTCCTCCTATTCCTTTGTACATGGTATATATGCTATCACATTTTGTTTCACCGATCTTCCTGCTGTCTGTATGCCTATCTCTTAGAAATTCTGTACCTTACATAAGATTACTGTAAATTGCAGCCATTAGGGGAGATGGGTAAATAATTTGCACAGGTTATCATAGTCTGATTTTAACATTTAAAATATATTCTAATATTATTATTTTACTGTCAAAATATAGTGTATTGAATTAACTCACAGATTGTAAGCAGGTTAAGTGATTGACAATAATATGTTTTTCCTACAGGAAGACATGCGCTTGTGTCAAATTATGTTATTTTTTTTTACTTAAATACATATGTTTTTGCCTAAAAATTGTTTCTACCATTGGGTTTCATTATAAATATTGCACTTTCATCACAACATTAAACTTAACTCTGATGTGATCATAAATCAGCTGAGGGAAAATCAAAAGAAAGATGAGCGTTATAAGAAAGAGCCCACTGAATGATTCTCGGTTAATTTATTCTGCATCCAGTAGTAGTCTGTCTAACATAGAGGTTACAGAAGACAAACGGTGCAACATTTTTGATGAAACCCAATAACAAACCCAATTTTTAGCCAAAGACAAATACATTAAATAAAAATATTGACCCATAGGGTGACCATATCTGTTATTTATTGGATTGTGAACCATCATACCTCCTACTTTGCTTACGTATAAGTGTGTGCTTGGTATTACAATACTGTCATTATTTGACTAGCACTGTACAGTGTGGTTAGGATGTAATTAGGAGCACTTGGGTCTGGTGAACTGTCGCTAGCACAGTCCGAGTCACAATGTAGATTTTTTTTTCATAAAACAGTTGTACTGAATAGTCATTTGGATTTCTGTAGAGTACTATGCATACCTCCCAATTTTGAAAGACAGTTAAAGGAGCGCTAAACCATTTGCCTAACCGCACGCAGTCCTTTTATACAACAGGTAAAATAAGTATTGAACACGTCACCAATTTTCCAAGTAAATATATTTCTAAAGGTGCTATGGACATGAAATTCACACCAGATGTCTGTAACAACACATGCAAATAAGTCAAACCGTTGATGTCCATAAATTAAGTTATACATAATAATGTGAAATGACATAGGAAAAAAAAATTGAACAAATGAATAAGGAGAGGTGCAAAAAGCCATGGAAAGTCATGAAGCCAGCTGAAATCAATCAGTAATTATGAAACAATCCTGCCACTTAGTGAAAAAAAAAAACAGCTGGTTCAACTGATAGCATATAAAAAGGTGTAACATTACCGAGGTGCCACATAAGAAACATTTCATGATGGGTGAAATCAGTGGGCTGTTTTTCAGCATATGGCACTGGCAAACTTAATGTAATTGAGGGAAGTATGAATGCACACATTTACTGAGATATTCTTGATAAAAAAAAATCTGCTGCCATTTACCAGGATGATGAAAAGATGGTGGATAATTCAGCAAGACAATGATCCCAAACACACAGCCAAGGAAACTCTCAATTGGTTAGAGAAAGAAAATAACGCTGCTAGATTGGGCCAGCCAACCACCTGACCTGAATCCCATAGAAAATTTATAGAAGAAACTAAAGCGTAGAGTTCATGGAAGGAGTCCATCGAACCTGCAGGAATGGAAGAGTGTTTTTTGGAAGAATGGACCAAAATCCCACCTGAGCAATGCTTATGTCTAGTTTCTCCATACAGGAGGAGTCTTGGAGCTGTCATCACCAACAAAGGCTTTTGTCCGAACTATTAAATAACTTTTAACCCCTTAACCCCCAAGGGTGGTTTGCATGTTAATGACCGGGCCAATTTTTACAATTCTGACCACTGTACCTTTATGAGGTTATGACTCTGGAATGCTTCAACAGATTCTGGTAATTCTGACATCGTTTTCTCATGAGATATTGTACTTCATGATAGTGGTAAAAAAAATTGATATTACCTGCGTTTAATTGTGAAAAAAACAGAAATTTGGCAAATTTGAATTTTTATGCCCTTAATTCACAGAGATATGTCACACAAAATACTTAATAAGTAACATTTCCCACATGTCTACTTTACATCAGCACAATTTTGGAACCAAAATGTTTTTGTTAGGGAGTTATAAGGGTTAAAAATTGACCAGCAATTTCTCATTTTTACAACACCATTTTTTTTAGGGACCAGATCACATTTGAAGTCATTTTGAGGGGTCTATATGATAGAAAATAACCAAATGTGAGACCATTCTAAAAACTGTACCCCTCATGGTGCTCAAAACCACATTCAAGAAGTTTATTAACCCTTCTGGTGTTTCACAGGAATTTTTGGAATGTTTAAATAAAAATGAACATTTAACTTTTTTTCACAAAAAATTTACTTCAGCTCCAATTTGTTTTATTTTACCAAGGGTAACAGGAGAAATTGGACCGCAAAAGTTGATGTGCAATTTGTCCTGAGTACGCCGATACCTGATATGTGGGGGTAAACCACTGTTTGGGCGCATGGCAGAGCTCAGAAAGGAAGGAGCACCATTTGAGTTTTTCAATGCAAAATTGACTGGAATTGACGTGGGACGCCATGTTGCGTTTGGAAAGCCCCTGATGTGCCTAAACATTGAAACCCCCCACAAGTGACACCATTTTGGAAACTAGACCCCCTAAGGAACTTATCTAGATTCGTGGTGAGCACTTTGACCCACCAAGTGCTTCACAGAAGTTTATAATGCAGAGCCGTAAAAATAAAAAATCATATTTTTTTAACCCTAGCCCTAACCCTAGCCATAACCCTAGCCCTAACCCTAGCCCTAACCCTAATCCTAACCCTAACCCTAGTCCTAACCCTAACCCTAGCCCTAACCCTAATGGGAAAATGGAAATAAATACATTTTTTTAATTTTTTTATTTTTTCCTAACTAAGGGGGTGATGAAGGGGGGTTTGATTTACAATTTATTGTGGATTTTCTAGTGGATTTTCATGATTGGCAGCTGTCACACACTAAAAGACGCTTTTTATTGCAAAAAATATTTTTTGTGTCTCCACATTTTGAGAGCTATAATTTTTCCATATTTTGGTCCACAGAGTCATGTGAGGTCTTGTTTTCTGCGGGACGAGTTGAAATTTTTATTGGTAACATTTTCGGGCACGTGACATTTTTTGATCGCTTTTTATTCCGATTTTTGTGAGGCAGAATTACCAAAAACCAGCTATTCATTAATTTCTTTTGGGCGGGAGGGCGTTTATACAGTTCCGCGTTTGGTAAAATTGATAAATCATTTTTATTCTTCGGGTCAGTATGATTACAGCGATACCTCATTTATATTTTTTTTAATGTTTTGCCGCTTTTATACGATAAAAACCATTTTATAGAAAAAAATAATTATTTTTGCACCGCTTTATTCTGAAGACTATAACTTTTTTATTTTTTTGCTGATGATGCTGTATGGTGGCTTGTTTTTTGTGGGACAAGATGACGTTTTCAGCTGTTGCATGGTTATTTATATCCGTCTTTTTGATCGCGTGTCATTCCACTTTTTGCTCAGCGGTTTGATAATAAAGCGTTGCATTTTGCCTCGTATTTTTTTTTTTTTTACAGTTCTGAATATATTTTTTACACTATATCATTGCCCGGGGGCATCATGTTATAGTGTAAGATCACTGATCTGACACTTTGCTGTGCACTGTGTCAGATCAGCGATCTGACGTGCACTCCTGGAGGCTTCCTGGAACCTGCTCTGAGCAGGCGCTGGTAAGCCACCTCCCTGCAGGACCCGGATGCAGCCCCGCTGCCATTTTGGATCCGGAGCCAGCAGGAAGAAGAACGTAGGAGACTCAGAGTCTCAGGGAAGCACACAGGAAGCGCCCTCTCTGCGTGATGCTTCCCTATACCGCCAGAACACTGCGATCATGTTTGATCGCAGTGTGCCGGGGGTTCATGTGCCGGGGGCGGTCTGTGATGTGCCGGATGTCAGCAGTGATAGTCAGCTGACACCAGGCCACGCTCCCCCGTGGGTACGGCCGATCGCTATGACGTACTATCCCATTGGTGGGCATATGGGTCCACCCCACCTCGACGGGATAGTACGTTTAATGTCAGAAAGGGGTTAATGAGTCTCTTCAATACTTTTCTCCTGTGTCTTTTCTCATTATGATACATAGCTTAATTTATGGACATCTATGGTTTGATTTATTTGCTTGTTGCCTGGATGAGTTGAAACTGACATATGATGAGAATTTTATGTCAAAACCTAAACAAATTAAAACATGATAAAAATGTATGTGACACAAGGAAAATACATAGGAAAAGATGATGATAAATAGATGAAAAATGGGAGTACCTGGGCTGGTACCTCAAAGCGCATTTCATGTTATCTTCTTTCATGGAGCATCGCACTTCATGTGGGCTTTTTTGCCTTATACACACAGAATAATTCCCCCCACAGTACATTCTTCCACACACAGTATGATACTTTAAAGAACCTTTCCATACACGGTATGATGCCTCCACAACTCCCCTACACAGAATGGTGCTCACTACTGTCTCTCACCTCTTTTTTTCTTGGTATTGTTGCATTCTGTGCAAGCCGGGGTGTGGCCTCCCTGTTTTTGAGCTAGAGAGAGTATATACGTCTTCCCCAGTCTGGTGTACCGTGGTTGGGCCCAGTTCTTTTGTCAACCCTTATTCACACTGAGGTCAACATTGACACATGGTAAGGTTTTAATATTAGACAGTGTAGGACTGTCCCAATCAGAGTTACCTTGCCGCGGTGGGATGGCTTTTGTGCCATTTTTTTAATCAAAAAACAGTATTACTAAATACTCTGTGTTGTTTAAATGCACTTTTGCTTTTTTACTTAGTTACATAAGGGTTTTTGCTTACTTTTTCTCTTGTAGGTTTTAACGTTTTGTGTCCAATGTGACCATGCGTTTAACTTCTGCATGTTACCAACTCAAGTTAAGCTCAATTTTTGTGTTTTTTTCTCTGTATTGTTGCATTCTGTGCAGGCCGGGGTGTGGCCTCCCTGTTTTTGAGCTAGAGATTGCATATAAGTCTTCCTCAGTCTGGTGTTCCCTGGTTGGACCCAGTCCTTTTGTCTGCCCTTATTTACACTGAGGTCAACATTGACACATGGTAAGGTTTTAATATTAGACAGTGTAGGACTGTCCCGATCAGAGTTATCTTGACTCGGTGGGATGGCTTTTGTGCTATTTTTTGGTCAAAAAAACAGTATTACTAAAAACTCTGTGTTATTTAAATGCACTTTTGCTTTTTTACTTAGCTACATCAGGGTTTTTGCTTACTTTTTCTCTTGTAGGTTTTAATGTCTCTCACTTGCAAACAGTATGATTCATCCACAGCCTGCCATCACACAATATGATGTTCCCACATTAACACACATACAGTGTGAGTCATAGTCCAGGCACACAGTAGGATGGCCCCACAGCCCTCCAGACACACTTTGATGCCTGCAAAGCACATTTTCTCCCACATATTGATGTTACGACAGTATATTCCATTTATACATAGAGTGATGCCCTTAAAGAATATTCAGGCACACAGTTTAATGTTCCCACTTGGCCAAACATGCAGTATAATGCACCCACATTCCCCTACACACAGTATGATTCTCTCACATTCTAGCAAACACAGAATGATTCTTCCACATCATAATTGCTGATTAAACTAATAAAAAGTAAAAGTCTCCAGATCTCAACCCCATAGAAAACCTTTGGAGGGAGGTGAAAGTCTGTGTTGCTCAGCGACATGCCCAAAACATCACTGCTCTAGAGGAGATCTGCACAGAGAAATGGGCCAACATACCACCAACAGCGTATGCCCACCTTGTGAAGACTTACAGAAAACGTTTGACCTTTGTCATTGCCAACAAAGGATATATAACAAAATCATGAGATGAACTTTTGTTAATGACCACATACTTATTTTCCATCATAATTTGCAAAATAAATCTTGCCAAATCAGAAAAGGTGATTTTCTTGATTTGTTTTCTCATTTTGACTCTCATAGTTGTGGTCTACCTTTGATGTCAATTACAGGCCTCTCTCATCTTTTTAAGTGGGAGAACTTGCACAATTGGTGGCTAACTAAATACTTTTTTTTCCCCACTGTAAGGCACGTTTTAAAAATATATAATTTAAGTTAACCAAAATTGATTTTTTTAATTGAAAAAATAGGAAATTTCAGTGTAATTTATGAAGGAAGCAAGAACTGCCTAAAATAAGGGACTCAGATACACCCTGTATTATACATAAAGGAGGGCCTCATACACATTCTGTTCAAATTGTCATGCATTGGTATTCCTAGACTTATACACACGCGGTCAAAATTGTTGGTACCCCTCGTTTAATGACAGAAAAACCCACAATCATCACAGAATTATCTTGAAATTGGCAAAAGTAATAATAAATAAAAAATCTTTGAAAATGAACAATTGAAAGTCAGACATTGCTTTTCAACCATGCGTCCACAGAAATTTAAAAAAAATAACTCATTATGTTTGAATTTTGATATGTTTCTTTATCATATAAAACAATCACTCTTATTTTCTTTTTGTTTTGAAAATTATGAGCGATTGTATTTTTGGTGAATAGGTGCTGGTAAAGGATAAGTGGATTCATTATTAAAATTAAAGTTTGGATAGATGTCTCTGTGTACTGGTTTTATTAATGGAGTCTGGATGTGATTACCACCTAATAAAAATCCTTTCTTAGTCCTTATGGAAACAGAATAAAAATATAAAAGAGCTTGTTCTGCAAACTGCTTTCCAATTGGATGCTCTTTCCCTTAGAAGATGTAATGAGAGAGAAGAAAGGAATTAGTCAAGTACATCATTAATTCTTTTCTTCCTCCTTTTTAATGTGAAAGCCATCTTTAAATTATCACTGCATGCACACCCTTGTGAGGGTATTCGCTTCAGCAGTTTCTCACTTTTTCTTGGGTTAATTGTACCATTTATATAATCATTTTTCAATAAGGTGTGATGGGAATCAAAGATTTGAAGCAGATGTGCGCACTTTTACACTAGTTGGTACATCTTGGTTGTTAACTAATTTGAAGATTGCTTACGGTGCTTTCCATAATTGGTGTGCTAGTCATTCAGAATATGCTACCTGTACCCAAAGGCAACATTTTAGACGCAAAAGTATTAATTGTAAAGCTTACATGAAAAATCAGCTCAGTAATTTCAAATATATGTACAGAAAAAATTATGCGCGGTACTATGCAAAGGTTTTAGGCAGGTGTGGAAGCAAATCCTGTGAAGTAAAAGTGTATTAAAAAATAGAAATATGAATAATTTATTTTTATCAATTATCAAAATGCAAAGTGAATAAACAAAAAACTGTAGTTAATATTTGTCTTTAAATTGCCTGTAAATTAATATTTGCCTCTAAACCAGCATAAATCCTTCTAGGTACACTTGTACACAGTTTTGAAGGAACGTGGCAGAATGGTTGTTCCAAACATCTTGACCACAGATCTTCTGTGGATCTACAGTATGTCTGAGTGTCTGCCTCCAGTAAGCGTACATGCCCTGCCGGCGCATACGTCTGAATCCATTTTGTGGGGGGTTCGGATGTAAGCCCCGATGAGGTCACTGAATGGGTGCCTGAATCGCTCCTAGATCATTGGGAGGCGTTAGTTTAAATGCGATTCATAGATGAAAAGCAACTCTACACATGCAATTAAAATATATTTTCCAATCACAATTGTTACCAAAAAAACTGTAAGCTCGTCACACAAAAAAAGTTCTCACCAAGCTCAATCGATGGAAAAAAATATTACAAGTGTCGGAAAATTGCAACACAAACCCTCATCCCAATTTTTTTTGCAATACAAATTTCTTCACTTAAATGAAAAATAATCTATATAAGTTTATCACCATAAACACAATGACATGTAGAATCACAATTCAGAAAATTTATCTTAGAAATGAAAACTCAAAACCATGGTGGATTTGCATTTTTTTCACAATTTTACCACCCTTGGATTTTTTTCCTGTCAGTACATTGAGGGTTAAAACTAATGGTATAATTCAAAGCTACAATTTGTCCTGCAAATAAACCAAGCCCTTATGCAGCTATGTTGATGGAAAAATAAAAAAGTCAAAGCTCTTGAAAGGGGGGTAAGATAAAAAACAATGTTCCAAAAAGAAATTTACCTGTGTAATGAAGGGGTTAAAATCACATATAAAAACAGCCCCAGTCCACAAGTTCAACTCTAATTTTCATTTCTTGGCTTCTTCATTTAGATTTTTATTAGCCTAGTTAGTTATGCAGCCCAAGCAGTGGAGAAATAGTGAACAAATATGCTTTAAAAAATAATTTCTATAAAGGTGTTTAGAGGGAAGCTATAGTCAGAAAATGGCCTATGTTTAAATCAGAATTTTGTTTTACATGCACTGTATTTAAAAAAAACATTTTGTCAATGTTTTCCTTTTATTTATCACGATCGTTATTAAAAAAAAAAGTACTTGCAAATTTCGCACAGGCTTAGACTATTTCTTTCCCTTCAGGAAGAGTTTTCAGCAAGGTTCCTTACCATTAGAGGCAGGATTACAATGCAGGTAACACCTCTATACATAGCTGATAACACAGGACCCACCAATGACAATCGGTGATATCACAGCTGACTCTGTTCCCCTTCCCTTCACAGTGACCTTTTCACATGCTCATTAGATGCTTCAATAAAAAAGAAATGATCAGACACTAATCATTGTAGCTATGTACATGTGTTGTTTCCTGCAACAGGAAGTTAACACCTAAAAAATTCAAATGACCAGCCTGAAATTTGCAAGATTTCAAATTTGTATTTTTTATATATTTTTAATATAAATTGCACTATTGAAAAAAAAAACTGCCAAAAATACAAAGGTAACATGCTCACATTTTACAGCAGTTTTATAATTTAAGTGTAAGGACTTGGACTGTATATCTGTTTCTGTTTGCCCTCAGTTCAGTTACTTTTGCCCTTATCTAAGATGGAGTCATTGGTCTCACGGGGCCATCTTTTTTCCTGTCAGATTTTCCTTGTTCCTGTCTGTGGTGTATTTAAGGGAGCTCTGTATATGTACTCATTGCTTGAGTATCTTGTTCCTGACTTGTGATCAAGCTGGAAGAACTGCTATCTTGCTGGTTTCTTCATTACTTTGGGATACCCCATCTGTCTCCGGTTCTACATCTCTTCATTGCAAAGACTTGTTTCCCTGGATCTGCTCTGCACTCGTCTCTGCGGCTGGACTGCTCCCTGCTATGAGGCCTGGTCTGGTCTCCAGGTCTCTGGACCTGACATACTTGGACTTCCACAGTCTGTACACGTGCTTACTGCCTATCCAGCTCTGTCTGCTACTAACCTGCTGTGTCATAGCTGTTTACCTGCATATCATTATAAATATTCTTGAACTCTTAATCTATTGTCTCTCGGCCTCTTTTCTGAACCATGATACTGATCTCCAATGCACTTAGCACTAAGTTTATTACATTGAGTGTATAGTCAAATGGCCCTAAAATCTAGCACATATGGTTTACTAATGTCCCAACACCCTGCAGATTACTGTATACGTTATGTGCCAGAAAATAGGTACAAATATATTGTGGTCCAAAAGGGACAGCCTTAAGGGAATATTACTTAGGTGGTTTATAATCTGGTCTTAAAGCAGAGCCTGCTAAAGGAAAATGTAACAAATGTATTACCATTTACCTAAACATTGTTGCATCTTTTTCTTTTCCTTGCCCCAGAAAGACAAATCTACAGCTAGATTAGAGCTGAACTATGATTTATGCCACTTTCTGACATAAATTCTAATGCATTTGAAGTGACTGAAGAGACTGTGCCCATCTTTCATGTAAGTACCATAAGCAAAAAATGATAAAAGAGTTGCAATCTTTTTTTGCACAAATCACACATTTGCCAAATCTACAACATTTTTCTGCCAGAAAACTGGGCATGTCACTTACTAAATTTTATTCTGTATGTTTTACTGTGATATGTCAGGATCCCAAATTGCTGTTGGAATATAGGGGACTTTTACACTTACTAAATATATAGCTTTTATATGAAAAAGAAAGAAAAAGAATACTATGATGCCATAAGTTTTCTTCTTCTGTTTGTTTCTAAGAGCAGATCCAGCCAGTCTGTCTTCAGAATATATATCAAATGATGTGCATTGCTGAGCTGAATAATATACTTGAATTTACAGAAGGATTTACACTTAGCTAAGTAGATCTGTCTTACTCTCATTCATTTTCCTGCAGGTAACCATGTTAGGAGAGAGAAACTTCCACTGGGCAGACACAATGTGATGTATGTGATATACAGGTTCTCGAATGGCAATGGAGAAAGGCACTCTTAATCGACAAACACATAAAAAGAGTAAAGACATAAAGTCAAATAGCTGTATTTTCTGAGTTTTGACCTATAAGGGATTGCAGTATGTTACTCTTCTGAAGTTGTGGGAGGATCATTAGCTGCTGAAGTGTGGAGAAAGGTTTGTAACAGAAATATTTTAGAAAGTCATATTACCTGGGAAGAGTATATATTTTTTCACAGACCACATCATGCATATTTAATTGAAGGTGCAAAGTGTTATTTAATCCATTTTACTGTAGATAACACACCACCATTTTTTTCTTCGCATGTGTACATTGTTGAGCACTAACCTTTAATTGTGGTTACATTTTATAAAACATTCAAAAGGAAATACTATATATTACTAGGGCATAAATTGACTTCCATTTTTAAAGCATTAAAGGGACTGGTCTGCTTTCCTGAAATGTCTGATTAAGTATCTATTTAAATGGTTGTTGCCATCTTTTAGTTATCACCTATCCCCTTTAGATTCCATAAATGGGTTCTAATATGCCCTGTCTGAATGGAGCGATAGCCAGACACACATACCACAGTTTCCATGTATTCGCTATTGGGCTACTAGAAAAACCCAAGAGCTGTGTTCCTCGGCAATCCCTTACAGAATAAATAGAGTGTTGGCGTACATGTCTGGCCGTTGCTCAATTCAGATGGGGCATTTCAGAGTCCTGTTCTCATGATCAATCGGGGTCTCAGTGGTTGGAGCAAATGATCACCTATACTATGGATAGGTAATAATGTCTAAAGATTAAAACAGTCTTTTAAAATAACATTTCTAATAATTTCTTACCACTCTGCTTGTGCGGTTCTTCTATTTCTCTTCCTGAAAAGCTAAAACAAACGTGTCATTTGGATGTTTTGGGTTGTCATTATGATTTAAAAAGAGAAAACACAGTAGTTTGACAATAAATGGCTTCTCCGAACCATTAACTATGAGTGGAGAAAAAGTTTTGGTGCTATTATTCATATTCTTTGAGAAAAGGCCATGTAAACTTTTAAGCACAACTGTATGCTATTGTGACTGTGTTATCTGAAAGCTAATGGCCTTGTGTTCTAGACTGTATTCTATGATCTCTCGTTTGTTTTGATCCAGTTCTCTCTTGGATCAACGCTGTTAGGATGAACCAGATAATGATTTCTGCATGTTCCAAATAAAACGGTTAATTCTGCCACAATTTCTGAATAATGATGATTCCGACGAAAGTTGAAATTCTGCGGTAGGATAGGGATGCACTTGTAGAATGACACAGAAAGAGGAAAAGCACAGCATATCTTGATCAAGAGACTGGTGCAAGGACTCTTTCAGAGCTTCTCATGTCCTGTAAACAAGTAAACAAACCTCAGAATTTACATACGGTATATGGCAGAGAAGGAAAATGTCCAACAACTCAGAGCATAAAGGGAATCTGTCAGAATTGTGCTATGTAATCATAAAGCAGCATGGTATAGGAGCTGAAACCTTGCAGTGTTGTGTCACCTACTAGGCTGCGTGTTGCTGTTTCAATATAATAAGTGTATTATCAGCAGATCGACTCTCCACTCTACTCTCAAGATTACATCTCAACACCTGTGCACTTGACCCGATCCCATCCCACTTCATCCCAAACCTCACCACAGTCTTCATCTCAACCTTAACCCATCTCTTCAACCTATCACTAACAACTGGTGTCTTCCCTTCAAGCTTTAAACATGCCACAATCATACCTACCCGCTCCCTCTTTGACTGCTTGCAATCTGGACTCTGATCACGCCACTCCACTGAAACTGCCCTATCTAAGGTCATCAATGACCTATTAACCGCCAAGGCCAAGCAACACTACTCTGTCCTCCTCCTCATGGACCTGTCCTCTGCCTTTGACACAGTGGACCATTCGCTGTTGCTGCGGACCCTTTCATCCCTTGGCATCACAGACTTGGCCCTATCCTGGATCTCGTCATACCTAACAGACCGGACATTCAGCATCTCCCACTCACACACCACCTCCTCCCCTATCTGTCGGAGTCCCACAAGGTTCAGTCCTAGGGCCCCTGCTCTTCTCCATTAAGACCTTCGGCCTGGAAAAGCTCATAGAATCTCACAGCTTTCAGTATCATCTCTATGCCGACGACACACAGATCTACATCTCTGGACCAGATATCACTTCCCTACTAACCAGAATCCCTCAATGTCTATCCGCTATTTCATCCTTCTTCTCTGCTAGATTTCTAAAACTTAATATGGATAAAACAGAAGTCATCATCTTTCCCCATTTCACTTAACTTCCCCAACAAGCCTATCCTTTAAAGCAAATGGCTGCCCACTCTCCAGTCCCACAAGGTCGCTGCCTCAGTGTAATCCTTGACACTGATCTCTCCTTCAAATCACATATCCAAGCCCTTTTCACTTCCCGCTGACTTCAACTCAAAAATATTACCTGGATCCGTACATTCCTCATCCAAGAATCTTCAAAAACCCTAGAACATGCCCTCATCATCTCCTGCCTTGACTACTGCAACCTCCTGCTCTGTGGCCTTCCCTCTAATACTCTCGCACCACTCCAATCTATTCTAAACTCTGCTGCCCGACTAATCCACCTTTCCCCCGCTATTCCCTAGCCTCTCCCCTCTGTCAATCCCTGCACTGGCTCCTCATTACCCAAAGACTCCAGTTTAAAACCCTAACCATAACATACAAAGCCATCAACAACCTGTGTCCTCCATACATCTGTGACCTCGTCTCCCAGTACTTACCTGCACGCAACCTCTGATCCTCACAAGATCTTCTTCTATATTCTCCTCTTTCCTCAATCGCATACAAGATTTCTCCCGCGCATCCCCCATACTCTGGAATTCTTTACACCAACATATCAGACTCTTGCTTACCATGAAAATCTTCAAAACGAACCTGAAGACCTACCTCTTCCAACAAGCCTACAACATGCAGTAACCACTGATGGACCAAACCGCTGCACAACCAGCTCTACCCTCACCTACTATATTCTCACCTATCCCTTGTAGATTGTGAGTCCTTGTGGGCAGGGTCCTCTCTCCTCATGTACCAGTCGTGATTTATTATTATTGTACTTGTTTTTTACATGTAAAGCGCTATGGAATAAATGGTGCAGTAATAATAATCAGCACAATATTATTACTACAGAGCTAAATGTCTCATGTCTCCTAGTCAACTGCTTTGTGTAATCCCACCTCTATCACAGATTAGCAGCTTTCTGTCAATATACAGTGTATTTAGACAGCAGCCAATCAGTGGTTTGGAAGGGCTATACAGAGCTCAGCATTCTGAGACCTGCTGCAGCAGATGAAACAGTGATGGTATTAAAATGATAACAAGCAGTCCAGTAAGTAATACATTGCTGAAATAAGGGTCTCTCCCTCTACATCATGTTGCTCTCAGGCTATACAGCAAAAAGCTGGTGATAGATTCCCTTTAAACATACAGTGTTCAAGTTGAATACCAGCTTCAGAAGTTACAAATGGAATTGTTAATGTCTATAGATGACCTGTGCTAGGTTCTTACTACTGAGAGACCAAAGATTAATAATCAGAAAAGGGACAAGAAAGATAGACAAAGAAGAACAATTAGCTTATCAGTGAAGGATATTCGACTGATCCACATAAGATATGAGAATACTACTAAAGGCATTTATAATTCATTGCAAAGTCTCTATAAGAGATTCAGTCTAAACACCAAGTTACTCCTGCTAAGGAAACTGCACAAATAAAACTCAGCAAAGAAAAGGCTATGCAGGAGCACATAAGTGCAACACTGGAAATGATTGCTTGACTGAGATCAGTGGGTGAGTATATAGAAGACATACAAGAATGCCCATCACTAGCACAGGAGGAACAAATTAACCAAAGAGAGAAACATATTTATATAAAATTCTATTTTCTGAAAACAAGGAATTATTGACTTACATTACTGCTGAACAGAGGATTGACTAGATACTTTTACAAAGCCCTTGACTGCAAAAAGGCATTCCAGGATAGTAATGAATCTTGACCTAATGAACTAAGGCTTAACTGCTGAGAAGTAGTGCTGGGGTATGTTCCCATGGTCAGTAAACTCTGGGGGTTGGATGCTGCATATATCCGCAGCGTCCAACCCGCAGCGTTCAGATGTTACGGCATAGTGGATGGGATTTCAAGAAATCCCATGCCAACTATGCCTGCACCGATGCCCGTGGATCACCCTCGGAGAAGGACATGCGGCACGTCTTTCCAGACAGCAGCATGTCAATTTATCTTGCGGAGACTCGAGTCTCCGCAAGATAAATCTCACCAGTACAATGTATTGGATGTGGTGATTCCGTACGGTTCCATGAACATATGAGGAATCACCTGCATTCAAAAGCCAGCCGCTCTTTAAACGCAGCGGTCATGTGCTGCGTCCAAAGGGCTGCTGATTACTGACCATGTGCACCTACCCTTGGAGCAAAAGCTGCAGCAGATGGTGTGGTTTTCTTGACTGTATTGTATGACCTCTCAGGTTGGTCTAGTTTTATTTCTCTCCAGTATTCTCAATGTTATTATAATGAAGATAAGGGCTTGCTAATATGAGCTTAGATTCTCTCATGAGAGAGAATCAGATTAATTATGTAAATAACAATCAGTTCAAACTCGAATCAGAGTTTGAGCTGAGTGTCAGCTTAGTGTGATCAGATTCTCTCAGATGAGAGAATCGTATCTCTGGTGATGAGAAGATGGAGAATGTAATTTCTCCATCTATTCCCTTGTCTGAGTCCGCGGATGTCGAACTGCCCTTGGATGTCATTCGATCTGTGGAGCAACTCCCAGCATACCATGATTTTTTTCTCATGTTGAACAACACTATCTCATAGAATAACATTGGTCCGAGTGCTATACGATAAGAAATCAGATAACACTGGTCCGAGTTATACGGCAATGTGAGTGAGCCCTAATAGTTATTATATGTGTTAAGTAAAACAGTTCATTCTCCCACAATGTCGAAAAGCTGAAATTCTGCATCAGCAGCTATATTAGTGAATTCAGTCTCATTCATATTAGCCAATTATTGGTGCATGTCCTGAAAATGTAATATTTTGTCAATTAGATCCTACATGATGAACCTATCAATAGTGCCAATACTGTATGGGGGATATATTTTGCTGTCAGTAAGTGTTTAGCTTGGTTATGAAGTTTCGCTCTTCTTTCTGCTTAATCTTAAAGCTGATTTTTAGTCAGGAATTTAATGCCCACAAAAACAATCTATACAAGACTTGATTGATTAGCTTTGTAGCTGACTTCCTATAACTCTGACAGGGTCATGTCCATAGAGGACTAGGTAGGACCACACTGCAATAAGTGGAAAGTACATCCCATTTACAATCATTGTTTTTGTTTGTGTTTCTTTCATATGCCAAAAAACCCTCCAAAGCACAAATTAGTTACTATACATAGAGAACCGTATATCTTTGGATAATTATGTTTATAAGAGATGGCGCTGTCACACTTATTGTTCTCCAAGAGTTTATTGATGCATTATGTATAAAAATTGAACAGTCTAATGCAACCTAGCATCCAAATTTTCTTGAGAAATTATGCAATTGTTGCATGGAATGACTTACACTGGAATCAAGCATCTGAGCTACAAGAGTAATAGCTGTGCAATAGGAAATTAAAGGCTGTTTTTCACTATAATTCTCATTTTAGAGATTTCATACCAGCAAACTTGAGTCTTCACTGACTGAACCGGTTATATTAGTATTTACAATAAGGACTGTGCGCATAAGTAACAGATCATTTGCATGAATAGAAATGTGTTTGCCTGGCCTATTTAATAAAATATCTGTGATATACTGCAACAGTTTCAAATAAAATTTTGCCTTAATGTGTTGTCCACTATTTGGGCTTCATAAATGAAACATCTTCCAAAGTAAAAGAAAAACATCATCTACTCACCGGCCGGACAGCCACCGTTTCAACAATGTCGGGGCAGTCTGTCTGTGTTCACGTGCTATTGTTATATCATGTGAATAGTGCAACCTGTAAACAACCACTGATGGGCAGCAGCACTCACGCAACATAACAATGTCATGTGAGTGCCTGTACACACAGCACCAACACAGCACTTCCCCTTGAAAAAGCTACAAGCGAAAAGCGCGTCGGGGCTGTGCTGGTGGGCCATCTTGATGCTCCCCTATTATGGGTAAGTAATACTATTTGCAATTCCCTCTTTCTGTTCTACCCTCTTGCACATTGCTATGGTGCGTTGTTATGATGGGTGCTCATAAATTATTTCTACAGGCAATATGCACCTTGAGTGCTTCTTGATATATTTGAGGATCTATACTGTCGCTCCCCACCTCTTCTTGTGACATATTATGTTATTAATGATAACTTAATATGAATTCTTTTCAATAAATGGTTGTTTTTAACTTATTGGTGGTTCATGGTTATGTGAGCGTCAGCCATGGCCGTAGTCATGGCCCACATATGTGACTGTTTAAGCGCACCCTGACCGCCCGCATCACATATATACAGTCCCACTGACTCACTTGCCTGGTTCTCAGGGTCCTCCCTGAGTTGCAGGAAAAGTTCTTCATCTGATTAAGTAAATAAAAAGACAGAGTTCGGTTCCCCACTTTAAACATAGAACTTTACTTGTTTTCATATGCAGCACGTCCATATCAGTTACAGCATCAACCTTGGGTTCCACACAGCATGTATCCTTCACTTTCCCTATGCTCTTCCCTGCTTCCTTCATTGTGTTCCCGGTACGTCCCATCCCGCACTGTACCGCAGTGTCCTCCCTGTCCAGATTGATTACCTTTAGGAGTTCCCTTGTCCATTTCGAACCAGACATGAGGGCATCTGCCCAAGTAGTAAGCTGCCACATTTTCAGAGTGACCTGCATTACTGTCCTGCTGTGACTCCTGCAATAGCCTCTGCTCTCACCACTGCTGTCACCGCTGCCATCTGCTGTCTCTGCCGCTGTCTCTGCTGCTGGCCACTATAGACCCCTTGACAGCTGGGCTATTTTCCTTAAATGTTATGGAGTCCAGCTGCCCTGCATTGTTTATATGTTGGTAGTGCGCCCTATTTCATTAGTATTTATACAGGGTTTGGACACATGTTGGTACTTCCCCTGACGAAGCCCTCTCTTGAAGGGCGATACGCGTGGGGCTGCTCTGGTCCCTGTCCTGCTTTCTTGCCTGGCTGCCCACGGACTCCGCTCTGGTCACCACTTGGGTAACCCCTTCTTCTAGTGCTCTGAGGTTTTTCCTGGCGGTTACAGTGCTTTTTTTTTTTTTTTTTCTTCTCCCACTGTTATTTTGGGATCCTGTTGCCTTACTGGCTTAGGGTAGATATTTTTGTCCCATGAGCCGTTCGGGCTAAATGCACTATTTGGGTGTTTACTGGCCACTTAGGATTTTGTATACATCTGCCTGGGTTGGTTAGTTTGTCCTGTGAGCTGGCCACGTATGGTCTGCATCTAGTCCTAGGGTACAGGCAGGCTTATAGCATTGGTTATCAGTATGCTTATTATGGGTTATATATATTATTGTACTCTGTATTTACTGAGTGTTATGGACAGGGCCTTGCCTTTCTGTTTTTAACTATGTTTTATTATGTTGTGTGTCAATAAAATCTTGTGTTTTTTCCTACATTATGTTTTCATTTTTTATACGTGGTGTGCATAACTGAAGTGATACTTTTCTTTCTGCTGGTTATATTTGGTCGTTTTGTCACTCGCTTGCACCCCGTATTTATGGATATATTTTTTTATATTAGGTTTATATGTTGGTAGTGCGCCCTATTTCATTGCTTATTCCAAACAGCTGCCCTGCATGGGCTCCCTGGCCCTTCTGCCTCAAAACAGGAAAATCCTCTATCCTATACACGGTTGACTCCTCCTAAACTAACTATATAACCTAATGTACAGTATCATAACTGAGGTACTGCACTTTCCCTAACAACAATGTACAATTAGCAGCACTGAATACAGAATATTAAACACAGTCATAAATACACAGTTTTAATGGCATGACAAGGCGGCAAAATACATACATTTACCCGGGACGTGTTGCGGCAAAAGACCGCTTTTATGACCCCCTTACAGTTACTCCGATTTTCTAGTCTTTTACAGCACCAACATTGTTGGAAAAATGCGGGCCAGGGAGGTGAGTTTATGCTGTTTTTATATTACATGAAGCACTTTTCACTTAATAAGGGATTGTCCAAATAATGGACAACCGCTTTACTCTATAGAAATCAATGCCATAGGAAGGAGTGCTCCTAGCTTTGTTTCTGATGTTATAGAGAACTATAGGTCTTTAAAAATACATGACCTACAGTCCAGGGAGGAGAATCCTCATTTACAAAGAAACCCCAATGCAAAACGCGTGGAGGCTGGGAAGTTTAGTAGTTTAAACTGTATTGCTGTTCAGTATACAGTATACAGCTGTATCAATTATACAGTTTTTGTGAGAATCCAAAGTGTCAGTCAAAGGAAATCTAGCATAGAAGCCATATGCAAATTAGACTGGAAGTACACTGAGGGTGTCTCAATGCAAGTTGACAGCTTCTACCTTGAATCCACATAGTGCACTTCCAGCTTGATATTCAATTGATTTCTATGCTATATTTTTATGACTTGCACATTTCATTGATGTTTTAAATAAAAGGCTTAATTTTATAGTGGAACAAGCACCTATACAGCCATACCACTACTTGTATATTTAAAAAATGTACTGATGGATTCCCTATAAAGCTTTGTTATTAGCAAAATATTTTTCCTTTACACAGTTCCCAGATAACTGTCTAATACATGGACATACAGTCTGAAATGAAACAGATTTTATAAAGCAGTTAGCCACCAGGGATAAACCCCTTGATCATCCTAACACTCCAGGGCTTCTAATCTCTTTACCCCCTAGTCCACTAAAGAACACTAAAACAGTTTAGACTATTAGAGATAATAAAAATAACCATCTAACCAATGCTTGATTTCAAATGTGTATTAATACTATATAGGCACTGTTTAGATCTCAATTAAATTACTATAATGAGAAAAAAGATAAAAGAGAGAATGAGAAAGAAAGAAAGAACATAAAAAAGAAAGAAAGAAAGAAAGAAAGAAAAACCTTGATGACCCTAAACCTCCAGGATTACTAATCTACTCACCCTCCTAGTCCACAAAAGAACAATAAAACATCTTAAACTAGAAGAGATATTAAAAAATAACCATTTAACCACTAGTTGATATCTCATGTACAATAATACTATTTAGTAAATGTGTAGATATAAATTAAATTGCTATAATGAGAAAGAAAGAAAGAAAGAAAGAACGAAAGAAAGAAAGAAAGAAAGAGAAGGTAAGAAGGAGAAGAAAAGAAAGAAAATGAGTAAACATAATTCATGTTTACAATAAATATTACTATACATCCATGCACATTTTATGCTGTCCATAGTTGTAAAAGTAAAAATTAATATTTTGGCATGGTAGTTTAGATACTTGTGGTCTTGTCATTACCAAGTCATTTTGAACATTATCATCTTTCTGAAAACCTAACCTGCTGCACGGTATTTCCATTTTATAAATAAATCATGATACATAATAATGAATAACCCTCTTACGCAATGCAAATTTCATATTCACATATATTGCACCTCATCATTATTTCAGTATATCACCCGCACTGATTATAAGCAAATACTATTACATTTTACAAAGTCTTTAACAAAACATATTCATATAGTAAAAACAATTTTCTAGATGATTTCAAGCTATCACTTTGGATGAAGTCTTGTCAAGCGATTTATTTGATTTATTTTGCTCTGGGTGTCCATCTATACTGCAGAAGGAGATAATATACATATATATATTTATATAATATAAACAAATCAGTATAAAGAAAAGGCAACCAACAAGTCAACAAAGCAGAAGAAAGTCTAGGTGATGTGGGAATAACTTTTTAGTCTACATCTAGGGTTTGTGCAACCTTAAGTACATATTTCAGCCATGAACTGGTTATGTCTAGTTATTAGCGAGCGGAGCCAGTGCAGCATACAGAGAGCACTGAGTTTAGATCCTGGGTGCAGTGAATGTGATTAATGATTTATATGAGCTCGGAAAGAAACAACCTATGTGATTGTGGAAAAGACCCACCAGGCACTTAGTTCACCACTCAGACCAAATTCATCCTTCTTCCATGATCTTCTGTTCTCCAACATATTAAATTTGCTACTGGCAAACAAAGTCACTTCATTCTGTCCGCCAAAGATGTGTATAAGGTCAGAAATAAAGTTGTATTCTGGATCCCTTGCACTGTGAACATTCAACTGAGCAAAAGTTCAAGGGCTGTCATTTAATATTTATTTTGATTAAATATTTCTGATTCAGATTATTCATGTAAAAAAAAATTACAAAGGTAACAAAGAAAAATGGCAATTATTTCTTTCTAATTATTTTCTATGTTTAAGGTTCATTCCGCTGTCAGTTTTTTCATATATGTTTTCCAAGGATAAAACTCATACCTAGTGCAATGTATGGGACTGTTCACATTCCAAGAATGTGAGGTCTGCACAAAAGCACGGAGACATGTCCACTTTTGATCTGAGACTGGAATGAAACTCACCAGTACAAATCTATGGGTCTTTGATAAAATTGCTTTCACTTGGATGACATTTGTGTGCCGTCCTTTTTCATTGACTGTTAAGAGAAGGTGGAGAAACCTTCATTAGTATTTCTTTCCATTGGAGAAAAACTGATGAAACGCTAAATAAAAATTTGATAGTTAAAGCTGACACAAAGGCCAAACTCTGATGAAAATCTGATAGAAAACACTGATGAAACTCCTTTTTGTGTACAAGAAAAATCACTGACGTCAGAATGAACCTTATTAGATCATTTTGTCAGAAATTACATTGTGGAAAGCAAATAATTTTAACTGTGTTGTATATTCTGTTGACGTGAACAACATAAAACACTAGAAATTTGTTCTTTTCTTGTCCCACAAAAGCAATATTGATCTGTCCTGAAAGGAATATACTATTTATGCATTTCCTGTCTTTCTGTCCTGCTATGTCTTTATAATTTATGTTGTTTGTAAATGAAGCTGTTAAATAATTGCAATGCAATTACATTGCTTACAAAATTATTACATCCATTAGTTATCATGTTACTAATTGCCTAGTTAGGCCAAAATATTCATCTAGTATGTGCACCTCCAACCTACTTTATAGTCACACCACACTTTACAGTTTCATTGTTTTTAAGGGTGATGGTAGACTTTAAGGCCCCTTCACATTAAGCGACGCTGCAGCGATACCGACAACGATCCGGATCGCTGCAGCGTCGCTGTTTGGTCGCTGGAGAGCTGTCACACAGACCGCTCTCCAGCGACCAACGATGCCGGTAACCAGGGTAAACATCGGGTAACTAAGCGCAGGGCCGCGCTTAGTAACCCGATGTTTACCCTGGTTACCAGCGTAAAAGTAAAAAAAACAAACACTACATACTTACCTACCACTGTTTGTGGAGTGATTTCGCAATGATCGCTGACACGAC
Organism: Ranitomeya imitator; assembly: GCF_032444005.1. Lineage (NCBI taxonomy): Eukaryota > Metazoa > Chordata > Amphibia > Anura > Dendrobatidae > Ranitomeya > Ranitomeya imitator. Next base: position 391,655,347 of record NC_091284.1, on the reverse strand, counting down.
AGGTACTGCTGCATCAATTCAAAGTGACAGGAGACAGCATTTGTCCAGTATGGTTACGAACTACTTTTCCTCCCTTATCGATGTTCTCCCTCACAGGTCATTCCCCTTTGACTATGGGCATCTAAAATAGACACCTAGCCAGAATTGGCAGAATATGCATTACAAGAGCTTGCTTGCCCTGCTGCTAGTGTGCTATCAGAAAGAGTCTTCAGTGCTGCTGGTTCAATACTGACCAAAAAAATGACACGTCTGGCTACCCAGAATGTTGATGATCTAACCTTCATTAAAATGAACCAATCATGGATTCAAATTATTTTGCTACACCTTCCCCTGCTGACACGTAGCTTGCCGGAAAAACGTCTTGCTTTTGGCCTCCTCTTACTGACTTCTCCAATTCCTCTATTTGCAGCTGCTGAATGTTCACCATAGGCCATTTTTATACCTCCCTAAATGGGCTGACTCCCCCCACAGGGCCGTGTTTACCACTTAGCGCAAGCACCAGTGCGAGTGCCGTTTGCCTGGACAGGTGGGTGTGCCCACTCTTGGGCAATGGCACTGGCACAGGGTTCCTCATACTGTAGTACAATGAAGTGTCTCTGACGGTGGTGGTGCACAACCATCGTCAGACACACCGTCGTAATATGAGGGGCCCTGTGCCAGTACCACTGCCTACAAGAGAGTGTTTCCCCCAGCTGGAACAGTGCTCTACCACTTGCAATATTTACCTCTCCCTGCTCCACCACTGTGTAGTCTGTGCTGTTAAATCCTTCAATGGCACTGCCAATACAAATTTGTTGAAATGATAGATGATAGTTAAAATATACAGGGGCCCTGGCCTCCATTTAGACCAGTTTAAACTTTGCGCCTACTACCACTGTCTGCTACTCAGCAGAGGAGTCCACCCCTGTACCTAGCTATGCCACTTGTTTAGTCCTGTTACCAATTTTGAACTGCATTTAGCCTACTTTATTATTTGGGCCTACTAACTGTGTCTGCCACTCATTACAGTTGTCCTCCACTGAACAAAGCAATGCCGCCGGTTTAGTCCTGTTACCAATTTTGAACTGCATTTAGCCTACTTTAGTATTTGGGCCTACTATCTGTGTCTGCCACTCATTACAGTTGTCCTCCACTGAACAAAGCAATGCCGCAAGCTTAGTCCCGTTACTAATTTTGAAATTCATTTAGCCTACTTTAGTATTTGGGCCTACTAACTGTGTCTGCCACTCATTACAGTTGTCCTCCACTGAACAAAGCAATGCCGCCCATTTAGTCCTGTTACCAATTTTGACCTTCATTTAGCCTACTTTAATATTTGGGCCTACTAACTGTGTCTGCCACTCATTACAGTTGTCCTCCACGCAACAAAGCAATGCCGCCTGTTTAGACCTGTAACCAATTTTGAACTGCATTTAGCCTACTTTATTATTTGGGCCTACTAACTGTGTCTGCCACTCATTACAGTTGTCCTCCACGCAACAAAGCAATGCCGCCTGTTTAGACCTGTTACCAATTTTAAACTGCATTTAGCCTACTTTATTATTTGGGCCTATATCTGTGTTTCCTCCTCATCCTGCCCATTGCCCAGCCACTGCTAGATGAGTCTTCTGGTACATTGACCCAGACCACTACATTCCCCTTGCACTCTACACAGCCAGGATCTGACCCTGCTGAAAGTCAGGTTCCCCTTCCCGCATACTATATCACCTTACACGGGGACAAAGAGGAAGGTGCAGATGAAAGTGCATATAACGGGGTCTACGCAGCTGGGGTATCTCTTTCAGTACTGTTGTGAATTCTGTTTTCGGGCTCCTTCCTGTGGTCATGAATGGTACTTCAGCTGGTTCTGTCCATGGACTTTCTCTGGTGCCTGTGGGTGTTTCTGAGTTTCCTTCCACAGGTGACGAGGCTAATTCGTTAGTGGGCTGCTCTATTTAACTCCTTTTGGATCTTTGCCTGATGCCAGCTGTCAATGTTGTAGCATTGGTCTAGTTCGCTCCTGGATCTTCCTGGTTTCCTGTTTCCTCCAGCAGAAGCTAAGTTTTGCTTTGCTTTTTTCTTGTTTGCTATTTTTTCTGTCCAGCATGCTTATGTGAATTTTGCCTTGCTTGCTGGAAGCTCTGGGACGCAGAGGGGCGCCTCCGCTCCGTTAGTCGGTGCGGAAGGTATTTTTTCCCTGCACTCTCTGTGTGGCTTTTGTAGGGTTTTTTGCTGACTGCAAAGTGACCTTTCCTATCTTCTGTCTGTTTAGTAAGTCGGGCCTCTCTTTGCTAAATCTGTTTCATCTCTGTGTTTGTGATTTCATCTTACTCACAGTCAATATATGTGGGGGGCTGCCTTTTCCTTTGGGGAATTTTCTCTGAGGCAAGATAGGAAAAATAAGCCTATCTCTAGGGCTAGCTAGTTCTGAGGCTGTGACGAGGCGCCTAGGTCATGATAGGAGCGCTCCACGGCTATTTCTAGTGTGCGTGATAGGATTAGGGATTGCGGTCAGCAGAGGTTCCACTTCCCAGAGCTTGTCCTGTATTAATGTGCTATCAGGTCTTTTCTTTGGCTCTAACTACCAGGTCCACTATTTGTCCTAACCACCAGATCATAACAGTACAGCTGGCAAAATGTATTGATGCATCTCAATAGAGGGATAAGTGAAGCTCTGAGACCATTTTTTTTTTCTTTGCAGCGTGTTCTGTCTCACTTTTCCCCTTTACCTCTGGGTGGTTCAGAACACAGGTGTAGACATGGACATTCAAGGTCTGTCCTCTTGGATGGATAATCTCACTACAAGGGTACAAAACATCCAAGATTTTGTGGTTCAGAATCCGATGTCAGAGCCTAGGATTCCAATTCCTGATTTATTTTTTGGTGATAGATCTAAGTTCTTGAATTTCAAAAATAATTGTAAATTGTTTCTAGCTTTGAAACCTCGCTCCTCAGGTGATCCTGCTCAACAAGTAAGGATCATTATTTCTTTGTTACATGGTGACCCTCAAGACTGGGCATTTTCCCTTGCGCCAGGAGATCCGGCATTGCGTGATGTGGATGCGTTTTTCCTGGCGCTCGGATTGCTTTATGACGAACCTAATTCAGTGGATCAGGCAGAGAAAATCTTGCTGGCTCTGTGTCAGGGTCAGGATGAAGCAGAGATATATTGTCAGAAGTTTAGAAAGTGGTCTGTGCTCACTCAGTGGAATGAATGTGCCCTGGCAGCAATCTTCAGAAAGGGTCTCTCTGAAGCCCTTAAAGATGTCATGGTGGGATTTCCCATGCCTGCTGGTCTGAATGAGTCTATGTCTTTGGCTATTCAGATCGATCGGCGCTTGCGTGAGCGTAAAACTGTGCACCATTTGGCGGTACTATCTGAGCATGGGCCTGAGCCTATGCAGTGTGATAGGACTTTGACCAGAGCTGAACGGCAGGAACACAGACGTCGGAATGGGCTGTGTTTTTACTGTGGTGATTCCACCCATGCTATCTCCGATTGTCCTAAGCGCACTAAGCGGTTCGCTAGGTCTGCCACCATTGGTACGGTACTGTCAAAATTTCTATTGTCCGTTACTCTGATTTGTTCTTTGTTTTCCTACTCTGTTATGGCATTTGTGGATTCAGGCGCTGACCTAAATTTGATGGACTTGGAGTATGCTAGGCGCTGTGGTTTTTTCTTGGAGCCCTTGCAGCATCCTATTCCATTGAGAGGAATTGATGCTACGCCTTTGGCCAAGAATAAGCCTCAGTACTGGACCCAATTGACCATGTGCATGGCTCCTGCATATCAGGAGGATATCCGTTTTTTGGTGTTACATAATCTGCATGATGTGGTCGTTTTAGGGTTACCATGGCTACAGGTCCATAATCCAGTATTGGACTGGAAATCTATGTCTGTGTCCAGCTGGGGTTGCCAGGGGGTACATGGTGATGTTCCATTTTTGTCAATTTCGTCTTCTACTCCTTCTGAAGTTCCGGAGTTTTTGTCGGATTATCAGGATGTATTTGATGAGCCCAAAGCCAGTGCCCTACCTCCTCATAGGGATTGCGATTGTGCAATTAATTTGATTCCTGGTAGTAAGTTTCCTAAGGGCCGATTGTTCAATTTATCTGTGCCAGAACACGCCGCTATGCAGAGTTATATAAAGGAATCCTTGGAGAAAGGCCATATTCGCCCATCGTCATCACCGTTGGGAGCAGGGTTCTTTTTTGTGGCCAAGAAGGATGGTTCTTTGAGACCTTGTATTGATTACCGCCTTCTTAATAAAATTACTGTCAAATTTCAGTATCCTTTGCCGTTGCTGTCCGACTTGTTTGCTCGTATTAAAGGGGCTAGTTGGTTTACCAAGATAGACCTTCGAGGGGCGTATAATCTTGTGCGTATTAAACAGGGCGATGAATGGAAAACAGCATTTAATACGCCCGAGGGCCATTTTGAGTACCTGGTGATGCCATTCGGGCTTTCCAATGCTCCATCAGTATTTCAGTCCTTTATGCATGACATCTTCCGAGAGTACCTGGATAAATTCCTGATTGTGTATTTGGATGATATTTTAGTCTTTTCGGATGATTGGGAGTCTCATGTGAAGCAGGTCAGAATGGTGTTCCAGGTCCTTCGTGCTAATTCCTTGTTTGTGATGGGGTCAAAGTGTCTCTTTGGAGTTCAGAAGGTTTCATTTTTGGGGTTCATTTTTTCCCCTTCTACTGTCGAGATGGACCCTGTTAAAGTCCAGGCCATTCATGATTGGACTCAGCCGACATCTGTGAAGAGCCTGCAAAAGTTCCTGGGCTTTGCTAATTTTTATCGTCGCTTCATCGCTAATTTTTCTAGTGTTGCTAAACCGTTGACTGATTTAACCAAGAAGGGTGCTGATGTGGTCAATTGGTCTTCTGCGGCCGTGGATGCTTTTCAGGAATTGAAGCGTCGTTTTTCTTCTGCCCCTGTGTTGTGCCAGCCAGATGTTTCGCTCCCGTTTCAGGTTGAGGTTGATGCCTCTGAGAGTGGAGCAGGGGCTGTTTTGTCTCAAAGAAGTTCTGATGGCTCGGGAATGAAGCCATGTGCTTTCTTTTCTAGAAAGTTTTCGCCTGCTGAGCGCAATTATGATGTTGGTAATCGAGAATTGTTGGCCATGAAGTGGGCATTCGAGGAGTGGCGTCATTGGCTTGAAGGAGCCAAGCATCGCGTGGTGGTCTTGACAGATCACAAAAATTTGACTTATCTTGAGTCTGCCAAACGGTTGAATCCGAGACAGGCTCGATGGGCGTTATTTTTCTCCCGTTTTGATTTTGTGGTTTCGTACCTTCCGGGCTCTAAGAATGTGAAGGCTGATGCCCTGTCAAGGAGTTTTGTGCCTGAATCTCTGGGTGTTTCTGAGCCGGCAGGTATTCTCAAAGAGGGGATAATTTTGTCTGCCATCTCCCCTGATTTGCGGTGGGTGCTGCAAAAATTTCAGGCTGATAGACCTGACCGTTGCCCAGCAGAGAAATTGTTTGTCCCTGATAAATGGACTAGCAGAGTTACCTCTGAGCTTCATTGTTCGGTGTTGGCTGGGCATCCTGGAATCTTTGGTACCAGAGATTTGGTGGCTAGATCCTTTTGGTGGCCTTCTTTGTCACGGGATGTGCGTTCTTTTGTGCAGTCCTGTGGGACTTGTGCTCGGGCTAAGCCCTGCTGTTCTCATGCCAGTGGGTTGCTTTTGCCCTTGCCAGTCCCGAAGAGGCCCTTTATTTCAGATCTCCCCGTCTCTCAAAAGATGTCAGTCATTTGGGTGGTTTGTGATCGCTTTTCTAAGATGGTCCATTTGGTACCCTTGTCTAAATTGCCTTCCTCCTCTGATTTGGTGCCATTGTTTTTCCACCATGTGGTTCCTTTACATGGCATCCCGGAGAACATCGTTTCGGACAGAGGTTCTCAGTTTGTTTCGAGGTTTTGGCGATCCTTTTGTGCTAGGATGGGCATTGATTTGTCTTTTTCCTCGGCTTTCCATCCTCAGACAAATGGCCAAACCGAACGTACTAATCAGACGTTGGAAACGTATCTGAGATGCTTTGTTTCTGCTGATCAGGATGATTGGGTGTCCTTTTTGCCGTTGGCTGAGTTTGCCCTTAACCCCTTACCGGCATCGGACGTACTATACGGTCCGATGCCGGCTCCCCTGCTTTGATGCAGGGCTCCGCGGTGAGCCCGCACCAAAGCCGGGACATGTCAGCTGTTTTGAACAGCTGACATGTGCCCGTAATAGGCGCGGACAGAATCGCGATCTGCCCGCACCTATTAACTAGTTAAATGCCGCTGTCAAACGCAGACAGCGGCATTTAACTACCGCTTCCGGCCGGGCGGCCGGAAATGACGTCATCGCCGACCCCCGTCACATGATCGGGGGTCGGCGATGCTTGTATATTGTAACCATAGAGGTCCTTGAGACCTCTATGGTTACTGATTGCCCGTCGCTGTGAGCGCCACCCTGTGGTCGGCGCTCACAGCACACGTGCAATTCTGCTACATAGCAGCGATCAGCAGATCGCTGCTATGTAGCAGAGCCGATCGGGTTGTGCCTGCTTCTAGCCTCTCATGGAGGCTATTGAAGCATGGCAAAAGTTAAAAAAAAAGTTTAAAAAAATGTGAAAAAAATAAAAAAAACATAAAAGTTTAAATCACCCCCCTTTCGCCCCAATCAAAATAAATCAATAAAAAAAATATCAAATCTGCGCATATTTGGTATCGCCGCGCTCAGAATCGCCCGATCTATCAAATAAAAAAAAGTATTAACCTGATCGCTAAACAGCGTAGCGGGAAAAAAACTCGAAACGCCAGAATTACGTTTTTTTGGTCGCCGCGACATTGCATTAAAATGCAATAACGGGCGATCAAAAGAACGTATCTGCACCAAAATGCTATCATTAAAAACGTCATCTCGGCACACAAAAAATAAGCCCTCATCCGACCCCAGATGATGAAAAATGGAGACGCTACGAGTATCAGAAAATGGCGCAATTTTTTTTTTTTTTTTTAGCAAAGTTTGGAATTTTTTTTCACCACTTAGATAAAAAATAACCTAGTCATGTTTGGTGTCTATGAACTCGTAATGACCTGGAGAATCATAATGGCAGGTCATTTTTAGCATTTAGTGAACCTAGCAAAAAAGCCGGCGCTGTGTGGGTCTCCGACTTCGTGTTGGGGATTTGGTTTGGTTGTCGTCTCGTATGTTCCTATGAAGGTTTCCTCTCCTTAGTTTAAGCCTCGTTTCATTGGTCCGTATAGAATTTCTGAGGTTATCAATCCTGTGTCATTTTGTTTGGCACTTCCAGATTCTTTTGCCATCCATAATGTGTTCCATAGGTCGTTATTGCGGAGATACGTGGCGCCTGTGGTTCCATCCGTTGACCCTCCTGCTCCGGTGTTGGTTGAGGGGGAGTTGGAGTATGTGGTGGAGAAGATTTTGGATTCTCATATTTCGAGACGGAAACTCCAGTACTTGGTCAAGTGGAAGGGTTATGGTCAGGAGGATAATTCCTGGGTTTTTGCCTCTGATGTTCATGCTGCCGATCTGGTTCATGCCTTTCATTTGGCTCATCCTGGTCGGCCTGGGGGCTCTGGTGAGGGTTCGGTGACCCCTCCTCAAGGGGGGGTACTGTTGTGAATTCTGTTTTCGGGCTCCCTCCTGTGGTCATGAATGGTACTTCAGCTGGTTCTGTCCATGGACTTTCTCTGGTGCCTGTGGGTGTTTCTGAGTTTCCTTCCACAGGTGACGAGGCTAATTCGTTAGTGGGCTGCTCTATTTAACTCCTCTTGGATCTTTGCCTGATGCCAGCTGTCAATGTTGTAGCATTGGTCTAGTTCGCTCCTGGATCTTCCTGGTTTCCTGTTTCCTCCAGCAGAAGCTAAGTTTTGCTTTGCTTTTTTCTTGTTTGCTATTTTTTCTGTCCAGCATGCTTATGTGAATTTTGCCTTGCTTGCTGGAAGCTCTGGGACGCAGAGGGGCGCCTCCGCTCCGTTAGTCGGTGCGGAAGGTATTTTTTCCCTGCACTCTCTGTGTGGCTTTTGTAGGGTTTTTTGCTGACTGCAAAGTGACCTTTCCTATCTTCTGTCTGTTTAGTAAGTCGGGCCTCTCTTTGCTAAATCTGTTTCATCTCTGTGTTTGTGATTTCATCTTACTCACAGTCAATATATGTGGGGGGCTGCCTTTTCCTTTGGGGAATTTTCTCTGAGGCAAGATAGGAAAAATAAGCCTATCTCTAGGGCTAGCTAGTTCTGAGGCTGTGACGAGGCGCCTAGGTCATGATAGGAGCGCTCCACGGCTATTTCTAGTGTGCGTGATAGGATTAGGGATTGCGGTCAGCAGAGGTTCCACTTCCCAGAGCTTGTCCTGTATTAATGTGCTATCAGGTCTTTTCTTTGGCTCTAACTACCAGGTCCACTATTTGTCCTAACCACCAGATCATAACAGTACAGCTGGCAAAATGTATTGATGCATCTCAATAGAGGGATAAGTAAAGCTCTGAGACCATTTTTTTTTCTTTGCAGCGTGTTCTGTCTCACTTTTCCCCTTTACCTCTGGGTGGTTCAGAACACAGGTGTAGACATGGACATTCAAGGTCTGTCCTCTTGGATGGATAATCTCACTACAAGGGTACAAAACATCCAAGATTTTGTGGTTCAGAATCCGATGTCAGAGCCTAGGATTCCAATTCCTGATTTATTTTTTGGTGATAGATCTAAGTTCTTGAATTTCAAAAATAATTGTAAATTGTTTCTAGCTTTGAAACCTCGCTCCTCAGGTGATCCTGCTCAACAAGTAAGGATCATTATTTCTTTGTTACGTGGTGACCCTCAAGACTGGGCATTTTCCCTTGCGCCAGGAGATCCGGCATTGCGTGATGTGGATGCGTTTTTCCTGGCGCTCGGATTGCTTTATGACGAACCTAATTCAGTGGATCAGGCAGAGAAAATCTTGCTGGCTCTGTGTCAGGGTCAGGATGAAGCAGAGATATATTGTCAGAAGTTTAGAAAGTGGTCTGTGCTCACTCAGTGGAATGAATGTGCCCTGGCAGCAATCTTCAGAAAGGGTCTCTCTGAAGCCCTTAAAGATGTCATGGTGGGATTTCCCATGCCTGCTGGTCTGAATGAGTCTATGTCTTTGGCTCTGGGACGCAGAGGGGCGCCTCCGCTCCGTTAGTCGGTGCGGAAGGTATTTTTTCCCTGCACTCTCTGTGTGGCTTTTGTAGGGTTTTTTGCTGACTGCAAAGTGACCTTTCCTATCTTCTGTCTGTTTAGTAAGTCGGGCCTCTCTTTGCTAAATCTGTTTCATCTCTGTGTTTGTGATTTCATCTTACTCACAGTCAATATATGTGGGGGGCTGCCTTTTCCTTTGGGGAATTTTCTCTGAGGCAAGATAGGCTTATTTTTCCTATCTCTAGGGCTAGCTAGTTCTGAGGCTGTGACGAGGCGCCTAGGTCATGATAGGAGCGCTCCACGGCTATTTATAGTGTGCGTGATAGGATTAGGGATTGCGGTCAGCAGAGGTTCCACTTCCCAGAGCTTGTCCTGTATTAATGTGCTATCAGGTCTTTTCTGGTGCTCTAACTACCAGGTCCACTATTTGTCCTAACCACCAGATCATAACACAGTACCACCCCGTGTTTCAGGAGGTCCACTCTGCTCAGGCTGGATTCTGAATGAAGGACGCTGGCTGGAATTCCTTGATTACGTGAGAGCATATAAAAGCTGACTGCTACTCCACGTATTTCCAGTCTAAAAGGACACACTTTATTTACAGCACACAGAATATATAGCACAGATACACAGGGCAGACCAATAGAAAAAGCAGGCCAGACATACATTACAATAGCCGTAGGGGTCCGAAGCCTGCTGATATTTACTGTGGGAATTACAAAGGTGGGGGAGGACAAAAGGGGAATATCGTGTCCCCTCTGCATTTCACATGGAACCTATTATACATAATATATACTGCATAACATATTCTTGGTGCTGGGGGTTCTGTAACATGGCTCCACTTTTCAGCGACGCGATCGGCATACACAGTCTGATCCTTAACGGATCGGTTTGGGGATGACCGAAGTTTATGGGGTTGGTACAAGTTCCATTTGTCGACTTAGTCCATCGGCATTACCTTTTTGTTTGCCGGGTCTGTAGTGGATGGTGAAGTCCAGAGGTTGTGGGGCTAAATTCCACCGCAGTAATCTGGCGTTGTCTCCAGAGACCCGATTAAGCCAGACTAGGGGATTATGGTCCGTTAGGAGGGAAAACTGTCGTCCCTACAAATATGGTTGTAACTTTGGAGTACTATTGCCAGGCACTCCTTCTCGATGGCCGCATAGCTCACTTCACAGGGCAGTAGTTTCCGACTCAGGTAAGCTACCGGGTGTTCTTGGCTGTCCGGCCCGACTTGGCTCAGTACTGCCCCCAATCCAAACATAGAAGCATCTGTGTGAACAAGGAAACGTTTAGTTGGATCGGGTGCGGCCAATACAGGGGTATTGGTGAGGGCGTCCTTTAGCTGGCGGAAGGCTTCCTCACACTCTGGGGTCCAGGTTACCTGGCGGGGTTGGTTCTTACGGGTCAGATCAGTGAGGGGCTTGGCCACGCTGCAGTAATTGGGAACGAATTTCCTGTAATACCCCGCTGTCCCTAGAAACGCCATGACCTGGGTTTTAGTGCGTGGGGTGGGCCATTTAGCTATGGCCTCAATCTTGGCTGGTTCTGGTCTCTGTTTCCCACTTCCCACCCAATGCCCTAAATACTGAACCTCTGCTTTGCCCACGTGACACTTGCTTGAGTTCAGGGTGATTCCGGCCTTGTGGATCCTGTCTAATACTGTCTCTAGGTGATTTAGATGCTCTTCCCATGTCACGCTGTAGATGGCGATGTCATCCAGGTAGGCACACGCATAGTCCTGGAGACCATCCAGAAGCCGGTCAGCCATCCTCTGGAAGGTTGCCAGGGCAGTCTTCATCCCGAATGGCATAACTCGAAACTGGAATAAGCCAAACGGGGTGACAAATGCCGACTTGGGAATAGCATTAGGACTAAGGGGAATCTGCCAGTAGCCTTTGCATAGATTGATGGTGGTCAAATACTTTGCCCCTGCCAGCCGGTCTAACAAGTCATCCACACGCGGCATGGGATATGCATCCATCACTGTTTTCTCATTGAGCTTACGATAGTCTACAGAAAACCGTGTAGTCCCATCCTTCTTGGGCACTAACACTACGGGGGATGCCCAGGGACTATCTGACTCTTCAATGACCCCTAAACGCAACATCTCTTGTATCTCTTGTCGCATCCCTTCTCGTACAGACTCAGGGATGCGGAAGGGGGGTTGTCGCAGGGGGGTCCGATCCTGGGTCTCAACCTTGTGTTGTGCCAGGTGAGTGTACCCGGGTTTCCCCGAAAACATCCTCTGTCGCTGCCTCAACAACTCCTCCACCTGCTGTCTCTCCCGGGGACCTAAGTCTTCACCCCAGTGTACCTGGTCCCATGTTTTAGACTGAGTCCTCTCCCCTAAGACATCAGGCAAGGGAAGTCCGGCTAAATCCTCTGCTTCAGGTGCACAGATGGCCACTACCTCTTCAGGGCGCTCCCGATAGGGCTTCAGCATATTCACGTGGAACATGCAGCTAACCCTGGGGTCGTCACAATCGGCGACATTATAGGTGGTGTCAGCTATTTTCCCCACTACCTGGTAGGGCCCCTGCCATGCAGCTTGGAACTTGTTCTGCCTAGCGGGCTCTAACACCAGGACCTTCTGCCCTATTTCCAAGGTGCGCTCTCTGGCCCTCCGATCATACCATACGCGCTGGCGCCGCTGGGCCACCTGCATGTTCCCACGTACAGCCTGGGTCAGCTCCTGTAGGCGGTCCCGGAATTCCAGCACATAGGGTACAATAGGTACCCCTTCTATGATGCCCTCCCCTTCCCAGTGTTCTAGCACTAAGTCTAGGGGTCCCCTTACCCGTCTCCCGTATACCAGTTCGAATGGGGAGAAGCCCCGGAATTCTTGGGGCACCTCTCGATAGGCAAACAGGAGGTGAGGCAAGAATTTCTCCAAGTCCCTGTAGGTCCTGGTAAAAGTCTCAATGAGTTGTTTTAACATCCCGTTAAAGCGTTCACACAACCCATTGGTTTGCGGGTGGTACGGGGCACTTCTAATGGACTTTACGCCGCACAGCTTCCACAGTTGGTTGGTCACCTCTGCTGTAAACTGGGTACCCTGGTCTGAGATAATCTCCCGGGGAAATCCAACCCATGAGAAAACCTGGAGCAGGGCAGCCGCCACCGTCTCTGCCAGTATGTTAGGTAACGCAACCGCCTCTGGATACCATGTGGCATAATCTACCACTGTCAATTTATACCTTTTCCCTGACGGACTGGGTTTGGCTAACGGCCCTATCAGATCGACCGCTACTCGGCTAAATGGTTCCTCCACAATGGGGAGGGGGCGTAATTTGGCCGTGCATCGATCTTCCCTCTTGCCAATGCGCTGGCAACTGTCACAGGTCTGGCAGTATTGACGAACACCATAGGTTACCCCAGGCCAAAAGAAGTTTTGTGTCAGATGATGCCTGGTGCGACTGACGCCGAAGTGCCCGGCCAAGGGTATGTCATGAGAGATTCGCAGTAACTCCTGCCCATACTTCTTGGGAACTACCAGCTGTCATTTGATAGTGGGGCTCGTCCCTGTGTGGTGCTGCTCTGTGATCCGGTAGAGGAGTCCCTGCTTCCATATAAACTGTTCCTCTTCCAGTACCCCTCTCCCCTCCTGTGCCTTCCCACGATATCCCTCCAATGAAGGATCCTCAAGTAACTCCCTCTTAAATTCATCTGGGGTGGCCCAAGAAATGTGTCTGACTATGGGAATACATGTAGGGCTGGGATGTCTTACCTGGGCCTCCTCTGAGTGTGATTCCGCCTCCGCAGCTCGAGCTTGTCTCCGGGTGGTCACAGGATATGTCGCAGCCAGAGGGGCAACCGAGAAGGCAGACAACATGGGCCCCAAGTCATTTCCCAGCAAAACGTCTGCAGGCAAATCCTCCATCAAGCCGACCTCAACAAGGCCATCCCCAACTTCCCAGTTCAGGTGAATCCTGGCAGTGGGCAGTTGATGTATGGCTCCCCCTGCTACACGAACTGCCACTGTCCGGTCCATCTTCTCTTGGTCCCGGACGAGATGAGGCTTCACAAGGGTCAAATTTGCTCCGGAATCTTAGTCCCTGCATGCGTTTCCCATTAACCCACACGACCTGTCGATGCTGTTGTCGATTATCTGCTCGGGCTGCCTGCACGGGGTCTACTTCATGCAGCACTTCCTCCATGTCTTCCTCCCCTTGGTTAGTTGTAGCCCCGAATGCCGGGTCAGCTTCGCCTTGGTAGCAGTGTACAGCAGCCCGGCGGAAGGTAGCTGTTCCCGCCTTTGGCCACTGGGTATGCTGAGTCCGGTTGGGACATTGTCTTTGCAGGTGGCCCAGCTGACGGCAGGTGTGGCATCGCGCCCCAGGGGAACTGTGGTAGGCCGGGTTTCTAGCTGGTCCCCCTACAATCTTCGGTGGTTTGGGGCCCTCCAGGTCCATGGGCGGACCCCTAGTGACCATCTTTGATCCAGACAACTGAGGCCTCCTGGCGTCATGATGTTCATCAGCCAGACGAGCGGCTTCCTCAAGAGTCATTGGCCGCCTGTCCCGAAGCCATTCCTGTGTCTCAGGGTTTAGTCCATTAAAAATCGTTCTAACAAGAAGAGCTGGAGGACGTCCTCCTTAGTGGTTGCTTGGCTCCCTTGTACCCACTGTAGCAGTGACCGCCGTAATTTACAGGCCCATTCAGCGTGGGTATCGGTTACTCGTTTTATAAGTCCGCAGAACTTTTGGCGGTATGCCTCTGGTGTCAGCGCATAACGGGCCAAGATCACTTCTTTGATCTGCTCATAGTCCATACAGTCCTCCTCAGGTACCGTGCGATAGGCGTCCGCTGCCCGGCCTGTCAGCTTGCTGGCCAGAATCTAAACCCGTTCCTCTGGCTTCACTTGATGAAGGGCACACTGCCGCTCAAAGTCCTGCAGAAAGCCATCAATGTCTTCCTCTGCCTCCTGCAACTGTCGGAAGGCATTATACTGGATCTTTTTGTGGCTTACTGTTGAAGGTACCTGGGCGGAGGCCAGAGCTCCCCCGGCTCGCTGACTCTCCTCTCTCCTCTCTGCCATCTCCATCTTGGCTAGCTCTATCCTGGTCCACTCGGCCATCTTTTCCTTCAGATCAGTACGCACATCAACCATCACCTCTCATATGATCTCTACTGCAGGGTTTGGGCCATAGAACGCCAGTCTGTTCTTTACCTCCCTCTGGAATTCAGTCTCCTCCACGTTCACATTGGGGGGCACTGCACTGTCGTGTTCCATGATGGCTGCTATCAAATCCGCTTTTGTTTTGTTGCTGGCGATTAACCCTCGGGCTTCCACCAGATCTTTTAATGTAGACCTCTTTAACTTCTGGTAGTTGTCTTCCATTCATTCCTTTCCTCCTGTAGAATGGGTATCCCGCTGTCTGCCACCAGTGCATTTGGGTCTACCAAGCTGGGGTATCTCTTTCAGTACCACCCCGTGTTTCAGGAGGTCCACTCTGCTCAGGCTGGATTCTGAATGAAGGATGCTGGCTGGAATTCCTTGATTACGTGAGAGCATATAAAAGCTGACTGCTACTCCACGTATTTCCTGTCTAAAAGAACACACTTTATTTACAGCACACAGAATATATAACACAGATACACAGGGCAGGCCAATAGAAAAAGCAGGCCAGACATACATTATAATAGCCGCAGGGGGCCGGAGCCTGCTGATATTTACTGTGGGAATTACAAAGGTGGAGGAGGACAAAAGGGGAATATCGTGTCCCCTCTGCCCAGGGGCGCAGCCTGTGGACTGATGCATTTCACATGGAACCTATTATACATAATATATACTGCATAACATATTCTTGGTGCTGGGGGTTCTGTAACAGTGCAGGTTCCTTCATCAGGTGGGGGGCATACTCGTTGGTGACGTCACTGGCAGAGGACCCCTCATAGTATGCAAAAGTGTCTCTGCCAGTAGGAGGCACCACTCACCGTCAAACACATCGCCGCCGTACTATGAGGGGCCCAGTGCCAGTGCCAACGAGTGCCCCCCCTGCTTGCTCTAGTTCACAGCACTTGCAAAGTTGAAATACTTACCTCTCCCTGCTCCACCGCCGTGAGGTATTCCGCGTTTCCTGGGCCCACGAAAATCTTGAGCCAGCCTTACCCCCCACAACTTTAGCCAAATAACCCCCAGTTTTCAAACCCTAACTATTATTATAAAGTAAATTAAGATTGACAAGCTTAAGTAATAAGAATTGATGTTTTTGGCATTAAAATGGGCACTGTAGGTGTTTTCCTGTCCTCCACTCACTGCCGACTTTGATTCCCCATTGACTTTTATCGGGTTTCGTGTTTCAGTCGGCCCCCAACTTTTCGCAATAATCGGCCGATTTCACCAGACCCAACATTTTACAAAGTCGGGTTTCGCGAAACCCGACTCGATCCGAAAAAAGTAAAAGTCGCTCAACTCTAGTAGAGACCAAAAGTTTGGACACACCTTCTCATTTAACCCCTTTATCCCATATGACGTATAGTACAGACCAAAAGTTTGGACACACCTTCTTATTTAAAGATTTTTCTGTATTTTCATGACTATGAACATTGTACATTCACACTGAAGGCATCAAAACTATGAAGTAACACATGTGGAATTATACACTTAACAAAAAAGTGTGAAACAACTGAAAATATGTCTTGTATTCTACGTAGGTTCTTCAAAGTACCCACCTTTTGCTTTGATGACTGCTTTGCACACTCTTGGCATTCTTTTGATGAGCTTCAAGAGGTAGTCATCCGGAATGGTCTTCCAACAATCTTGAAGGAGTTCCCAGAGATGCTTAGCACTTGTAGGCCCTTTTGCCTTCACTCTGCGGTGCAATTCACCCCAAACCACTTGATTGGGTTCAGGTCTGGTGACTGTGAAGGCCAGGTCATTTGGCGTAGCACCCCATCACTCTCCTTCTTGGTCAAATAGCCCTTACACAGCCTGGAGGTGTGTTTGTCCTGTTGAAAAACAAATAATGGTCCAACTAAATGCAAACCGGATGGAATAGCATGCTGCTGCATGATGTTGTGGTAGCCATGCTGGTTCAGTATGCCTTCAATTTTGAATAAATCCCCAACTGTTCACCAGCAAAGCACCCCCACACCATCACACCTCCTCCTCCATGCTTCACGGTGGAAACAAGGCATGTAGAGTCCATCCGTTAACCTTTTCTACATCGCACAAAGACACGGTGGTTGGAACCAAAGATCTCAAATTTGGACTCATCAGACCAAAGCACAGATTTCCACTGGTCTAATGTCCATTTCTTGTGTTCTTTAGCCCAAACAAGTCTCTTCTGCTTGTTGCCCGTCCTTAGCTGTGGTTTCCTAGCAGCTATTTTACCATGAAGGCCTGCTGCACAAAGTCTCCTCTTAACAGTTGTTGTAAAGATGTGTCTGCAGCTAGAACTCTGTGTGGCATTGACCTGGTCTCTAATATGAGCTGCTGTTAACCTGTGATTTCTGAGGCTGGTGACTCGGATAAACTTATCCTCAGAAGCAGAGGTGACTCTTGGTCCTCCTTTCCTGGGGCAGTCCTCTTGTGAGCCAGTTTCTTTCCAGCACTTGATGGTTTTTCCACGGCACTTGGGGACACTTTCAAAATTTTCCCAATTTTTCGGACTGACTGACCTTCATTTCTTAAAGTAATGATGGCCACTCATTTTTCTTTACTTAGCTGATTTTTTATTGCCATAATACAAATTCTAACAGTCTATTCAGTAGGACTATCAGCTGTGTATCCATCAGACTTCTGCACAACACAACTGATGGTCCCAACCACCATTTATAAGGCAAGAAATCCCACTTATTAAACCTGACAGGGCAAACCTGTGAAGTGAAAACCATTCCCGGTGACTACCTTTTGAAGCTCATCAAGAGAATGCCAAGAGTGTGCAAAGCAGTCATCAAAGCAAAAGGTGGCTACTTTGGAGAACCTAGAATATAAGACGTATTTTCAGTTGTTTTACACTTTTTTGTTAATTATATAATTCTACATGTGTTAATTCGTAGTTTTGATGCCTTCAGTGTGAATGTACAATTTTCATAGTCATGAAAATGCAGAAAAATTTTTAAATGAGAAGATGTGTCCAAACTTTTGGTCTGTACTGTGCTATCCCATCGAGGTGACCTGGGACTTAATTCCCAGTGACCAGATAGTATGTCATAGGTAATCGGCCGAGCTCACGGGGGGAGCGCGGCCGATCGTCGCCGGGTCTAACCTGATTATTACAGCTGACATCCGGCACTATGTGCCAGGTGCGGTCATAGACTGCTCCCGGCACATTAATCCCCAGAGCACCGCGATCAAACATGATCGCAGCGTTCCAGCAGCATAGGGAAGCCTCCCTGCGTGCTTCCCTAAGACCCTCGGAGCAATGCGATCACATCTCCTACCAACTACTTTTTGCAGGCCTGGATCCAAAATGGCCAAGAGGGGCCTTCGGGGTCCTGCAGGGAGGTGGCTTTCAAGCGCCTGCTCAGAGCAGGTGTCGGGAAGCCTCCCTGCAGTGCCTATGTGATCGCTGATCTGACACATTGCACTGCAAAGTGTCAGATCAGCGATCTGTCACTATAATGTGATGTCCCCCTGGGGCAATGTAGAAAAGTTAAAAAAAAAATATTTACATGTGTAAAAAATAAATAAATTTCTAAATAAAGAAAAAAAAATATTGTTCCAATAAATACATTTCTTTATCTAAATAAAAAAACAATAAAAGTACACATATTTAGTATCGCTGCGTCCGTAACGACCCGACCTATGAAACTGTCCCACTAGTTAACCCCTTCAGTGAACACCGTAAAAAAAAAAAAAGAGGCAAAAATCTACCCTTTATTATCATACCTCCAAACAAAAAGTGGAATAACACGCAATCAAAAAGATGGATATAAATAATCATGGTACCGCTGAAAACGACATCTTGTCTCGCAAAAAACAAGCCACCATACAGCGTCATCAACAAAAAAATAAAAAAGTTATAGTCCTCAGAATAAAGCAATGCAAAAATAATTATTTTATATATAAAATAGTTTTTATCATATAAAGCACCAAAACATAAAAAAATATAAATGAGGTATCATTGTAATCGTTCTGACCCAAAAAAATAAAACTGCTTTATCAATTTTACCAAACGTGGAACAGTATAAGCACCCCCCCAAAATAACTTCAAGAATAGCTGTTTTTTGTTCATTCTACCTCACAAATATCGGAATAAATAGCGATCAAAAACGTCACATGCCCGAAAATGGTACCAATAAAAACGTTAACTCGTCCCGCAAAATACAAGACCTCACATGACTCTGTGGACCAAAATATAGAAAAATTATAGCTCTCAAAATGTGGAAACGCAAAAACTATTTTTTGCAATAAAAAGCGTCTTTTAGTGTGTGATGGCTGCCAATCATAAAAATCTACTAAAAAACCCACTATAAAAGTAAATCAAACCCCCCTTCATCACCCCCTTAGTTAGGGAAAAATAATACAATTTTAAAATATGTATTTATTTCCATTTTCCCATTAGGGTTAGGGTTAGAGTTTGGCTGAAGTTAGGGTTAGGGTTGGGACTAAAGTTAGTGTTAGGGCTACAGTTATGGTTGGTGTTAGGGTTAGGGTTGGGGCTAAAGTTAGGGTTGGGGCTAAAGCTAGGGTTAGGGCTGTTAGGATTCGAGTTCCTGCCGCTGAACAGGGGAATCTCGAACCATGTCTGCTGTGGTCTCTCATTCTGCATCAGCCAAAGTGGAGCCTGCTCAGGGGAGACGTCGGTCACAGCGTCTTGCTCAGTCTCACTCTGTGTAAAGGGTTACTGCTGCTTTTAGAGCTTCTGCCATTGAAGCCAGTTCTGGGCAGTGGAGAGCAGATGCTTTTGGGACTAAGTCCTGCTTTTCCCCTTCTGAGCATGCCCAGGGCAATATCTCCCATTGGAAATCGAGGGTCACATGCTCAGATACTGCAGCAGATCCCATTGCTCCTCCAGGAAGGTCCTGAAGGTGCTCAACTTCTGTGACAGCCTCTCTTTGGTCCTTCTGGGAAGGTCCTGTACATGCTGCAGCTATAATAGGTTTGCATGGCCGCATGGCCATGCGCTAGTATACATTTGTAATCATGTGTGTGTTGAGGGGTGCAAGTCGTTCCTTAAAAAAACCATCCCTTGTGTATGACTGTTCGCATAAGGTGTATGGCTGCTATCTAGCGCCCGGCTGAACTCACAGCGTTAACACACGAAACAGCGTCTACTGCTCTGACCGCCAGTACGGCGACACGCGCCATTAGAGCACTTCTTTAGCCCAAATCTGGGTGGTTAGGGCGTCCGCCAGTACGGCACAGCTCGCACTCTTGTGCTATTCAATTATTAGCTTTGTTATGTGTGGTACTGCAGCCCTGTGACGCAACAGGATTCGCTTCTTTCACACAGGGTGAAGCTAACCCATGTGTATCCTCATTGTACCGCCATATAGTCCGTCATTGCTTAGCTGCAGGTACCATCTCTGCATGATGGACCCCGGGCTGCGAACGCACCTTATTCCTTTTCTCTAACTATTTGGTGCGTTCTGCTAGCCCTAACAGGGGCTAAAGTTAGGGTTAGGGTTGGGGCTAAAGTTAGGGTTTGGATTACATTTATGATTGGGATTAGGGTTGGGAATAGGGTTAGGGGAGTGGTTAGGGTTATGGTTGGGATTAGGGGTGTGTTTGTGTTAGGGTTTCAGTTAGAATTGGGGGGTTTCCACTGTTTAGGCACATCTGGGGCTCTCCAAACGCGACATGGTGTCCGATCTCAATTTCAGCCCATTCTGCATTGAAAAAGCAAAACAGTGCTCCTTCCCTTCCCAGCTCTCCCGTGCGCCCAAACAGGGGTTTACCCAAACATATGGGATGTCAGCGTACTCAGGACTAATTGTTCAACAACTTTTGAAGTCCAACTTCTCCTGTTACCCTTGGGAAAGTACATAACCGGGGGCTGAAAAATATTTTTTGTGGGAAAAAAAGGATTTTTTATTTTCACGGCTCTGTTTATAAACTGTAGTGAAACACTTTTGTTGGTTCAAAGTTCTCACAACACAACTAGATAAGTTATTTGGGGGTATCATTTTCAATATGGGGTCACTTGTGGGGGGTTTCTACTGTTTAGGTACATCAGGGGCTCTGCAAACGCAATGTGACGCCTGCAGACCATTCCATCTAAGTCTGCATTCCAAACAGAGCTCCTTCCCTTCCGAGCTCTGCCATGCGCCCAAACGGTGGTTCCCTCCCACACATGGGGTATCAGTGTATTCAGAACAAATTGTACAACAACTTTTGGGGTCAAATTTCTTGTGCTACCCTTGGGAAAATACAAAACTGGGGGCTAAATATAATTTTTGTGGAAAAAAAATAATTTTTATGTTCTTTGTTGTGAATTCTGTGGCAGAGCTCCCTCCTGTGGTCACAAGTGGTACTTCGGCTGATTCTCTCTGTAAGCTTCTGTTGGTGTAGGAAAGTGGTACTGCGGCTTCTGAGTTTCCTTCCTCAGGTGATGTGGTGAAGTCGTTAGGTGCTGCTCTATTTAACTCCACCTAGTGCTTTGATCCTGGCCTCCAGTCAATGTTCTAGTATTGGACCTGTTTCCTCCTGGATCGTTCCTGTGGCCTGCTGCTCTGCATAGCTAAGTTCCGCTTTTGCTTTTTGTTTGCTGTTTTTTTCTGTCCAGCTTGCTTATTTGTTTTCTCGTGCTTGCTGGAAGCTCTGGGACGCAGAGGGTGTACCTCCGTGCCGTTAGTTCGGTACGGAGGGTCTTTTTGCCCCCTTTGCGTGGTTGTTTGTAGGGTTTTGTGTTGACCGCAAAGTTACCTTTCCTATCCTCGCTCTGTTCAGAAAGTCGGGCCTCACTTTGCTAAATCTATTTCATCTCTACGTTTGTCTTTTCATCTTAACTCACAGTCATTATATGTGGGGGCTGCCTTTCCCTTTGGGGTATTTCTCTGAGGCAAGGTAGGCTTATTTTCTATCTTCAGGCTAGCTAGTTTCTCAGGCTGTGCCGAGTTGCATAGGGAGCGTTAGGCGCAATCCACGGCTGCCTCTAGTAGTGTTGGAGAGGATTAGTGATTGCGGTCAGCAGAGTTTCCACGTCTCAGAGCTCGTTCTATGTTTTTGGGTTATTGTCAGGTCACTGTATGTGCTCTGACTCCTATGTCCATTGTGGTACTGAATTACCAGATCATGACAGTACTGGAAACCAAAAGTACTAATGATTCTCAATAGAGGGAAAAAAGAAGTTCTGAGACCATTTTTTTTTTCTCTGCACTGTGTTTTGCCTTTTTTTTTCCCCTAGACATTTGGGTGGTTCAGGACACAGGTGTGGACATGGACATTCAGGGTCTGTGCTCTTCAATGGATAATCTCGTTATAAATGTACAAAAGATTCAAGATTTGGTGGTTCAGAAGCCTATGTTAGAACCAAGAATTCCTATTCCTGATTTGTTTTATGGTGATAGAGCCAAGTTTGTGAATTTCAAAAATAATTGCAAACTGTTTCTGGCCTTGAAACCTCGCTCCTCTGGTGACCCAGTTCAACAAGTGAGAATTATTATTTCTTTTCTGCGTGGCGACCCTCAAGACTGGGCATTTTCCCTTGCGCCAGGAGATCCTGCATTGAGTAATGTTGATGCGTTTTTCCTGGCGCTCGGATTGCTGTAGGATGAGCCTAATTCAGTGGATCAGGCAGAGAAAAATTTGCTGGCTCTGTGTCAGGGTCAGGATGAGATAGAGGTATATTGTCAGAAATTTAGAAAGTGGTCCGTACTCACTCAATGGAATGAAGGTGCGCTCGCAGCTATTTTCAGAAAAGGTCTCTCTGAAGCCCTTAAGGATGTCATAGTGGGATTTCCTATGCCTGCTGGTCTGAATGAGTCTATGTCTTTGGCCATTCAGATCGGTCGACGCTTGCGTGAGCGTAAATCTGTGCACCATTTGGCGGTATTACCTGAGCTTAAACCTGAGCCTATGCAGTGCGATAGGACTTTGACCAGAGTTGAACGGCAAGAACACAGACGTCTGAATGGGCTGTGTTTCTACTGTGGTGATTCCACTCATGCTATCTCTGATTGTCCTAAGCGCACTAAGCGGTTCGCTAGATCTGCCACCATTGGTACGGTACAGTCAAAATTTCTTCTGTCCGTTACCTTGATCTGCTCCTTGTCATCGTATTCTGTCATGGCATTTGTTGATTCAGGCGCTGCCCTGAATTTGATGGACTTGGAGTATGCTAGGCGTTGTGGGTTTTTCTTTGAGCCCTTGCAGTGTCCTATTCCATTGAGAGGAATTGATGCTACGCCTTAGGCCAAGAATAAGTCTCAGTACTGGACCCAGCTGACCATGTGCATGGCTCCTGCAGATCAGGAGGTTATTCGCTTTCTGGTGTTGCATAATCTGCATGATGTGGTCGTGTTGGGGTTGCCATGGCTACAAGTCCATAATCCAGTATTAGATTGGAAATCCATGTCTGTGTCCAGCTGGGGTTGTCAGGGGGTACACGGTGATGTCCCTTTTCTGACTATTTCGTCATCCACCCCTTCTGAGGTTCCAGAGTTCTTGTCTGATTACCGGGATGTATTTGATGAGCCCAAGTCCGATACCCTACCTCCGCATAGGGATTGTGATTGTGCTATCGATTTGATTCCTGGTAGTAAATTCCCAAAAGGTCGACTGTTTAATTTATCTGTGCCTGAGCACGCCGCTATGCGGAGTTATGTGAAGGAGTCCTTGGAGAAGGGGCATATTCGCCCGTCATCGTCGCCATTAGAAGTAGGGTTCTTTTTTGTAGCCAAGAAGGATGGTTCACTGAGACCTTGTATAGATTACCCCTTCTAAATAAGATCACGGTTAAATTTCAGTACCCCTTGCCGTTGTTATCTGATTTGTTTGCTCGGATTAAGGGGGCTAGTTGGTTCACCAAGATAGATCTTCGTGGTGCGTATAATCTTGTGCGTATTAAGCGAGGCGATGAATGGAAAACTGCATTTAATACGCCCGAGGGCCATTTTGAGTATCTAGTAATGCCATTCGGACTTGCCAATGCTCCATCAGTGTTTCAGTCCTTTATGCATGACATCTTCCGAGAGTACCTGGATAAATTCCTGATTGTGTACTTGGATGACATTTTGATTTTTTCGGATGATTGGGAGTCTCATGTGAAGCAGGTCAGAATGGTGTTCCAGGTCCTGCGTGCTAATTCTTTGTTTGTGAAGGGATCAAAGTGTCTCTTTGGTGTTCAGAAGGTTTCATTTTTGGGGTTCATCTTTTCCCCTTCTACTATCGAGATGGACCCTGTTAAGGTCCAAGCCATCCATG
Source organism: Ranitomeya imitator (assembly GCF_032444005.1). Lineage (NCBI taxonomy): Eukaryota > Metazoa > Chordata > Amphibia > Anura > Dendrobatidae > Ranitomeya > Ranitomeya imitator. Next base: position 391,631,876 of record NC_091284.1, on the reverse strand, counting down.
ATTGGACTCAGCCGACATCTCTGAAAAGTCTGCAAAAGTTTCTGGGCTTTGCTAATTTTTATCGTCGCTTCATCTGCAATTTTTCTAGTATTGCTAAACCATTGACCGATTTAACCAAGAAGGGTGCTGATGTGGTCAATTGGTCTTCTGCTGCTGTGGAAGCTTTTCAAGAGTTGAAGCGTCGTTTTTCTTCTGCCCCTGTGTTGTGTCAACCAGATGTTTCGCTTCCGTTCCAGGTCGAGGTTGATGCTTCTGAGATTGGAGCAGGGGCTGTTTTGTCGCAGAGAAGTTCTGATTGCTCGGTGATGAAACCATGCGCCTTCTTTTCCAGGAAGTTTTCGCCTGCTGAGCGAAATTATGATGTGGGCAACCGAGAGTTGCTGGCCATGAAGTGGGCATTCGAGGAGTGGCGTCATTGGCTTGAAGGAGCTAAGCATCGTGTGGTGGTCTTGACTGTTCATAAGAACTTGACTTATCTCGAGTCTGCCAAGCGGTTGAATCCTAGACAGGCTCGTTGGTCGCTGTTTTTTGCCCGTTTTTACTTTGTGATTTCGTACCTTCCGGGCTCTAAAAATGTGAAGGCGGATGCTCTGTCTAGGAGTTTTGTGCCCGACACTCCGGGTTTATCTGAGCCGGCGGGTATCCTCAAAGAGGGAGTAATTGTGTCTGCCATCTCCCCTGATTTGCGGCGGGTGCTGCAAAAATTTCAGGCTAATAAACCTGATCGTTGCCCAGCGGAGAAACTGTTTGTCCCTGATAGGTGGACGAATAAAGTTATCTCTGAGGTTCATTGTTCGGTGTTGGCTGGTCATCCTGGAATCTTTGGTACCAGAGAGTTAGTGGCTAGATCCTTTTGGTGGCCATCTCTGTCGCGGGATGTGCGCACTTTTGTGCAGTCCTGTGGGATTTGTGCTCGGGCTAAGCCCTTCTGTTCTCGTGCCAGTGGGTTGCTTTTGCCCTTGCCGGTCCCGAAGAGGCCTTGAACACATATCTCTATGGATTTTATTTCAGATCTTCCCATCTCTCAAAAGATGTCAGTCATTTGGGTGGTCTGTGATCGCTTCTCTAAGATGGTCCATTTGGTACCCTTGTCTAAATTACCTTCCTCCTCTGATTTGGTGCCATTGTTCTTCCAGCATGTGGTTCGTTTACATGGCATTCCAGAGAATATCGTTTCTGACAGAGGTTCCCAGTTTGTTTCGAGGTTTTGGCGAGCCTTTTGTGGTAGGATGGGTATTGACTTTACATCCTCAGACTAATGGCCAGACCGAACGAACCAATCAGACCTTGGAAACATATCTGAGATGCTTTGTTTCTGCTGATCAGGATGACTTGGTGTCCTTTTTGCCTTTGGCTGAGTTCGCCCTTAATAATCGGGCCAGCTCGGCTACCTTGGTTTCGCCGTTTTTCTGCAACTCTGGGTTCCATCCTCGTTTCTCTTCAGGGCAGGTTGAGTCTTCGGACTGTCCTGGTGTGGATACTGTGGTGGACAGGTTGCAGCAGATTTGGACTCATGTAGTGGACAATTTGACCTTGTCCCAGGAGAAGGCTCAACGCTTCGCTAATCGCAGACGCTGTGTGGGTCCCCGACTTTGTGTTGGGGATTTGGTTTGGTTGTCTTCTCGTCATATTCCTATGAAGGTTTCCTCTCCTATGTTTAAACCTCGTTTCATTGGTCCGTATAGGATTTCTGAGGTTCTTAATCCTGTGTCTTTTCGTCTGACCCTTCCAGATTCTTTTTCCATACATAACGTATTCCATAGGTCATTGTTGCGGAGATACGTGGCACCTATGGTTCCATCTGTTGATCCTCCTGCCCCGGTTTTGGTGGAGGGGGAGTTGGAGTATATTGTGGAGAAGATTTTGGATTCTCGTGTTTCAAGACGGAAACTCCAGTATCTGGTTAAGTGGAAGGGTTATGCTCAGGAAGATAATTCCTGGGTCTTTGCCTCTGATGTCCATGCTCCCGATCTTTTTCATATGGCTCATCCTGGTTGTCCTAGGGGCTCTGGTGAGGGTTCGGTGACCCCTCCTCAAGGGGGGGTACTGTTGTGAATTCTGTGGCAGAGCTCCCTCCTGTGGTCACAAGTGGTACTTCGGCTGATTCTCTCTGTGAGCTTCCGTTGGTGTAGGAAAGTGGTACTGCGGCTTCTGAGTTTCCTTCCTCAGGTGATGTGGTGAAGTCGTTAGGTGCTGCTCTATTTAACTCCACCTAGTGCTTTGATCCTGGCTTCCAGTCAATGTTCTAGTATTGGACCTGTTTCCTCCTGGATCGTTCCTGTGGCCTGCTGCTCTGCATAGCTAAGTTCCGCTTTTGCTTTTTGTTTGCTATTTTTTTCTGTCCAGCTTGCTTATTTGTTTTCTCGTGCTTGCTGGAAGCTCTGGGACGCAGAGGGTGTACCTCCGTGCCGTTAGTTCGGTACGGAGGGTCTTTTTGCCCCCTTTGCGTGGTTGTTTGTAGGATTTTGTGTTGACCGCAAAATTACTTTTCCTATCCTCGCTCTGTTCAGAAAGTCAGGCCTCACTTTGCTAAATCTATTTCATCTCTACGTTTGTCTTTTCATCTTAACTCACAGTCATTATATGTGGGGGCTGCCTTTCCCTTTGGGGTATTTCTCTGAGGCAAGGTAGGCTTATTTTCTATCTTCAGGCTAGCTAGTTTCTCAGGCTGTGCCGAGTTGCATAGGGAGCGTTAGGCGCAATCCACGGCTGCCTCTAGTTGTGTTGGAGAGGATTAGGGATTGCGGTCAGCAGAGTTTCCACGTCTCAGAGCTCGTTCTATGTTTTTGGGTTATTGTCAGGTCACTGTATGTGCTCTGACTCCTATGTCCATTGTGGTACTGAATTACCAGATCATGACAGTTCTTGACTCTGCGTTATAAACTGTAGTGAAACAGTTGGAGGTTCAAAGTTTTCACAACACATCTAAATAAGTTCCTTAGGGGGTCTTCTTTCCAAAATGGTGTCACTTGTGGGGGGTTTCAATGTTTAGGCACATCAGGGGCTCTCCAAATGTGTCATGGCGTCCCACCTCAATTCCAGTCAATTTTGCATTGAAAAGTCAAATAGCGCTCCTTCCCTTCCGAGCTCTGCCATGCGCCCAAACAGTGGTTTACCCCCAGATATGGGGTGTCAGATTACTCAGAACAAATTGCTCAAAAACTTTTGTGGTTCAATTTCTCCTGTTACACTTGGTATAATAAAACAAATTGGAGCTGAAATAATTTTTTTGTGAAAAAAGTTAAATGTTCATTTTTTTTTAAACATTCCAAAAATTCCTGTGAAACACCTGATGGGTTAATAAACTTCTTGAATGTGGTTTTGAGCACCTTGAGATGTGCAGTTTTTAGAATGGTGTCACACTTGGGTTTTTTCTATCATATAGACTCCTCAAAGTGACTTCAAATGTGATGTGGTCCCTAATTCCATGCCTCAACACATCCGACTATCGACCACCCTCGGCTCCTTCAGACGGAACCTGAAAAACCCTTCTCTTCAAGAAAGCCCACAGCCTGCAATAACCATTCTGCCGCCTCGCCATCTCCAGAGCCGCTGCCTCGCCCCTACCTTCTGCCTCTTCCCCACTATCCCATAGAATGTAAGTCCGCAAGGACAGGGTCCTCTCCCCACTGTACCAGTCTGTCACTGTAAATTTGTTTACTGTAAATGATATCTATAACATTAGCGATGGGAGCGTCCTCCCCAAGATGCCAATTTCCCGTGTGGACCCGCCGCCGCAACTCAGCGGTAGCCTCGGCCGATGGCGCCGCTGCCGGCGTAGTGAGGTGAGCGGGGGGCGTGGTTGGATGTGACGTCACCTGTCTGTGTATGACGAACATGTGTAGGGGCCAACCCGACGCGTTTCGAGGGAAACGTCCCTCTTCCTCAAGGTATGGCACCTGCACTGCTGCTGTTCTTATATAGCGATCCACGCCTGCAGCCCTGTGATCTCTCAGCAGATAATACATTATGCTAGTCAGCTGGTACCCGACCTAGTTTAATATGACCAACCCGGCTGCTTTCAACTAATGAACTGTGGGCATACCTGATTGAAACTTTAAAATATAAGTAAATGTGGTTCTCCAAAAATGAATACTAATAAATAATGCCAGTGTTCCCTCCACCGTATAAAAATCAAATCTTTATTTATTTAATACCTAAAATCAATAAATATGTGCATGGATAAAAACATTTATTGTATTTATTTATTATATACTAGATGGCAGCCCGGTTCTAAAGAATCGGGAGTCTAGAATCCATATATACTTTATTTATTCAAATGTAATACAATTAATAAATAATAGTAAGAAAGAACAAAAAATGGCTGCACTTACCAGCTCTTGACAATTCTTGTTATTTAAGAAATTGCTGGGCAATAATGGACAATGTCCTTATGTGGCAAATAATAGAGCAATATACCCAATGTGGCAAAGAAGAGGTTAATAAACGGCAGTCTCTCAGTATAACAGTCAGTGAATAATAGGCCGTATATGGAGAAAACACCAAACAAAAGTTCAAAATTGGTGTGAAAATGTCACTGAACCACTTCACAACTAAATATATATAGTTTTGGTAAATGGTATTATCATTTTTTTGACGAAATTCGGCAGGAGCTTGAAGAGCAACGTCACTGGGCCCGCCTCCACGCAGTAGAAACTTGCTGTGAGGTAAAAATTCAAAAATCACACCAAAATGGCGGGCGGAGTGTGTCACAGTACGGCACGTTTCTGATTGGTCGCTCGCAGCAGGCGGCAACCAATCAGACACTGGACACTGATGACGTCACTTATCTCCGGACATTAGCTCCGGACATTAGCTCCGGACATTAGCTCCGGACATTAGCTCCGGACATTAGCTCCGGACAGGAAGTTGGCACAAATTGCAGGAAGTAGCATTCTAGGCAATTATATATTAGACATTAATATGTACGTGGGCCATACAAAAAGACGGCTTAGAGACAGGATTAAAGAGCATTTGGACAACAAAAAGGGATTTGTAGGGCACCCCCTATCACGACATTTTGCTGAAAACCATAATTGCTCAATTGAAGGTTTTTCGTTTTGTGGCATTCAAATGGTACTAAAAAACCCAAGAGGAGGGGATTATATTAAAGGCATGTCTCATACTGAATCCAAGTGGATTTTCACATTAGATACTCTAGCCCCTAAAGGACTCAATCATGAGATTGAACTGTATGCCCTCTAGGATTTTATGATGCTGACAAAAGGGGGAAAGAGTATACATATTCTTTCGCCCTTTCCTTAAAGGATTTTTTATACACATTTTATACATTTTATATTATATTTTTATTCAGTTGGCAGTGGGGTATGAAGGTGGAGGGGGGGACATGCATTTATCATTTTTACGCTTTTTCTACTTGCACTGCCAAGGTCCCATTAATGGGTGTAGGGTGGCATCTGTATATATGCATTGGCATCTATATATGTGTCCATATATATATATATAAATATATTGTTACACATGAGTTTTTAATCAAAATGTTTTTATCCATGCACATATTTATTGATTTTAGGTATTAAATAAATAAAGATTTGATTTTTATACGGTGGAGGGAACACTGGCATTATAAGTATTCATTTTTGGAGAACCACATTTACTTATATTTTAAAGTTTCAATCAGGTATGCCCACAGTTCAGTAGTTGAAAGCAGCCGGGTTGGTCATATTAAGCTAGGTCGGGTACCAGCTGACTAGCATAATGTATTATCTGCTGAGAGATCACAGGGCTGCAGGCGTGGATCGCTATATAAGAAGAGCGGCAGTGCAGGTGCCATACCTTGAGGAAGAGGGATGCTTCCCTTGAAACGCGTTGGGATTGGCCCCTACACACGTCCGTCATACAAGGACAGGTCACGTCACCATCCAACCCCCTTCCTGCTCACCTCGCTACGCCGGCAGCGGCGCCATCGGCCGAGGCTACCACTGAGTTGCGGTGGTGGGTCCACACGGGGGATTGGCGTCTTGGGGAGGACGATCCCATCGCTAAAGACTACTGGACAGTGGGGGAAGAAACAGCTACGCAAGTGGACACTCCTCATACAGGACTACACATGAACTCGTAAGTGCCTGTCAGCGCGGCAACCTTGTTTATACTTTGTTTATCTTTGGGCAGTTACACACACCTTACTGGCTGGTTTTGCCTGCTGCTGTTTCTTCAGGCACACGTGTTTAGCGCCACTGTGATCTATCGATATACTAATTGATATCTATAACTGTACCCTTTCTCATGTACAGCACCATGAAATTAATGGTGCTATATAAATAAATAATAATAATAATAATAATAATAATAATAATAATAAAAAATGGCATTGTAAAAATGAGAAATTGCTGGTCAACTTTTAACCCTACTCTCTCCCTAACAAAAAAACATTTTGGTTCCAAAATTGTGCTGATGTAAAGTAGACATGTGGGAAGTGTCACATATTAAGTATTTTGTGTGACATATCTCTGTGATTTAAGGGCATAAAAATTAAATGTTTGGAATTTTCAAAATTTTTGCCAAATTTCAATTTTTTTCACAAATAAACGCAGGTAATATCAAATACATTTTACCACAATCATGAAGTACAATATGTCATGAAAAAACCAATGTCAGAATTATCAGGATCCGTTGAAGATATAACCTTATAAAGGGACAGTGGTCAGAATTGTAAAAATTGGCTCAGTCATTAACGTGCAAACCACCCTTGGGGTTAACACTAGAACTACCGGAGGGGTCATTTTGACCCTTTTGCTATTTCTTTTTCCTATAATTTCTAAAATTTTAACAAATGAGTTCTAAGTTTTTGTAACTTTTATTTATTCATGGTAGTGTATATTTTAGGACACAAAAATGAATTGAAACTTTTTCAGGGGCCCGGATTTTACAATTCATACCTATAAGTACTAAAGGAGTCAATTTGACCCCATACATAAAAGTAGTAGCAGGCAAGTCTCCTAACAACAAATACATATGAGACTAGTCTGATGAAGAATGGTGACATAACTCTTACAGTTTACCAAGGTAAGCCAAATAAGAATGTAATTTTGCTCAGTAGTCTTCACCCAGATGTAGCAGTTGGAAATGACAAGAAAAATAAATGGAAACAGTACAATTTTACAATAAAAAAAAGGTTGGAGTGGACACAGTAGACCAGATGGCTCGAAAGTACACCACAAAGTCTGGACGCCGCCGATGGCCTGTTCAGGTGTTTTGTAATGTACTTGATTTAGCAGCTATAAATGCAACTATACTCTATAAAACAGCAACTGGGAGTAAAATTAGCAAACGGGAGATCATTCTTCAGCTTCATGCTATGACCATGTAAAAGGAAAATGCGTGCTGTACTTGATCTTAACACTGTTCCTACTAAGTTAAAATAAATGTTCTTTAATTTGTTGGCAACAAAAAAGTTATTTTTACTCCAGAGTCAGTACTTTTGATTGGGGATCAAAATGACCTCTAATGGTAGTTATAGGTATTATGAAACCTGCGGTAGTTCTAGTGGGGTTAAAGATTTTTCTGCATTTTCATGACTATGAAAATTGTACATTCACACTGAAGGCATCAAAACTATGAATTAACACATGTGGAGTTATATACTTTACAAAAATGTGTGAAACAAGTAAATTATGTCTACTATTCTAGGTTCTTCAAAGTAGTCACCTTTTGCTTTGATGACTGCTTTGCACACTCTTGGCATTCTCTTGATGAGCTTCAAGATGTAGTCACTGGGAATGGTTTTCACTTTACAGGTGTGCCCTGTCAGGTTTAATAAGTGGGATTTCTTGCTTTATAAATGATATTGGGACCATCAGTTGTGCTGTACAGAAGTCTGGTGGATACACAGCTGATAGTCCTACTAAATATACTGTTAGAGTTTGTATTATGGCAAGAAAAAAGCAGCTGAGTAAAGAAAAACGAGTGGCCATCATTACTTTAAGAAATGAAGGTCAGTCAGTCCAAAAAATTGGGAAAACTTTGAAAGTGTCCCCAAGTGCAGTGGCAAAAACAATCAAATGCTACAAAGAAACTGGCTCACATGAGGACCGCCCCAGGAAAGGAAGACCAAGAGTCACCTCTGCCTCTGAGGATAAGTTTATCCAAGTCACCAGCCTCAGAAATCGCCGGTTAACAGCAGCTCAGATTAGAGACCAGGTCAATTCCACACAGAGTTCTAGCAGCAGACATATCTCTAGAACAACTGTTAAGAGGAGACCTTGTTCAGCAGGCCTTCATAGTAAAATAGCTGCTAGGAAACTACTGCTAAGGACAGGCAACAAGCAGAAGAGACTTGTTTGGGCTAAAGAATACAAGGAATGGACATTAGATGAGTGGAAATCTGTGCTTTGGTCTGATGAGTCCAAATTTAAGATCTTTGATTCCAACCACCGTGTCTTTGTGCGACGCAGAAAAGGTGAACGGATGGACTCTACATGCCTGGTTCCCTCCATGAAGCACAGAGGAGGAGGTGTGATGGTGTGGGAGTGTTTTGCTGGTAACACTGTTGGGGATTTGTTCAAAATCAAAGGCATACTGAACCAGCATGGATACCGCAACATCTTGCAGCAGCATGCTATTTCATCCAGTTTGCATTTAGTTTGACCATCATTTATTTTTCAACAGGACAATGACCCCAAACACACCTCCAGGCTGTGTAAGGGCTATTTGACCAAGAAGGAGAGTGATGGAGTGCTACGCCAGATGAGATCGTTTGGGGTGAGCTGGACCGCAGAGTGAAGGCAAAAGGGCCAACAAGTGCTAAGCAACTCTGGGAACTCCTTCAAGATTGTTGGAAGACCATTCCTGGTGACTACCTCTTGTAGCTCATCAAGAGAATGCTAAGAGTGTGCAAAGCAGTCATCAAAGCAAAAGGTGGCTACTTTGAAGAACCTAGAATATAAGACATATTTTCAGCTGTTTCACACTTTTTTGTTAAATATATAATTCCACATGTGTTAATTCATAGTTTTGATGCCTTCAGTGGGAATGTACAATTTTCATAGTCATGAAAATACAGAAAAATCTTTAAATGAGACGATGTGTCCAAACTATTGATCGGTATTGCTCATATATGTGTGTGTTTTGAGGAATATTTCCTTTGAAAATGATGTGTAAGTGACAAAGAGAATTGCTCTATGTAAAAGATCATGTTAAAATCGCATTATAATTGGATAGCAATCACACTGCATTCGGATGTAAATCGGATTCTAGGTGTGAAAAATCAGATTGTACTCATAAGACACTCACATTACACTATTGCGACTCTCAGCAGGGAGACTTGGTCTGATTTTTCTTATGTTTAGTGTGACTCCGGCCTTAGCAGGATAAGTTATGAAAAGCAGATCGGTGGGAATTTTGATGTAAGCACTTTGAATCCACCTGCTGGATCCAACCTCACTTCAAAACATGATATGATGCTTATACTCTCTTCCTGAATGGACAGTTGTATAAGTCTGACATTGACTTGCTGACACATTTTGTTAGAATTTTGAAACTCCTGGTATTCCTCAAGTATTTCGTTGTTTGTACTATTTTTTTGAGTTCTTCCATATGATTTACACAAGGGCCTAAAAAGGCCTGAGTTGTGTGAAAGTGTATATTTCAGGCGTCACACATTTTAGGGTCAAAGAAGCATATATAGTGCAGCATACATTTTTATATAGAGCTGTGCTGAAAAGCATAGTCCACTGCATTCTAATATACCGGCCAAATGAATGGCAAAAGCTCATTCTTGTATGTTTAGTTCTTGAAGTATACAGCCATATTAAATATATAGTATACAGTATGGTGGAAGATTTTCTTTCTGTAGACCCAAATTTATTCCTCAAATGTAGTGTGAAAATATATCTTCCCATTGTCAGAATATGTGAAAGTAGTGCAGCACTTTTGTCTAATTCTCCTAAAGGTATGTTCACACATGGTAGATTTGTTGCAGATATTTCTGCGCCTGAAAAATCTATTCCGTACATCTGAATGGGGTTCGTTCACAAGTAAACATAGAATGTTGTAATCCCTAGACAGATGAATGGGACAGCAGCATGTGAATATACAGTAACACCTTTGTTTTCATACTTTACTCCCAACATGTAGCTGATAACAACATTCAGCATACACTTTAAGTTCTATAATTAACTGAAATAAAAGTTACTTTTGAATGTGAGGATTATTTTTACAGTGAAAGTACTGTATGTTGTTTGACTACATTTTAGAAATCATCATTGAAATCAAAGGAAATGTATATAATAGAAGTAAGTTATTTTGAGAAATGAATATAGGGAGTTGTACAAAGAAAGAGAGAATTTGCAAGAAACACTAGACAGGCACAGACTTACTCTGTGAATTATAAATTGGCATCTGAATTCCCATGCCCAGAGGAAATCTCAGACCAGAACTGGGATTTTAGCATAATGAGCTTCTACAGAAAAAAAAAATAAAATAAAACAAGAGCGAATGTTAATAGAAGACGCATGTTTTGAAGTTGATTGATAACTCAGTTCATTCTAGGGTGGAGAAATTCGTAACAAGTTCATATCTCCTGACTGAGCAGCAGATAATGTGAAAATGCAATCAATGACTGCAGGGATTTGATTATTAATGAGGTTATTAATCTTTAACTAGCATATTACATATTTTTTAGGTACATTAGCCAAGGTTTCTATTTGTAAACTCCCAGGTCTGGAGTCTTTATCCTAACCTGCATGTTTATTTTTAATGACGTAAAGGGGTTTCTCAAGGGTAGTCATACATCTGCATTGCTTCCCTGTCATGGTATATATTCTATATAATTCATATTTAATGAAGATTGATATAAACAATGATGATGTCTCTAGGGCCCTGCTCATAGGGGCCAATATTGAAACTTATTATGATTACATAACACCCTAGGTTGTATGTTTTAGTTTCCATTGTTTTTCCCATCTGAGCTCAATTTTTGTATTACACACCTGTGATTTTTAAGTTGTGTTTGTGCCAATTTGCCCGGGATTTTGATGGAAGAGAAGAAGACATATACAAACACATTATATCGACAGCCAACATGTCTGAACCCCTTCATGACGAGGCGATTTTCATTTTTTTGCAATTTTGTTTTCCTCCCCTTCTTCCAAGAGCCATAACATTTTTATTTTTCCCTCCACATAACAGTACGTAGGTTTGTTTTGTGGGGGAGAAGTTGTAAAGTTGTACTTTTGAATGAACCCATTCATTTTATCATGTGATGCACTGGAAAGAAGGAAAAAAAATCCAAGTTCTTTTTTGCCAAAAGTTTGCTTGTGTCGCAGTTTACCAAGACTTTTAAAGTTTTCATTTTTCAGGACATGGGACTGCATGAGTACTTATTTTTGTGCCCTGAGTGGATGTTTTTCATGGTACCATTTTGGGGTAGATATAATGTTTTAATCTCTTCTTATTGTACTTTATTGCAATTTTGCAGAGGCCTAAAAAATCTAATCCTGGTGTTTCGATTTATTTTCTCATTGCTCCATTTATTGATTGGATTAATTTATTTTTTATTTTGATAGATCAGACTTTTACGGACACAGCGATACCAAATGTGTATTTCTTATTGTTTTATTTTTAATCAGACAAAAGGGGGGTGATTTGAACTTTTGTGTTTATTTTTAGATTTTTTTTAAACTTTTTTTTACTGCATTTAATAGTCCTCATAGACCACATGCACACATTGAGTGGGTGAAAAATGCAGAAGTAGTGACGTGTTTCTATGATACTTTTCCTCTGACTGTTCCACTCCTGGTTTTGGCTTACAAATACTGAGGTGTTGTGAATTCTGTGGCAGAGTTCACTCCTGTGGTCACAAGTGGTACTTCGGCTGATTCTCTCTGGGAGCTTCCGTTTGTGGAGGAAAGTGGTACTGCAGCTTCTGAGTTTCCTCCCTCAGGTGATCTGGTGAGGTCGTTAGCTGCTTCTCTACTTAACTCCACCTAATGCTTTGATTCATGCTTCCTGTCAATGTTCCAGTGTTGGACTTGTGTTTCTCTGGATCATTCCTGTGGCCTGCTGCTCTGCATAGCTAAGTGCTTCTTTGCTATTTGTTGCTATTTTTTCTGTCCAGCTTGTCTATTTGTTTTGCTGGTAGCTCTGGGACGCAAGGGGTGTACCTCCGTGCCGTTAGTTCGGTACGGAGAGTCTTTTTGCCCCCTTTGTGTGGTTTTCTTTAGGGTTTTGTGTAGACCGCAAAGTTATCTTTCCTATCCTCGTTCTGTCTAGAATATCGGGCCTCACTTTGCTGAATCTATTTCATCCCTACGTTTGTCTTTTCATCTTACTCACAGTCATTATATGTGGGGGGCTGCCTTTTCCTTTGGGGTATTTCTCTGAGGCAAGGTAGGCTTATTTTTCTATCTTCAGGCTAGTTAGTTCCTCAGGCTGTGCCGAGTTGCATAGGGAGCGTTAGGCGCAATCCACAGCTGCCTCTAGTTGTGTTTGGAGAGGATTAGGAATTGCGGTCTACAGAGTTCCCACGTCTCAGAGCTCGTTCTGTTATTTTGGGTTGTTGTCAGATCACTGTGTGTGCTCTGATCGCTATGTACATTGTGTTCCTGAATTGCCTATCACAACACTGAGGTAAAAAACTCACAAAATACTCAATGTGTGTATGTGGCCTTAGGAGACTTGAAGCTGTGATTGTCTGATCGCTTGTATTATACATAGCAGTACATCGTTATTTCCTTTTATAGTGAAAATCAAGATCTCCTATGAATGCCAGCTGCAATCACCATGACAAGCATGGAAGTCTTCAGCCGACAACAGTTGTCATTGCAATTCATCAGCGCCCCACGAATGCATCACGGTCACACCGATGGGTGGATGGAATGACATGCCCCCTGCCGTCGTGTGTTAATTACCATTGTCAGACAGCGTCATTAAACATATAACATGTTAACAGCCATGGGCGGAACTCTGCTCTAGCTGAAACTTACATGCACAACATGGCTGAATAAATCAGTCATCATCTGCCAGAAAAGATGCAGGCTCGGAGTGCGAGCCTGCATCAAAGTCAGGGACACAACATATGACATAATAGTACATCATATGCCGAGAAGGGTTTACTATAATTGTACCTGTTTGACATATGGAATAGAAACAGGTATGGAAGTATTAAAGTGACAGTATAATATTACAAAACAATCTGGATAAGATATAGGCAAATATTTGGTAAATTAGAATTAATGTTGATAAATGTAGAGTGATACACCTAGGATGGAGTAATCCTATTGCTGCATATACATTAAACGGGAATATACTTGGGACTACAGATCCGGAGAAGGACTTGGGTATTCTGGTTGCAAGCAAGCTGAGCAGCAGTACTCAATGTCAAGCAGCAGCCGCAAAAGCAAACAAGATTTTTGGGTGTATAAAAAGAGAGATAAAACCCTGCAAATCCAACGTGTTATTACCTGTCGATAAATGTCTTGTAAGGCCCTTTCTATAATATGTGATCCAGTTTTGGGCTCCACATTTTAAAAAAGACATTCAGAAGTTAGTGTCAGTTCAAAGGCAGGCAACTATATTATTTTAAGGGATGGAATTTCTCATTACTATATGATAAGAGGTTGGAAGTTGGGCATGTTCAGCTTAAAAAAAGACATCTCAGAGGTAATATAATTTACAGTTGGTAAAAAAAGTGTTTAGTCAGCCACCAATTGTGAAAGTTCTCCCACTTACCATAAAAAAGATGAGAGAGGCCTATAATTGACATCATAGGTAGACCACAACTATGAGAGTCAAAATGAGAAAACAAATCCAGAAAATCACCTTGTCTGATTTGGTAAGATTTATTTACCAAATTATGGTGAAAATAAGTATTTGGTCATTAACAAAAGTTCATCTCAATATATTTGCAAAATAAATGTGTTGGTCACATTATATTTACTTCCACACCTCTTGGGGACATGATGTTGTGGCACTTGCAATTATATCAATATTACAAGATCTCCTCCTTTATGAAATACTGCCAGATTGTTGTCCACAGATTGTACAGTTCTCCTGTTCTCAAAATGACACTTGATGGAGGTGCATGAGGCCTAATTTGTCCATTAGCTTCTTTCAATTGAAAGACAGATTCCCCATGTGCAGCGTTTTTCATTTGGAGGAGGCTGATGGTCAGGTGCAGTGACATGTTTCTCCATTAGCAGCAATTTTGAGAGCAGGAGAGCTGCATTTCTCAAAGGAGAAGAAACTGTAATACTTATATATTATTAAGTGCCACAAATGTGCACAACATATTTGTTAAAATAAAGATAAAGTGTCTATGCCCTTTAAATGGAACAACTCTGAGTACAGTAAATAATTTGTTGATCACCATGTAATGTATGATTTGTACATGTGCCCCCTGACTATACCATGTGGCATAGTATGTTGGCACTATATAAAAATAAATTTAGTAATGCCCTTACTGAAAGCACAAAAATCACTCACATTGGTGATCGTTCCTGATTAGTGTTGAGCGATACCGTCCGATACTTGAAAGTATCGGTATCGGATAGTATCGGCCGATACCAAAAAAGTATCGGATATCGCCGATACCGATATCCGATACCAATACAAGTCAATGGGACACCAAGTATCGGAAGGTATCCTGATGGTTCCCAGGGTCTGAAGGAGAGGAAACTCTCCTTCAGGCCCTGGGATCCATATTAATGTGTAAAATAAAGAATTAAAATAAAAAATATTGATATATTCACCTCTCCGGCGGCCCCTGGACATCACCGCGGGTAATCGGCAGGCTTCTTTGTTTAAAATGAGCACGTTTAGGACCTGAGAATGACGTCGCGGCTTCTGATTGGTCGCGTGCCGCCCATGTGACCGCCACGCGACCAATCAGAAGCCGCGACGTCATTCCTCAGGTCCTAAATTCCTAGAATGAGGAGTTTAGTGCCTGAGAATGACGTCGCGGCTTCTGATTGGTCGCGTGGCGGTCACATGGGCGGCACGCGACCAATCAGAAGCCGCGACGTCATTCTCAGGTCCTAAACGCGCTCATTTTAAACAAAGAAGCCTGCCGGTTACCCGCGGTGATGTCCAGGGGCCGCCGGAGAGGAGAATATATCAATATTTTTTATTTTAATTCTTTATTTTACACCTCACTATGGATCCGATACCGATACCCGATACCACAAAAGTATCGGATCTCGGTATCGGAATTTCGATACCGCAAGTATCGGCCGATACCCGATACTTGCGGTATCGGAATGCTCAACACTATTCCTGATATAATGTTCTGATCTGATCTGAACGTTTTAATAGTGTAGAAAGGTTTTATTACTGTCAGTTTTAGTTATAGCAGGGCTAAAAGATAGGTAAATGCAAAAGTCAGACATTGCAGTCAGGGTCGATCTGGCCTGGGAGGGTATCGGGGAAATCCCCGGCGGGTCCTTGTCTCTGGGGGTAGGAAAGGAGGAGAAGAAGGAGAAAAAAAAGTGCAGTTTTTAAGGGCATAGGCTCTTTAAAAGTGCAGACAGAAAAGGTGCAGGGGCGCACACACGCAGCGTTCATTACGTGAACCACTGCGGCGCGCGTCCCGATCATATCTTTCATCAGCCGCTGGCCTCTGCTAGGTCTGCAGCCATTTTACTATATGCGTGCCGACCTGCAGAGGAGAGGGATGCTACCGCCGGGAGCACAGAAAGGAAAGAGGAATCTTTTTTTGGCTCTCTCTGTCTCTCTATCTATCTTTGTCCCTGTCTGTCTGCCTCTGACTGTCTGTCTGGCTGTCTCTCTGTCTCTGTCTCCATGAAGTCAGGATAAGGGGTCAGGATGGATATATGGGGATCAGGAAAAAAGGACCCGGATGGATATAAGAGGGGCGGCAGGATGGATATATGGGGGGCAGGAGAAAAGGACCAGTATGGATACATATGAGGGGCCAGGATGGATACATATGGGAAGGTCAGCATATATATATGGGGGGCCAGGATGCAGATATATGGGTAACCAGGATGGATATATGGTAGAGCCAGGATGCATATATATGGGGGCACCGAGATCGATATATGGGGGGCCAGGATGGATTTATGGGGGGGCATGACAAGGGAACAGGATGTATATATATGGGGGGCCAGGATGCAGATACATGGGGAGCCTGGATGGATATATGGTAGAGCTAGGATGCATATATATGGGGGAACAGGATCGATACATGGGGGGCTAGGGTTGATTTATGGGGGGTAGGACAAGAGAACAGGATGCATATACCTGGGGGCAGAATGGATATATATGGGGGGCCAGGAGGATATATGGGGGGCAGGACTGTCAGGATCCTGTCAGCACCGGCGCAGTACCACGGCTGAACAAGGTGACTCACCCACACTGCTGGAGAGCCTGGGGTCAGATACTACAAGGAAAACTCAGACAGACGGGACCTGGACAGCGTGCTGAGTATGGTAGAGAACAGAAGGACCTACGATCATGTGACCACAGGGGGCGGGGCTTAGCATCCTGCTGCTGGAGATGAGTGCAGGATTATATAGGGAATCTGAAGTAGAGGAGAGGGGAACTCAGGTTGGACAGGCAGGGGTCATACACGGAGAAGGCGGCGCGGTACAGAAGAGGCGAGCAGGGAATAGTCAGAACGTAGCAAGAGATCAGAAAACCAGAATGGGCAATAGACGGTACAGAAACAGCAGGCCGGAATCACAACAGGGACAGGACCAGATCAGAAACCAAACAGACAGATTTTAGTACTTGCACAAAGCAGAGGCACACCAGAGTCACATACACTCAGCCAAGGGTCAGAGTATAAACGACAAGGATTGACCTCACAGTGAGGCTATAAAAGCCTCCCAGGATCCAGAAAGAGGCCATTCGAGTTAACCCTGCAACTACCTGACCTGAGAGCACAGTAAACCATGACAGCACCTCCTACTTAATGGGGGTCCTCTGGACCCCCAGGTTTCTCAGGATTCCGAGCATGGAATGCCCGAACCAGACAATCAGCGTGTACCGATCTGGCCAGCACCCATGACCGGTCCTCCGGCCCGTACCCCCTCCAATGCACCAGGTACTGTAAAGACCCCCGACTCCACTGGGAATCTACAATATGTTGTACCTCAAATTCCAAATGCCCATCAACCAAGACTGGGGAGGGAACAGCACTTGGATCTTCCACCACCGATCCCAAGGGTTTAAGCATGGATCTATGGAATACGTTATGAAGTTTCAATGAGGGAGGGAGACGAAGACGATACGCCACCGGGTTTACTACCTCAATGATCTCATAGGGACCGATGAACTTAGGTCCCAGTTTGGCGGAGGGCAAACGGAGACTTATATTACACGTAGAGAGCCACACCTTGTCCCCACACTGCAAAACCTGAGCAGAGTCTCTTTTTTTATCCGCAAAACGCTTATAATTTTCCTGAGCCCTGGAAATATTTAGCCGTACTTTTGACCATAACTCCCTGATTCGGTTGACACAGTCCTCAACTCCTGGACTGCCCGAATCTAATCGTGAGAATTCATCAAAATGGGGGTTCAGACCATAATTAATAAAAAATGGTGACCTACCGGTTGATTGATTGGTACGGTTGTTGAAAGCGAACTCTGCTAACGGTAGAGCATCACACCAGTTGTTTTGAAGAGCAGAAGTCAAACACCGAAGAATTTGTTCAAGACTGGTTGGTGCGCTCCGTCTGCCCGTTACTCTCTGGATGGTAAGCTGAGGAAAAAGACCCCCAACCTTCTGCAAAAAGCCCGCCAAAACTTAGCCACAAATTTTGCAAGGAAATGCTTAGCGAGAGTCTCTGCTGAAGGTAGGCTTACCATAGGTACAAAATGCGCTAACTTAAAAAACCTGTCTATGACTACCCAGATTACCGTGTTACCCCGGGACGCAGGAAGGTTGGTAATGAAGTCCATGGACAAGCGAGTCCATGGTCTTCCTGGAATTGATAAAGGCATCAATTCCCCGGCCGGCCGGCAATGAGAGCTCTTAGAACGGGCGCATGCCCCACATGCAGCGACATACTTCTTAATATCAGAAGCCATTAAAGGCCACCAAAAGACTCTAGCTACTGACTCTCGTGTGGCAGACATGCCCGGGTGAGCACTCAGTTTCGAATCATGGAACTCTTGCAGGAGCTTGGAACGTAATTGCTGAGGAACAAACAATTTGTTTTCAGGTTTGGACCTTGGAGCTAAAGATTGAGCCCCCACAATCTCCTGCTCCAATTCCGATGACACTTCGGCTATAACGATATTGGGTTGAAGAATGGGGGATGGCAGATAGCGGCTCAAAACTACGTGATAAAGCATCAACTTTCACGTTTTTAGACCCTGGATGAAACGTTATTGAGAATTAGAATCGGGAAAAAAAAAGTGACCAACGGGCCTGCCTGGGAGTCAGTCTTTTTGCAGATTTGATATACTCTAGGTTTTTGTGGTTGGTGATGACCGTGATGGGGTGAGCTGCCCCCTCCAAAAAATGCCTCCATTCCTCGAACGCCAACTTAATTGCTAAGAGTTCTCTATTACCAATGTCATAATTCCTCTAAGCCTGAGAAATTTTTTTCGAGAAATAGGCACAAGGTTTGAGATTAGTCAGAGAAGCAGGTCCCTGTGACAACACTGCCCCCACCCCAACCTCCGAAGTGTCAACTTCGACTACAAACGGCTTGGATGAGTCAGGTTGCACCAGAACAGGAGCAGATGTGAAACAGTTTTTCAAAGTTAGAAAAGATTGTTTGGCTGACGGGGACCAATTCCTGACATCTGCCCCTTTACATGTGAGATCAGTGAAGGGTTTTACAATCTGAGAAAAACCTTTGATAAACCTGCGATAGTAATTTGCGAATCCCAAAAAGCGCTGGAGTCCCCTAAGGTCCCGAGGCTGGACCCACTCCATAATAGCTTGCACCTTCTTGGGATCTATACAAAACCCCTGTGGAGAGATTATGAGACCCAAAAATGATAGCTTCTGAACAAAAAAAGAACATTTCTCTAGTTTAACAAATAATTGATTTTCCCTGAGTCTTTGAAACACTGTTTTAACATGTGATAAATGAGAATGTTTGTCAGAGGAATATATCAGGATATCATCCAAGTAGATCACAACAAAGCGACCAATGAGGCCCGAAAAAACAACATTAATGAAATTTTGAAACACAGCTGGGGCATTGGTGAGACCAAATGGCATCACCAGATTTTCGAATAACCCCTCTGATGTAAGAAATGCAGTTTTCCACTCATCACCTTCCCATACTCTTATCAGATTATAAGCTCCTCTAAGGTCCAACTTCGAAAACCACTTGGCCCCAGAGAGCTGGTTACAGAGATCAGGAATCAGAGGCAGGGGGTATGTGTTCCTGACTGTGATTTTATTAAGTTCTCGAAAGTCGAGGCAGGGACGTAGGCCGCCATCCTTCTTTTTAACAAAGAAAAACCCTGCAGCTACTGGAGACACAGAAGGACTTATATGTCCTTTACGAAGACTTTCAGCAATGTATTGCTTCATAGCCAGATGCTTTGGGCCTGACAAATTAAATAGACGGGCTTTGGGCAATTTGGCACCGGGAACCAGATCAACCGCACAATCGTATGGGCGGTGTGGTGGCAGAACCTCAGCCTCCTTTTCAGAGAACACATCCTCAAAGTCCTTCAGGTACTCCGGAATACCCTCCAGACTGACGGATGACACAGATACAGAAGCAAGACATCTCTTAGAACAATTGGGACCCCATTTAATAATGTCCCGAGATTCCCAGTTTATAACAGGATTATGCAATTGCAACCAGGGAAGTCCCACCAGTCCCGCAGGCAGATTGTCCATAATGAAACATGAAATGCGTTCCTGGTGTAAGGCACTCACTTTAAGGAGAAACTCTTCTAAAACCATTTTGATGACATTCTTAGCCAGTGGTGTTTTGTCAATGGCAACAACATGAATAGGAGTCTCCAGCCTAACTGTCCCTAACTTACACCTGGATACCAAGTCAGAGTTAATAAAGTTCATGGATGACCCACAATTCACGAAGGCAGAAGTGGAAACGGAGCCATTCCCAAATCAAATTTCCACTTCCAACAAAATTTTTGAAAATGCAAAAAAAGGTACCTGAGAGTCGGGGTGACTACCATGACAATCACCCAGACTCAGACGTTTGTAGGTTGGTGGACAGGAGGAGCAGTCTTTATTCCAGTGTCCGGTTTCTCCACAATAGAAACAGAGTTGTTTCTCCTGGCGGCGTCTTCTCTTTTTCTCTTTTAGCGAGGTGACGCTGATTTCCATGGGCTCAGGAGCAGTCCCAATCTCTTTGCTACCAGCAAACAGGGAAGTTTCACACTGCATGACACCCCTGGCGTGTAACCTGCAGTCCATTCGTACGGCCTGGGTTATGGCGTCCTCCAAAGTGTCAGATGAAGGATGAAGGGCCAAAGCATCCTGGAGGCATTCAGACAGGCCTCTATGGAATAGTTCTCGAAGGGCGGCATCATGCCAGGACACCTCTGCTGCCCACCGTCGGAACTCCGAACAGAACCACTCAGCTGAATGTTTGCCCTGCCGAACACTCATTACCATGTCCTCAGCCATACGGACCCTGTCGGGCTCATCATAGATGCGGCCCAGGGCACAAAAAAATGGCATCAACGGTCATCGTCTCAGGAGCAGAAGGTGATAGGGAAAAGGCCCAGGCTTGTGGAGCCCCCCGAAGTAAGGAAATAATGACCCCACCCTCTGGAACTCGTCCACAGAAGAACGAGGCCTCAGGGGAAAAAAAAAAGTTTACACCCCTCACTGAAGGCTCTGAACTCCTTTTTATCCACTGAGAAGGGGTCGGGCAGTTTTACTGGAGATTCAGGAGATACCAACGACACATCTCTACTACCAGTACCAAAAGACCCCGCAGCGACAGCCCCCTGTACGGTATCTACCAGCTGCTGCTGGGTCTGAGCCATTGAGCACTGCTCCACATTCAATTTCTGGAACATTTGCGTCAGGTGTTTCACCTGAACCGCTAATGCCTGCATAGGATCCATGCAGATAACACTCCTTAACCTCCCCCTTAAAAAGAGAGACAGAAAAGAGAAGAGGAAAGAAAAAAAAACTGTGATGGTCATTTATAATGTCAGGATCCTGTCAGCACTGGCGCACTGCCACGGCTGAACAAGGTGACTCACCCACACTGCTTGAGAGACCGGGGTCAGATACTACAAGGAAAACTCAGACAGACGGGACCTGCACAGCGTGCTGAGTATGGTAGAGAACAGAAGGACCTACGATCATGTGACCACAGGGGAGATGAGTGCAGGATTTTACAGGGAATCTGAAGAATAGGAGAGGGGAACTCAGGTCGGACATGCGGGGGTCATACACGGAGAGGGCGGCGCAGTACACAGGGGCAGTCAGAAGAATAGTCAGGACATAGCAAGAGATCAGAAAACCAGAACGGGCAATAGACGGTACAGAAACAGCAGGCAGGAATCACAACAAGGACAGGACCAGATCAGAAACCAAACAGACAGACTTTTGTACTTGCATAAAGCAGAGGCACACCAGAGTCAGACACACTCAGCCAAGGGTCAGAGTATAAACGACAAGGACTGACCTCGCAGTGATGCTATAAAAAGCCTGCCAGGATCCAGAAAGAGGCCATTCGAGTTAACCCTGCAACTATCTGACCTGAGAGCACAGTAAACCATGACAAGGAAAAGGATATAATAATAATCTTTATTTTTACGTAGTGCTAGCATATTCCGCAGCGCTTTACAGTTTTGCACACATTATCATCACTGTATGTATGTATCAGTATGTCTTTGGAATGTGGGAGGAAACCGGAGTGCCCGGAGGAAACCCACGCAAACATGGAGAGAACATACAAACTCTTTGCAGATGTTGTCCTGGGTGGGATTAGAACCCAGGACCCCAGCGCTGCAAGGCTGCAGTGCTAACCATGGGGGGGCCAGGATGAATATATGGTAGAGCCAAGATGCATATTTATATATATGGGGGGCAGGATGGATTTATGGGGGGGCAGGACAAGGGATCAGGATGCATATATATTAGGGGGGCCAGGATGCATATTTACGGGGAGCCAGGATGGATATATATGGAGAGCCAGGATTGATATATATGGGGGAGCCAGGATGGATATATGGTAGAGCCAAGATGCATGTATATATATATATATGTATATATATATATACACTAGATTGTGGCCCGATTCTAACGCATCGGGTATTCTAGAATATGCATGTCCCCGTAGTATATGGACAATGATGATTCCAGAATTCGCGGCAGACTGTGCCCGTCGCTGATTGGTCGAGGCAACCTTTATGACATCATCGTCACCATGGCAACCATTATGACATCTACGTCGATATTGTGCCCGTCGCTGATTGGTCGAGGCGAATTCACGGCAGACTGTGCCTGTCGCTGATTGGTCGAGGCAACCTTTATGACATCATCGTCGCCATGCTGTGCCCGTTGCTGATTGGTCGAGGCCTGGCGGACAGACAGACAGACGGAAAAACCCTTAGACAATTATATATATACTAGATTGTGGCCCGATTCTAACGCATCGGGTATTCTAGAATATGCATGTCCCCGTAGTATATGGACAATGATGATTCCAGAATTCGCGGCAGACTATGCCCGTCGCTGATTGGTCGAGGCAACCTTTATGACATCATCGTCGCCATGGCAACCATTATGACATCTACATCGATACTGTGCCCGTTGCTGATTGGTCGAGGCGAATTCGCGGCAGACTGTGCCCGTCGCTGATCTACGTCGATACTGTGCCCATCGCTGAATCAGAAATGTGGGATTTCTACGTCCTTTATGACATCATCGTCGCTGTGCCCGTTGCTGATTGGTCGAGGCCTGGCCTGGCGGCCTCGACCAATCAGAGATGCGGGGTGTCTACGTCCTTTATGACATCATCGTCGCTGTGCCCGTTGCTGATTGGTCGAGGCCTGGCCTGGCGGCCTCGACCAATCAGAGACGCAGGATTTCCAGGACAGACAGACAGACAGACAGATGGAAAAACCCTTAGGCAATTATATATATAGATATGGGGGCAGGATGGATTTATGGGGGGGTAGGACAAGGGCCCAGGATGCACATATATGGGGGGCCAGGATGCATATCTATGGGGGAACCAGGATGGATATATATGGGGGAACCAGGATAGTTATATATGGGGAGCCAGGATGCATATATATAGGGGGCCAGGATGGCTATATGGGGAGCCAGGATGTATTTATGGGAGGAAGCCTGGACAATGAACCAGGATGGTTATATGGGGGTCCAGGAGAGACATATTAGGGGGGCAGGACAAGGGACATATGCGGGCCAGTATGGATATCTGGGGGGCAGGATGGATATCTGGGGGCCAAGCTGCACAAGAGACATAGGGGGGCAGGCTGAGGCATAAAATAAAGGGGGAGAGGCTGGGTGAGATTATTAAATAAAGGGGGCCAGAATGAGGGACTTAATTACTGTTAGGGGGCCAGAATGAGGAACATGCTATATTAGTTTATGGTGACAAGTGGGGAAGATAATTTCTTTACAGTCCAATTGGGACATAATTACTACTGCAATATAATTTACTTTTTAGTAAACTGTTTTCCATGGAGGGAACAAAAGGGGGGTCCTGTTACTGTGCAGGGCAGCACTATGTCACCTATTTCTCTTCATCTGACGTAGTGTAGAAGTCAGGGAAAAAGTGGGAAGAGTGCTCTGGAAGTGATTAGCTATTGATGACTGTGTGTTATTTTTTGCAGAGATGAGTCCTGGCTGGAAGAAGTGATGGTGTTCTGTGCTGGCTGAAGAAGAAAAGCGAAGAAGAAGGACTTCAACTAGAGACGTCACCAGTGAATCAGTGTATTACATGTACACACACACTATACACTATATGCTGTGTACAGAGCTCCTGTGTATAATGTCACTGGTGATCACTGTATTACCTGTACACTATACACTATATACAAAGCTCCTGTGTATAATGTCACTGGTGGTCACTGTATTACCTGTACACTGACACTATATAGAGAGCTCATGTTTATAATGTTACTGGTGAGTTACTGTACTACCTGTACACTGACACTATATACAGAGCTCCTGTTGATAATGTCACTGTTGATCACTGTATTACCTGTACACTGACACTATATACAAAGCTCCTGTGTGTAATGTCACTAGTGGTCACTGTATTATCTGTACACTGACACTATATACAGAACTCCTGTGAATAATGTCACCGGTGATCACTGTATTACCTGTACACTGACATTATATACAGAGCTCCTGTGTATAGTGTCGCTGGTGATCCCTGTATTATCTGTACACTGACAGTATATACAGGGCTCTTGGGTTTAATGTCACTGGTGGTAATAACAGTGTTGTTAGTATTGTGATTTGTATTCATGATCAGTATTGTAGTATTCAGTCACTATGTGAAGGTAATATGTGGTCTGGTCATTGTATGGCGGTATTTATTCCCTATATGTGGTATTATTCGGTCACTATGTGGTGGAATGTGTAGTCTAGTTATGGTGTGGCGGTATTTCTCCTTGCATATGGTATTATTTGGTCCCTATATCCTGGTAATATGTGGTTTTATTCGGTCACTATGTGTTCTGGTTATGGTGTGGTGGTATTTCTTCCAGTATGTGGTGTTATTCTTCTTGGTATAATGGATTGCGTTGTATATGGCAGTCATCTGTTCTCTCTGATATTATTTAGGAGAAGATTATTTATTTCCATTAGAGATTAGATACTTGGATCACAGCATCAGAGAGGCACTTACAAGGGTTCTCCTGTGAAAAAAGTAATCACCGCTCCACAGTATTAGTGATAATGTATTGATTGGTGGTGGTGGAGAGGGTCAGACTGCTGGGACCCAGTCAGCAGAATGTGGAACTTTTATCCCCATTAGACTGGAGCGGTCTGTCCGACTTGATCACTGATCCATTCATTCACTCTGTGGCTGCAAGTAGTTCTCTTATTTTTTTTTTTAAAGCCCCCAAAGAGAATGAATGGAGCTGCAGTCAGACATCTGAACTGCTGCTGCATTTTAAAATGGGGACAAGTGTCCTGTCATGGATAAAACTTCCCCATTCTTCCGATAGGTGCAGTTTCTAATAGTTGGACCTAAGTGATCACCTATCCTGTGGAGCCCATGGATCGGTGAGAACTTGTTTTAACCATAGAACCTTTAATGTAAAATACTGTAATTGTACATCCCAGTTATGGGGGCGCACATTAGATTTGCAGAAGCCCCCTGTGTTTTACAGCCGATGATCCATTATTATGGGGATAATGACATTTGACATAATGATATTTGCATATAGCTGTAGGGTGGGCCCCTAGAGTCCATTCCCCTGGTGGGCCCCAGACACCCCAGTCCATCCTGATTACAGTATATCGAGATCAACCATTTAAACAAGAGGACAAAGGGCCCAGCACAGCACAATTCACAATAAAAGAAGAAACAGGTAAAAACAGGTAAAAATAGAGCTTAAATCAGGGATAATAGTGATTGATTTTTACCTTGGTCCAGCTGTCTGTTGTACTAAATTGGGGAAGACATGCAGGCAATCACCTTTCACCAAAACTTTTTGAAATGTTTGTCAAAAAACTGTAATGTTATACCACGTGCACAAATTCAATATTTGTTGAGTTTTACCTCAGTATTTGTAAGCCAAATCAGTTTAAAAGTATAGTAGAAATAGGGCACCACTTCTGCATTTTTTACCCCCTCCTGACTTTGACTTACAAATACTGAGGTAAAAAACGCACCAAATATTCAACATGTACATGGCCTAAGTCTTTTTTTTATGCCAGTCTACGCTAGCTCTAGCAACTTTTTTTGAAAAGTGAGTGGAGCTCAGCCGGGCACAGCTGACAAATGTTTGGCTGAGCACAGCTGACAAATTCATCAAAATTTAGGCTAAAAAAAAGGATAAATTATGACAAAATGTACTTTCTTGTAGAAGCACACAACAGCTGAAATATTTGTAAAATTAATTTAAGTCATGCTCATCTCTTAATGAATTTAGAGCAAGCAAATTTTAATCCAGTGGACCCTTTATAGATACCAACAAGTAAAACACCAGTCTTGACTTAGAAGGGTCTTAAAATTGCATTTGTCAGTCATAGAGCAAGTTTGTATACTGACCAGGGGCATAATGATCAGGGTCATAGAGTAAGCAACTGTGACAAAGCCCAGAGTGCTGGCAGGCTTGCCCATGCCATACTATTTTCTGCCAGGTCTGCATCCTTTACCTTAAATCCAGTTGAAAACTATTGTAGTGCAGAGAGCCACTGGTTCCCGGTACTGCAATAGTCAAAGTATCAACGGGATTTTCGTGGCTGGTATCTGATGCTGTTTCACTGACTTCTGCTCGACAAAGAATGAGCAGGAGGAATGAGACACTTGTCATGGGAGATAGATGAGAAGCATGGCTGTTTTTTTTTCTTTCTATGTTAAGAGAACTAAAACTTGTGACATTACAACCAGGGTGTTAGGGGTCAAGTTTCCACCTCTGCACAGGGGGAATCTCGGGCCATCTCCACTGTGGTCTACCATTCTTCTCCTGCCGCAGTGGAGCCTGCTCAGGTGAGACGTCAGTCCCAGCATCTCGCTCAGTCTCAGTCTGTACAAAGAGTTACTGCTGCTTTTCCTGCTTCTGCCATTGAAGTCAGTGCTGGGCAGCGGCGAGCAGATGCTTCTGGGACTAAGTCCTGCTTTTCTCGTTCTAAGCATGCCCAGAGTAAGATCTCTCAGTGGAGATCGAGGTCACATGTTCAGATACTGCAGCTAAAGCCATTGGTCCTTCAGGAAGGTCCTGTAGGTGCTCTGGCTCTGTGGCAGTCTCTCATTGGTCCTTCTAGGAAGATCATGTACGTTCTGCAACTATTTAAGGCTCGCATGGCCGCACGGCCATGCGCTAGTATCTTTCTATGTTATGTACTTTGCGCCAGTGTGGTCATGTAAGTTTGTGTTCAGGAACCCGGCTGAAATAAGCCCATAGAGTGCTGGCACCCCTGGTGAGGAGTTATGTGTGCATGCATGACCACTGACTGCTCTCAGTTGGGTAGTTAGCCTGTGCCTCTGTGAAGTCTAACAGGGCACAGTGCTTTGCTTTCACGGCTACTCTGTGAAATAACAGAGTTAGTTCATACCGCCATATAGTTCCGCCGTTTGCTAGCAGCAGGTTCCTGCACGGTGGACACCGGGCTGCAAACACATCAATTTCAATAAAAGATCTATATTTAGTCGGTGCGTTCTGCCAGCCCTAACAGAATACTAGCGCCAGGGTCTGGCTAGTAAATGGCGGACATTCAGCAATCCTTGCAGTATATCCAGCAGCTGGAGGGTAGGTTGGTGGCTCTCAAGAGCACAACCTCAGCTGTGGATGTTACCGCAGTTGTTGTACAGGCTGCTAGCGAGGCTGCAGCAACCTTGACCACTGCCACCTCTGTTCCGACATTATCTCGCCTCCCGCTGCCAGAAAAATTTTCTGGAGATAGTAAATCTTGTAGGGGATTCATAAGTCAGTGCTCTATTTACCTCGAGCTCCTGGCGGCACATTTTCCCACAGAGCGGGTGGGATTTATTGTGTCTCTTGTCGGACAGGACTTTGGAATGGGCTACGCCGCTGTGGGAGCGTGGCGATCATGTGGTGCAGAGTGCTCCGCTGTTCCTGAGCACTCTGAAATAGGTCTTCTTAGGACCTCGAGTCACCCATGACATGGGGCTCCAACTGCTGGCATTAACTCAGGGTTTATCCTTGGTTAGCCATTTTGCCGTCCACTTCCGTACCTTAGCATCTGAGCTGGAGTGGTCGGATAAAGTCCTTATCCCCATATTTTGGAGGGCTGGCTGATCACGTGAAGGACGCTCTGGCCACTAGGGAGATTCCTGCCACACTGGAGGAGTTAATAGCTGTCTCCACTCCTATTGAGCTCTATTTTAGCGAGCGGAGGTTAGAGCGAGCCCAGTGTATGCAGAGGTTTCGGCTGGCTCCCACCATCGCCAAACCTCTGGAATCTCTGGTCCTGGTCCCTGAGCCACATGAGGCCATGGAAGTGTCACGAGCAGGATCTAAGTCTCGGACCACGTGTGCACTCAAGGTCTGTCATGTTTGCCAGCAGTCAGGACATCTTGCCACCAGATGTCCCCAGCAGTCGAGGAAATGTCAGCGTCTAGTGGTAGTAGGTGGAGGTACACTAGACATGGCAAATTTTTCCTCCAAATTGTCCTTTAAGGGGACAATTACTATAGGCTCATCCTCCCACTCGGTAGAGCTCTGCGTGGATTCTGGGGCGGAGGGCAATTTTATGTCTTCTGCCCTCGCCCAACGTCACGCACGCCCTCACAGATAGCACACCAGACAATCCCTTTTACTCTGTCCATGTCGCCATCCCATCAGGAGATTATATCTCTGCTTGTCATTCCTGAGGGAATTGATGAGGTCCTGTTGGGGATACCTTGGCTACGGTACCGCTCTCCTCATATCAAGTGGTCCTCAGGCAGAATTCTGGGATGGGGTGAATCTTGCGGGGGTAGGTGTCAGAGGGAGTGCGTTCAGGTTGCTACTACAGAGGTACCCGCAGATCTATCCTCTCTCCCCAAGCAATATTGGTCCTATGTGGACGTGTTCTCCAAAAAGGCGGCGGAGACCCTTCCGCCCCATCGCCCCTATGACTGTCCTATTGATCTCTTGCCTGGTGCTGAGCCTCCCCAGGGTCGAGTCTATCCGTTATCTCTGCCGGAGACGGAGACGGAGGCAATGTCTCAGTCAGTACATTCAAGAGAATCTGGCAAGAGGGTTCATTAGGAAGTCAGTGTCACCTGCTGGGGCAGGGTTCTTTTTCGTGCAGAATACGACTGGGGAACTACATCCATGCATAGATTATAGGGGTCTTAACGCCATCACCGTGCTTTTTGATAGGCTACGGGGAGCAAGGGTATTTACTAAATTAGATCTGAGGGGTGCTTACAACCTGATTCGCATCCTTGAGGGGGACGAATGGAAGATGGCTTTTAACACCAGATATGGGCACTATGAATATCTGGTGATGCCCTTCAGGCTCTGTAATGCCCCAGCTGTTTTCCAAGACTTTGTCAACGACATCTTCCGGGATATGCTCTCCACCTCGGTCGTAGTCTATCTGGGTGATATTCTCATCTACTCTCCAGATATTGACTCCCACCGGAGAGATGTTTGCAAAGTCTTCGACCTCCTACGGGCAAATTATTATTATTATTAGTATTATTATTTATTGTTATAGCGCCATTTATTCCATGGCATTTACATGTGAGGAGGGGTATACATAATAAAAACAAGTACCATAATCTTAAACAATACAAGTCATAAGTGGTACAGGAGGAGTTAGGACCCTGCCCACGAAGGCTCACAATCTACAAGGGATCGGTGAGAATACAGTAGGTGAGGATAGAGCTGGTCATGCAGCGGTTTGGTCCATCGGTGGTTACTGCAGGTTGTAGGCTTGTGGAAGAGGTGAGTCTTCAGGTTCTTTTTGAAGGTTTCGATGGTAGGCGAGAGTCTGATGTGTTGTGGTAGAGGGTTCCAGAGTAGGGGTGATACGCGAGAGAAATCTTGTATGCGATTGTGGGAAGAGGAGATATGAGGGGAGTAGAGAAGGAGATCTTGTGAGGATCGGAGGTTGCATGTAGGCAAGTACCGGGAGACGAGGTCACAGATGTATGGAGGAGACAGGTTGTGTATGGCTTTGTACGTCATGGTTAGGGTTTTGTTGTGGAGTCTCTGGGCAATGGGAAGCCAGGGAAGGGATTGACAGAGGGGAGTGGCCGTGGAATAGCGGGGGGACAAGTGGATTAGTCGGGCAGCAGAGTTTAGAATAGATTGGAGGGGTGCGAGAGTGTTAGAGGGGAGGCCACAGAGCAGGAGGTTGCAGTAGTCAAGGCGAGAGATGATGAGGGCATGGACTAGGGTTTTTGCAGATTCTTGGTTGAGGAATGTACGGATTCGTGAAATATTTTTGAGTTGAAGTCGGCAGGAAGTGGAAAGGGCTTGGATATGTGGTTTGAAGGAGAGATCAGCGTCAAGGATTACCCCGAGGCAGCGAGCTTGTGGGACTGGGGAGAGTGGGCAGCCATGCACTGTAATGGATAGGTTCGTTGGGGGGGTCACGTGAGATGGGGGAAGATGATGAATTCTTTATTGTCCATGTTAAGTTTCAGAAATCTATCGGAGAAGAATGATGAAATAGTGGACAGACATTGAGGGATTCTGTTTAGTAGGGAGGTGATATCTGGTCCAGAGATGTAGATCTGTGTGTCATCAGCATAGAGCTGACCCAGGCCAAAGGTGTAAATGGAGAAGAGCAGGGGCCCAAGGACTGAACCTTGTGGGACTCCAACAGATAGGTGGCGAGGTGAGGAGGTGGTGTGTGAGTGGGAGACTCTGAATGTCCGGTCTGTTAGGTATGATGAAATCCAGGATAGGGCCAAGTCTGTGATGCCAAGGGATGAGAGGGTCTGTAATAGGGAATGGTCCACTGTGTCAAAGGCAGCCGGCAGGTCCAGGAGGAGGAGAACCGAGTAGTGTTGCTCCCTCTATGCCAAGTTGGAGAAATGTGTGTTCGAGCTGGAGTCCTTACCTTTCCTGGGCTATATCATCTCCGCTCAGGGATTGGCTATGGATCCTGCCAAACTACAGGCTGTGATGGACTGGCAGGAACCCCATTCTCTTAAAGCGGTGCAGCGCTTTATGGGGTTCATTAACTACTATCGCCAGTTCATTCCACACTTCTCAACTTTGGTAGCTCCCTTGGTTGCCCTCACCAAGAAGGGAGGAAATCCCAAATTGTGGTCTGAGGAGGTCTCCAAGGCCTTTAACTCCATTAAGTCACATTTCGCTAGCGCTCCCATCCTACATCGCCCCGATGTAGATAAGCCATTTATAATGGAGGTGGATGCCTCATCTGTTGATGCTGGAGCAGTCCTTTTCCAAAAGGATGCTCAAGGTCGGAAGCATCCTTGCTTCTTCTTCTCTAAGACCTTCTCTCCAGCAGAGAGGAATTATTCCATCGGGGACAGGGAGTTGCTAGCTATGAAGTTGGCTTTCTCGGAGTGAAG
The DNA here is from genome assembly GCF_032444005.1 of Ranitomeya imitator. Taxonomy (NCBI): domain Eukaryota; kingdom Metazoa; phylum Chordata; class Amphibia; order Anura; family Dendrobatidae; genus Ranitomeya; species Ranitomeya imitator. The sequence goes on along the minus strand of NC_091284.1, from coordinate 391,600,788 downwards.
ACATCTCTTGGAGGGAGCTCGTTTTCCCTTCCAAGTCTTCACAGATCACAAAAATTTGGTATACCTGCAGACAGCCCAGCGGTTAAATTCTCGCCAGGCCAGATGGTCCTTGTTCTTTTCCCGCTTTCATTTTACCCTCCATTTTCTTTCTGGGGAAAAGAACATTTGTGCTGATGCTCTCTCTTGCTCAGTTGTATCATCTGTGGAGGAGGAAGAGGAGCCTCGGCTTATTGTCCCCACTGAGAGCCTGAGAACTATGGCCCTGGTTTCGCTAGAGTCTGTGCCTCCGGGCAAGACTTTTGTACCATCCAGTTTGCGACCGGAGGTTCTCTCTTGGGCTCACTCGTCCAGGGTGGGTGGACATTTTGGTTCCAAAAGGACATCTGAGTTACTGGCGAGGACATATTGGTGGCCGCATATGGCTCTTGATGTCGCAGACTATGTTCGGGGGTGTGTCTCTTGCGCCAAGAACAAGTCTCCTCAGCAACGGTCAGCTGGGTTGCTTTACCCCCTGCCGGTGGCCGACAGGCCCTGGGAGATGGTCGGGATGGACTTTGTGGTGGGCTTACCCAAGTCTCGTAGCTGCACCATAATCTGGGTGATCATCGACCATTTTTCCAAAATGGTTCATTTGGTGCCTCTTCCACGGCTACCTTCTGCATGGGCTCTGGCAGCGTCATTCATTAAGCATATCTTTCGCTTACACGGTATGCCGGACAAGATTGTCAGTGACCGGGGTCCCCAGTGTGTGTCTCGATTCTGGAGAGAGCTATGTCGTCTACTCAGTATTGAGTTGAATCTCTGATCGGCTTATCATCCCGAGACGATTGGGTTGGTTGAGAGAGCCAATCAGACTCTGGTCACATATTTACGACATTTTGTTTCTGCCAGCCAGGATGACTGGGCATCCTTGTTATCGTGGGCAGAGTTTGCCCTTAACAATGATGTAGCCGACTCCACCGGTAAGACTCCTTTCCTCCTTAATTACGGCCAGCATCCGCGGGTTCCTGTGCCTATGCCCGTCTCCTCTGCTGACTCCAGGGTGGCAGACTGGGCAGTGGAGGCACGGGACATTTGGGACCGCACTCAGGATGCCATCCGGGCCTCCAAGGAGAGAATGAGGTCCTCTGCCGATGCACATCGGCACCCTGCCCCGACCTTTGCTCCTGGCGACAGTGTGGCTGTCCGCCCGTAACATCAGGCTGCGTATTGAGTCTACAAAGATTGCACCTCGCTACTTGGGTCCCTTCAAAGTCCTCGAACAGGTTAATCCTGTGGTCTACCGTCTAGCCCTTCCTCCACGCCTAGGTATCACCGACACCATTCATGTGTCCCTCCTTAAGCCTGTATACATGTCCCGGTTTTCTGAGTCATCTACCGGGACATCGGGTTCGTCTACAGATGATTACGAGGTGAATGCTATTTTGGGGTACAAGGTGGTACGTGGCAAAAAAATTTATTTGGTGGACTGGAATGGTTACGGTCTTGAGGATAAGTCCTGGGAGCCTGCTGAGCACATTCGGGCGCTGCAGCTCATTGCTGCCTTCGAACGTAGCGAGGCCCAAGGAGGGGAGGCCATGTTAGGGGTCGAGTTCCCACCTCTGCACAGGAGGAATCTCGAGCCATCTCCGCTGCGGTCTCCCATTCTTCTCCTGCCGCAGTGGAGCCTGCTCAGTGGAGAAGTCAGTCCCAGCGTCTCGCTCAGTCTCACTCTGTACAAAGAGTTACTGCTGCTTTTCCTGCTTCTGCCATTGAAGTCAGTGCTGGGCAGCGGCGAGCAGACGCTTCTGGGACTAAGTCCTGCTTTTCTCATTCGGAGCATGCCCAGAGTAAGATCTCTCAGTGGAGATCGAGGGTCACATGTTTAGATACTGCAGCTAAAGCCATTGGTCCTTCAGGAAGGTCCTATAGGTGCTCTGGCTCTGTGGCAGCCTCTCATTGGTCATTCTAGGAAGGTCCTGTATGTGCTGCAAGTATTTAAGGCTTGCATGGCTACACAGCCATGCGCTAGTATCTTTCTATGTTATGTACTTTGCGTCAGTGTGGTCATGTAAGTTTGTGTTCAGGGACCCGGCTGAAATAAGCCCCTAGAATGCTGGCACTTCCGGCGAGAATATTGTGTGTTTGTATGCATTCAGGGATCTGGCTGAAATAAGCCTCTAGAATGCTGGCACCTCCGGCGGGGAGTTTTGTGTGCATGACCACTGACTGCTCTCAGTTGGGTAGTTAGCCTGTGCCTCTGTGAAGTCTAACAGGGCGCAGTGCTTTGCTTTCATGGCTACTCTGTGAAATAACAGAGTTAGTTCATACCGCCATATAGTTCTGCCTTTTGCTAGCAGCAGGTTCTCCTGCACGGTGGACCCTGGGCGGCGAACGCATCAATTTCAATAAAACATTTATATTTAATTGGTGCATTCCGCTAGCCCTAACACAGGGCTACCACCTGGAACTTCAGGGTCCCATACTGGCAAAATGAGACTGCATCCCAGCTCCGCCTCAGCCCCTTCGAACATTCCACAGTCCCACCTCCCACCCTTTGAAAAACTCCACTTCTGCACCACGTCCTCACCAATCACACATTAACAATTCCCATCGAGCACCATATCACATACATAGCCAGCAGCTTTTGCTTTGGGCAAAATATTTTTAAACTTGCCACCATGACAAGGTAGACTCTTTTGGCCGGGTCTAACTTTACTCTAACCTATTAAAAAGGGCAGGCAGCAAACAGAGATGACTTCCAACTTCACACTGCAGGAGCAAAGAGTGGGGCACTAGAAGAATAGCGAGTGGGTGGGCATATGGGAGATCAGATGGGTGAATGGGAGGTCGGACTCTAGGAAAAGGGGTCTGACATCAGTGATGTCAGACACGGCCAGCCCCTTCTGCTGTGCCCATACAATGTAAGTAGCGGAAGCTGTGAGTGACTGGGGCAAAGTAACGTTAATTAGCCAGGACTAGAGTTGAGCGACTTTTACTTTTTAGGATCTAGTCGAGTTTCGCGAAACCCCACTTTCTCAAAAGTCGGGTCAGTTGAAATCGGCCGATTATTGCGAAAAGTCGGTGGCCGACACTGGCTCAACACATCCAGCCTTAGGTACTATTGTGCTTTTGCCACTACCACCAGATGCACCACCACCACCATCAGTAACAGCTGGCAACCACCACCCACGGCCTCTGCCACGAGACTTCCTCATTTTTTGGAAAATCTAACCAAAATAACAATCGTTATATGGTACTGTAAAACAAGGTAGAAGGTGTATATAAACTTGTTGAGAATTTGAATCTCCCTTTTTTGGGGGGGAGACTGACCCAAAACTCAGGCCCAGTGTATAAAACAACGCAATGTAGGTGCCAGAAAGTGGCTGGCTGACATACACCAAACTAACCGGACAGCAGTAGATCCACTTTGTGAGAATTTGAAACTCCATTTTTTGGGGGGAGACAGACCCAAAACTCAGGCCCAGTGTATAAAACAACGCAATCTAATTGGCAGAATGTGGCTTGCTGACATACACCAAACTAACAGGAATGCAGCATATCCACTTTGTGAGAATTTGAATCTCCCTTTTTTTGGGGGGAGACTGAACCAAAACTCAGGCCCAGTGTATAAAACAACACAATGTAAGTGGCAGAAAGTGGCTGGAAGATATCTGAAAAAATACAAGGACTGTAGTACAATTTCAATCTCCCTACAATGATCTCAGGAAAAGTATGGCAGCAATAAAAAGGACCGTTGCACACAAAAGTGTGGACAAATAAACAAGATACCGTATATACTCGAGTATAAGCCGAGATTTTCAGCCCACTTTTTGGGGCTGAAAGTCCCCCTCTCGGCTTATACTCGAGTCATATACCCGGGAGGTCGGCAGGTGAGGGGGAGCGGGGGCTGTGTAGTTATACTTACCTGCTGCGGCGCGGTCCCTGCAGTCCCTGGCTTCCCCGGCGCTGCAGATTCTTCCTGTACTGAGCGGTCACATGGCACCGCTCATTACAGAAATGAATAGGCGGCTCCACCTCCCATAGGGGTGGAGCCGCATATTCATTGCTGTAAATGATCGGTAACTGTGACCGCTCAATTACAGGAAGAAGCTGCAGCGCCGGGGAAGCCAGGGACTGCAGGGACCGCGCCGCAGCAGGTAAGGGGAGCGCAGCGCTGCACTATATTTACCTACTCCTCGCTCCTGTGCGGCTCCGTCTGCAGCGTCCTCTAGCAGTGACGCTCAGGTTAGAGGGCGCTGTGACGTAGTCAGTGCGCGCCCTCTGCTGAGTGTCAGTGCTGGAGACGGAGCCGCACGAGGAGCAGGTAAATATTGAAAGCGCTGGCGTCCTGAGCAAGAGAGGTGAGTATGTGATTTTTTTTTTTTATGGCAGCACCAGCAGCATTCTATATGGCACAGCATTATATAAGGAGCATCTATGGGGCCATAAAGAACGGTGCAGAGCATATATGGCAAGGCATTATATAAGGAGCATCTATGGGGCCAAAAAGTACGGTGCAGAGCATTATATATGGCACAGCATTATATAAGGAGCATCTATGGGGCCAAAAAGTACGGTGCAGAGCATTATATATGGCACAGCTTTATATGGCACATCTATGGGGCCATAAAGAACGGTGCAGAGCAATATACCGTATATGGGGCACAGCTTTATAAGGAGCATCTATGGGGCCATAATCAATGGTGCAGAGCAATATACCGTATATGGGGCACAGCTTTATAAGGAGCATCTATGGGGCCATAATCAACGGTGCAGAGCAATATATATATATATGGCACAGCTTTATAAGGAGCATCTATGAGGCCATAATGAACGGTGCAGAGCATTATATGTGGCACAGCTTTATATGGAGCATCTATGGGGCCATAATGAACGGTATAGAGCATTCTATATAGCACAGTTGTATATGGAGCATCTATGGGGCAATAATGAACTGTATGGAGCATCTATTTTTATTTTTGAAATTTACGAGTAGCTGCTGCATTTTCCACCCTAGGCTTATACTCGAGTCAATAAGTTTTCCCAGTTTTTTGTGGCAAAATTAGGGGGGTCGGCTTATACTCGAGTATATACGGTAACTGTGCAGAAAGGAGCAACATGATTTTTGCTTTTAAAAAAAGCAGTTGGTTTGCACATCAGCGTCCAAACAGCAATGCAGCTATCAGGCAGCCTAATAAGCTACAGAGCTGATGCACAAAAATATAGCCTCCACTGTCCCTGCAAAAAAATGGTGGTGTTGGACAATGGAAATCGCTACAGCACAAGCGGTTTCGGGGCTTAATCTTCCCTCCCTAACTGTATCCCTTCTTCTGATTAAGATTTCTTCAACCTCTCCCTATGCTACGATCGAAGTAAGATGGTGGTCGGCGTGCACGCCCCTTCATAGCCCCTGTGACACCGCAGAAAGCAAGCCAATCACTGTCATGCCCTTCTCTAAGATGGTGGGGACCGAGACTTATGTCATCACGCTGCCCACACTCTGCGTCCTCCTTCATTGGCTGAAAAATGGCGCTGAACGCGTCATACGAAATGCGACTTTGGCACGAAGATCGCCGACCTCATGGCCGATCCCACCCTAAGATCATGTCGGGTTTATGAAACCTGACTTTGCCGAAAGTCGGCGATTTTTGAATTTGTCTGATCTGTTTCGCTCAACCCTAGTCTGTACTGTATATAATTATATACAAAATTGTAAAACAGAGGGCAAAACTGTCACTGTCACTAAAAACAAGGTGTGGAAACTCCTATTTAGTGAATGGTGTCAGGCAGCTGCTGCCAAGGCAAATAAAATAATGGATGCATTAAAAGAAGCAGAGATGCTCACGATGAGAACATAGTTTTGCCTCTATACAAGTCACTTGTGTGGCCACACTTCAAATAACGTGTACAATGTACTAGTCTGATTGTTGCATGTGGAGTTGGGAAGGAATTTTTCCCCTAATATTAAGCTGATCTGCCCCATGGGGTTTTTGCCTTCTGGTTCAGTATGTTAGGCTATCGATTGAATTTAATAGACTAAAGTCTACCATCACCCTTAAAAACAATGAAACTGTAAAGTGTGGTGTGACTATACAGTAGGTTGGAGGTGCACATACTAGATGAATATTTTGGCCTAACTAGGCAATTTAGTTGTAACATGATGACTAATGGACGAAGATCGCCAACCTCATGGCCGATCCCACACTAGGATCGGGTCGTGTTTCATGAAACCCGACTTTGCCAAAAGTCAGCGATTTTTGAATTTGTCTGATCTGTTTGGCTCAACCCTAGCCAGGACCCAAGTATTCCATGCAGTCTTCTAGGCCATTTCTACAGTTGCTCTGCTTTGCTGCCTTAGAGCAGGCTGTTCAGTGTGTCTCATCCAGTCCGGGCCCCCCTTCTATGCTTCTGCTCACTGGGTCCCACACACCAGTAATGGCTATAATGCCCTGTTGGTGACCCTGATTTACAGTACTTGAAGGATGATACAAGTATAATTTCCCCCCATTATGACCCCCATATACATAAAATATCCTGCATATTGCTATATTGGTGTTGGTATAGTGTGTTTTGTTTAGTTACTGGATGATGAATAAATTAAGGAACTATATGGTGGTCATATATAGTGATATGGCAGCATTATGATATATATGATGTGGCAGCATTATTTTGCCCTTGTTTAGTGATATTGATCTTGGTATACTGAATTTTGTTCAGATAAACCATAGTGATGATAACATTTGTTATTTGCTAATTTTATCTGTATTTTTCTTATTTACAGAGGGTGAGCACACAAGCCTATATAAGCTCTGGCAATGTATCTTACATGGGCATGGCCCATGTATTTGAGCAAAATGCTGTTGGTGGCAGGAGGGGTTGGGGCCCAGATCTTGTTACGCCACCAATGCTGACACAGATACGAAGTACATAACAAACAAAGTACTCTGAATTTTCAGTTAATTATCAGACATTCATTATCATTTTCCACTTCTATTCAGATCTTGAATACTAGTTGTCATGAGCAGCCCAAAGACCGTAGGGATTCCTGTACAAGTATTCAAGTAGCTCATAACCTCATCATACAGTAGAGGCCGCCTATGTTAAGACCCCCATGGATCTTCAGAAAGATGAAGCTCGTAATTAGAACTGTAGGGGTTAGATGCTTTTCTTCAGGGGAAAAAGAGGCATTTTCAGCTTTTTCCCATAGCTTAATTTTAATTTACTGCATAAAAATTGCTCTATGTAAAGTACCACTTTTTGTCAGAGACTCAGTGTACACAGCTAATCTAATTTTTTCCATTGGGAATTGCTTGACCGTATGCTCTATTAAAACGCTCAGGAAAAAGAACATCTACAAAAGAACATGCACACTTCTAGTAGGAGGAAAACTTGTGTTCTGGGCACTTGACATAATCAAAATGACCTTAATAATAAACATGTCCTGTAAGTAAACCAGTATCAGCAATAACACGGAGAAGGAAGGACATAACAAAATGCAACATTTCCGTCTTAACACCTTTCAGGAAGGGTTTAAACGATTTCTCCGGGACAGAGGGCATTAAATCATGTTTGTCATCGGCTGTGCATGCTTGGCCCTACCCTGTCAGCTTCTTTCACTCATCAGTATTCTGAGCTGTCTCTATGCACATGCCTTTGGAAACAGATACTGCATTGGCAAACTATTTGAAACCATGGACAGAATGACGAAAACCTGAAATTATTTATTTATTTGCCAGCCTCCTAAAAGCCTGCTCTATCTCCTCCTGATAGAGAAGGGGGAGGGAGAAAAAGAAAGAAAAAAAGAAATATTTCAGCTTATCTTCCTTTGCTACCTACTTCCAATTTCAGACCTTTTATTTTTTAATTAGCAATTAAGTAAAAGGTTCAAAAACACAGTTTCTGTACGAGGAGAAGACAAGGAAAGCAATGCAAACAGGACAGTGAGGCCAAAGTCTGGGAAAAAGTCCAAATAACGAAGCACATGACAAAATATACTGCCACGTAAGATCTATTTTATATACTGTACACCCGGAGTTTAGTGCTTTAATAAACACAAGGGATGTCCATGGTATCAGGTTGGAATCATCATTGCATGCTATACTCTACATAGTTTTCTCGTTTGATTAACGCTGGCTTTCCCTTATGATTTTCTTTCAGGGGGTTGAAATAAAAAGAGAGCAAATGGGTTGAAGCCTATTCTTTTCAATCTGCAAGCGTAGACAAAAGGGTAGATCACTGCCCTGGAGACTATGATGGCAGATAATTAAAGAATGCATTATTATCAGTGTAGCGCTATTCATGCACAGAGAATTTTACTAAAGATACTGTAGCAGAGGCTCGGAAGGAAATTTTAACAATGGATTTTAAGACAAATGCTTAACACCATTTACAGTAAATGTCATAATTGTTTACAAAAAAATAACAAAAGAAATAAAAATAATTTCCTTTAGACACGTTATCGGAAAAATCTTCAAGATTTGGCTCAATATCTAATTTTTTTTTTCAATACGTACAAAGATAAATCTCTAAAAGCTTTTCACCTAAGCGCTTTATGATATTATGTAATGTGATTTACTGACATAACTGATACATTTTATGTATTAGTTATTTCATGTGGTCTCAAGGGGTTATAGTACATACTGTAGTTACATAGTTTGTAAGTAAAATAAAAACATCTATCTGGTTCAACCTATTATACCGACAAGTGAATAGGTAAAATGCCAAAAGTGTTAAGCACTGTTAGCTTCCGGCATTTAAGCAGAGATGAATAGCACAGCATGATGTAGGTACGTATTACTTAACCTAAAGGTACCGTCACACATAGCGACGCTGCAGCGATACCGACAACGATCCGGATCGCTGCAGCGTCGCTGTTTGGTCGCTGGAGAGCTGTCACACAGACAGCTCTCCAGCGACCAACGATCCCGAGGTCCCCGGTAACCAGGGTAAACATCGGGTAACTAAGCGCAGGGCCGCGCTTAGTAACCCGATGTTTACCCTGGTTACCATCCTAAAAAGTAAAAAAACAAACGCTACATACTTACCTACAGCCGTCTGTCCTCGGCGCTCTGCTTCTCTGGTCTGGCTGTGAGCGCCGGGCAGCCAGAAAGCAGAGCGGTGACGTCACCGCTCTGCATTCCGGCTGACCGACGCTCACAGCCAGAGCAGGAGGAGAGCAGAGCACAGCGCTGGAGGACAGACGGCTGTAGGTAAGTATGTAGTGTTTGTTTTTTTACTTTTAGGATGGTAACCAGGGTAAACATCGGGTTACTAAGCGCGGCCCTGCGCTTAGTTACCCGATGTTTACCCTGGTTACCAGCGAAGACATCGCTGAATCGGTGTCACACACGCCGATTCAGCGATGTCTACGGGGAGTCCAGCGACGAAATAAAGTTCTGGACTTTCTTCCCCGACCAGCGATCTCCCAGCAGGGGCCTGATCGCTGCTGCCTGTCACACTGGACGATATCGCTAGCGAGGACGCTGCAACGTCACGGATCGCTAGCGATATCGTCTAGTGTGACAGTACCTTAAGGCATAAAATGTTAACACTGTAAAGGACGTATAGATCGTGGCTGCGAAGCATCTTGCAGATCATTAGTAAAGAAGATAAAGATGATTTTAGCTGCAGACTACATTTTTCTGTGAAGACCCCTTGCTTTTCCTAGTAGCTTAATACGTTTCCTTTTGCATTTTAGATTCCAATACAATTCCAGTGTCCATTGTAGCAGGGTCAGAGGCGAATATAGAAAAGAAAGGATCTATAGCATTAGTGTTGAACCTATGGAACAACTTGCAGCAGGGGTACTCAGAGCCGTCTCTGTGGATACATGCACAGTTGCCCTAGCCCTATGGAGCCCATGCACTCCTACAAAAGCTTAACAATCGCAATCAAATAGTGTGTGACTGCGACCTGGCCTGTGTGGGAGGGGGACCCGTCAATGTCAGGTCCTTTTTTAGCCGGATATACATCAGAAAATGCACATTCAGGTTCCTGTGGTGTCTCCTGATGAAGGAGTCTTGAACTCTGAAATGCGTAGAATAATAAAGCCACACGTACTAATAATTCTGGAATTCTAGTCATTCAGCTGCGCAGAAATTTACCACAATTTTCCCAATCTATATATAAAATGATGTGACACATAAGTACTAGGAAGGATGACAGCATATATACCCATTAGGGGCCCAGAATGCAAGACAATTATACCAGGATGGGGGACATTCAGTATATACCAGGAAGGATCCCAGGATGGGGAGCATATATTCCAGGATGGAGATTAAACTCTGAGAAGACTGAGGTGCTGCATAATGGACTGATGTTCATTTAATACATGAGACTAAGTGTGAGTGCTCTGAGGCGGTGTATTGGGGGCACAAATAAGTGGATGTTCCTACATGGGATCTGCATGTCGAAGGGTTGAACAGGGAAGGGACTGTTGATACATGTATGCAGCTGCATATTGGAGTACAAAACAGGGAAGGGGTAAATGTTACATGCATGGGATTGCATGGAGAAAGGGGTGAATTTGCATGGGGCTGTATGCTGGGGGCTGATGTTGCGTGTGTGGGGAAGGAGGTGATAATATGCATAGGGGCTGCGTGGGTAAGGCTAGGTTCACATTGCGTTAGTGCAGTCCGTTCAACACATACGTTAAATGGACTGCGTTAACGCAAGTACTGAAAAAGACCGTGTTTATGCGATCGTGCTAGCGCAGATGCTCTATCTGTGCTAGCGGTGACGGACCCGAAAACGCTGCAGACTGCGTCTGAGGGTCTGTCACAGAATGACGGCACATCGCTAACGCATGTCGATTATGACATGCGTTAGCGATGCGCTACATAATGGCAGTTAATGGGTGCGCTAACGCATCCGTTACATAGCGTTAGTGCTGCTCTGTAACGGATGCCGTCAGCGCATTGCCATTAAGGTGAGGTGCTGCGTGTTGGGGAAGGTTGCGTGGGGAAAGGGGTGATGTTACATTTATGGGGCTGCATGCTGGTGCTTTGATGAGCCATCTGTAGAATAGGTCATCAATATCAGTCCAGTATATAATTCTCATGCACTATTGATGAGTATGTGCTACTTTGCAGAGCCATCCACTTTTTACAAAAACAGCAGCAAATCCAAAAATATTGGAAGCACCATAGAAATGTTTGTAAACATCCAATCTTAATTACATAAAGATTTAAAACATCACAGCAGTGAAGATACAAAAATAAAATAGAGTTGCAGTGAGGAATCAGGAGGTATAATTTACTCATCAAAATTGTTACGTATAAGAGGGTTGTCCAAGCACACTAAGAAAATAAATAGTGATTATTCATTTAGTGGCAGGTGACTGACAGGTGTGGCCACGCGTTAGGTTGTGAAACAGCAAATTACAAGAGGTGAAGGGTATATACAGCATTAGTGGGGAAAAAGGGTCGTGGTAGCAGGGGGAATAGGATTGGTGTTCAACGTGTATGTGGGTTAGGTGGTGATGCCAATGTAAGCTCAACTGAACAAACACTGACTTGCCCTATCCAAAGACCAGTGACAACATCTGTTACTGGATGGGCTACTCCACTCCCTTTCTTTGGCACCCACACATTGGTACACTTTGTAGATAAGTACAAGAAAGAAAATATAGGACGGTACCGACCCAAAGTTTAGGGGTTCTTCTGAGACCAGGACTTAGGTGTCACTCAGTACAAAATTAGTGACCAGCCGCATATCGTGATCCCAGTTGCTCTTCTGAAAAAAACATGTAAATCCAATCCATGTACAACAGCAAGAAAGGAAGGCACTCACCGATCCGAAATTCATCACTTTATTCCATCTTCAAATAAAATTCATGGCAGGGGGAGTGAACATAGGAGCTAATGTGAGCAGGGGTAGACGACGGCTGTTTCGCGCTGTGCTTGCCCTTCCACGGGTCAGTATGTGGGAGGCTGCCGTGATGGAAGAGATATGCCGGCCATAGCACACTCCCCCGACAAATCCCTCCCACTTACCATGAAATACAAAACATTAAAAAGCACATATTTAAAAACAACATTACCTATAAATCCGGGTATGTAGCAACCGACATCGGTGGGAACATTAAATCTACATATTTTAAGTATATATGTGAACCAAATATTAATTTACAAAATGCAAAAAGACCATCTTAGGACAGAACTTTACACTCTATAATCTAAAGTCATATATATCTCTACGCAAAACGAACTACTTACTATAAGAACACCGACATGTCCACCCTAACTGCCCCATTGCGCCAGTGCACATGATCCATCTTGCTTCACATCTTAGCAGGAGATTTCCCAAACTTCCTCCATGAATAGGTAGACTGACTCTTTCGATTCCTGCAAATGTCAGTATATTGGGATTCCCATCATGCTTATCCCTAACATGTGAGATTAGTCTTGGAACCATTTCCCTGATCGGACTGATTTGCAATGTTCCCGAAATCTGACATACATCGGCGTATCGTTTTTCCTACATAATAATACTTACATGGGCAGAACACTACATAGACTACATGATCTGTTTTACATCTTATAAACTCATTAACCAAATGATCAACTGCTCCCATGTGCAGGACCCGTTCCAGGATATGTTGGCTACAAAATGGGCAGTGTCCACACCTCTAGTTCCACTTCGGGATGCCTGCACTAAGCCAATTCTTATTTTGCTTAAAGACCCGACTAATCTGTCCCTCAATCTTACACTCCGTTTATTAACTATCAATGGCCTCTTGCAATGATATCAGTTAACTCCTTGTCTCGCTCAAGAATTTGCCAATTTCTTCTTATTGCTGACCGTATGTGTTGGTCCATCCCACTGTAACGAAAACTAAAGGTGAGCTTTTTTTCTTTCTTCGCCCCCTGACTGAAGGGTTAACAATACAGATGAGTAGGGTTGAGCGAAACGGATCAGACAAATTAAAAAATCGCTGACTTTCGGCAAAGTCAGGTTTCACGAAACCCGACCCGATCCTAGTGTGGGATCGGCCATGAGGTTGGCGATCTGCGCGCAAAAGTCGCGTTTCGTATGATGCTTTCAGTGCCATTTTTCAGCCAATGAAGGAGGATGCAGAGTGTGGGCAGCATGATGACATAGGTCTTGGTCCCCACCATCTTAGAGAAGGGCATGACAGTGATTGGCTTGCCCTCTGCGGCGTCACAGGGGCTATAAAGGGGTATGCACACTGACCGCCATCTTACTTCTGCTGATCTTAGCATAGGGAGAGGTTGCTGCAGCTTCATCAGAAGAAGGGATATAGATAGGGAGGGAAGATTACCCCAAAACTGCTTGTGCTGTAGCGATTTCCACTGTCCAACACCACCATTTTTTTGCAGGGACAGTGGAGTTTATATTTTTGTGCATCATCTCTGAGGCTTATTAGGCTGCCTTATAAGGCTCTCTGATAGCTGCATTGCTGTTTGCACGCCGCTGTGCAAACCAACTGCTTTTTTAAAAGCAAAAATCCTGTTGCTCTTTTCTGCACAGTTATCTTGTTTATTTGTCCACACTTTTGTGTGCAGCAGTCCTTTTTATTGCTGCCATAATTTCCTGAGATCGTTGTAAGGAGATTGAAATTGTACTACCGTCCTTGTATTTTTTCATATATCTTCCAGCCACTTTCTGCCACTTACATTGTGTTGTTTTATGCACAGGGCCTGTGTTTTGGTGCAGTCTCCCCCAAAAAGTGAGATTCAAATTCTCACAAAGTGGATATAATGCAGTCCTGTTAGTTTGTCGTATATCAGCCAGCCACTTTCTGCCACTTAGATTGCGTTGTTTTATACACTGGGCCTGAGTTTTGGTTCAGGCTCCCCCCCCAAAAAAAGTGAGATTCTAATTCTCACAAAATGGATATACTTCAGTCCTGTTAGTTTGTCGTATATTAGCCAGCCACTTTCTGCCACTTAGATTGCGTTGTTATATACACTGGGCCTGAGTTTTGGTTCAGTCTCCCCCCAAAAAAAGGTAATACGTGCTAAACGTTACTAAAAGTACTAAACGTTAGACCTCTTTTTTCTCAGAAGAGGCAATTTGCATATTATATTTCCCAGAGGAGCATTGCACGGCGAATAAGCCTCCATACCTTGACAACCAGAGATGGTATGTCACTCTCTATAAGGAGAAATGATACCCCTTAGACCCCAGTCCAGAGCCTCTCACCTAGCCAAATTAGCTCTCATGCTTCGCACTGACGAGGGCCAACAGCCCGAAACACCGTGTCTGCGAATTGAGATACTGATTTGGCTTTTATCCTAAGTCATATTGCACGACTCGTTAAAGGGTTGATTGTGACTTGTAGGATCGCTACTTCCAACAGGTGGCGCTATAGAGTTTAAGTCCTCTTTTTTCTCAGAAGAGGCAATTTGCAAAAAAAAAGGGAGATTCTAATTCTCACAAAGTGGATATACTTCAGTCCTGCTAGTTTGTCGTATATCAGCCAGCCACTTTCGGCCACTTACATTGTGTTGGTTTATGCACAGGGCCTGAGGTTTGGTTCAGTCTCCCAAAAAAAAAGGGAGATTCTAATTCTCACAAAGTGGATATACTGCAGTCCTGTTAGTTTGTCGTATGTCAGCCAGCCACTTTCTGCCACTTAGATTGCGTTGTTATGTACACTGGGCCAGAGTTTTGGTTCAGTCTCCCCCCAAATATCAGCCAGCCACTTTCAGCCACTTACATTGTGTTGTGTTTTGCACAGGGCCTGATTTTTTTTCAGTCTCCCCCAAAAAAAGGGAGATTTGAAATCTCAACACGTTTATATACACCTTCTACCTTGTTTTACAGTACCAAATAACGGTTGTTATTTTGGTTAGATTTTCCAAAAAATGAGGAAGTCAGGTGGAAGAGGCCGTGGGTGGTGGTTGCGAGCTGGTACTGATGGTGGTGGTGGTGCATCTGGTGGGAGTGGCAAAAGCACAATAGCACCTAAGGCTGGGTTCACACTGCGTTGTGTGAACCCGTTTAACGGACTACGTTACACCGCGGCATAAGGCTGGGTTCACACTGCGTTGTGTGAACCCATTTAACGGACTACGTTACACCGCGGCATAACGCGGTGTAACGTAGTCCGTTAACGCCGCCATTACAAGCAATGGGCGTGCGTTAGCGATGTGCCGTCATTGAGTGACGGACCCGAGACGCCGCCTGCAGCGTTTTCGGGTCTGTCACTGCTAGCTCGCCGCTAGCGCAGATGGAGCTAGCAGAAGCTCCATCTGCGCTAGCGCTGTGCAAGTGCCGGCACTTGCGTTAGTGCAGTCCGTTTAACGGATATGTTGAACGGACTGCACTAATGTAATGTTTACCTAGCCTAACGTGGTGTAACGTAGTCCGTTAACGCCGCCATTACAAGCAATGGCGAGCGCATCGCTAGCGCACGCCCAAAATGGGCGTGCGCTAGCGATGTGCCGTCATTGAGTGACGGACCCGAGACGCCGCCTGCAGCGTTTTCGGGTCCGTCACTGCTAGCTCGCCGCTAGCGCAGATGGAGCTAGCAGAAGCTCCATCTGCGCTAGCGCTGTGCAAGTGCCGGCACTTGCGTTAGTGCAGTCCGTTTAACAGATATGTTGAACGGACTGCACTAACGTAGTGTGAACCTAGCCTAAGGCTGGAAGTGTTGAGCCAGCATCATCGTCTGGCTACACAAGGCCTCGAAGGCTCCCTTATCTGGGAGTAGGAAAGCGGCTTTTAAAGCCAGAGCAGCAGGAAAAAGTTTTGGCTTTCCTTGCTGACTCAGCCTCTAGCTCTTTCGCCTCCTCTTCAGAAAGTTCCAAATATAAAAGCAGTGAGTCGTCAGTGGATGCTCCCGGTCAAGAACAAGACATTTCCTTGTGTCCTTCACCCAAACAAAAAGTGAAGGATGCTTCAGGTGACACTACAGGTTACTCCATGGAGCTCTTTACACATACCGTGCCTGGGTTAGAAAGGGAAATTATTAACTGCCCATTACAAGATGAATCGGACATGAAGTGCACTGATGCACAGCCACAGCTAGATTATTATGCTGTTCCATTGACTCAGATCTCTCCATTGCCCTCGCAGTGTACTGAGCCAGAATCTGACCCTGCTGAGAATATGGTGCCCCGTTCTGAACACTATAGCACCTTACACGGTGACACAGAGGAAGGTGCACATGACATTTAAGAGGAGGTGATAGATGACCCAGTTGTTGACCAAGATTGGCAGCCATTGGGGGAAGAGGGTGCCGCTGCCAGTAGCTCAGAAGCAGAGGAGGATGATCCGCAGCAGCCATCTACATCGCAACAGCTGTCATCTCTCAGGCCCGTATTAGGCCAAAAATGTTTGTCAAAAATAAAAACAGTTTTAGGATAGCGTGGCCATCCGGTGAAAGTAGCACAGCGTGCAATGCATGAAAAGGTATTCCATAGTAGGAAGAGTGTAGTGTGGCAATTTTTTAACCAAGATCTGAATGATCAGTCAAAAGTTATCTGTAAGAAATGCTCAAAGACCTTTAGCAGAGGGAAGAATCTTCAAAATTTAAATACAACGTGCATGCTTAGACATTTAACGAGCATGCACTTGCAAGCCTGGAATAACTACCAAACATCCCATACCGTTGGTGCACCTGCTCAGAATGAAGGTAGTCAGCAACGCTACATTGCTTCCCTCACTGTAAGCCCAGGGGTTAGGACACCACCAGCAGCAAATGTGGAGGTATTGGTGCAGGCCAAAGCAGTCAGGGAATCACAAGGTTATTGGTAGGAAACACAGTATGTAGGCCAACATCAAGAATACTATCACCAACCCTCTCTCAATCCACCATGTCCACCACCACCCACCGCTACTTCCACCATATGCAGCACTCCAGTCCAGCTCACCCTACAAGAGACTCTCGTTAGGAAAAGAAAGTACTCATCCTCTCATCCACGTTCACAGGGTTTGAACGCCCACATTGCTATACTAATCTCGTTAGAGATGATGCCCTACCGGTTGGTTGAAAGCGAAGTTTTCAAAGCCCTGATGGCCTACGCAGTACCACGCTATGACCTACCCAGTCGGCATTTCTTTGCGAGAAAAGCCATCCCAGCCCTCCACCAGCATGTCAAAGACCGCATTGTCCATGCACTGAGGCAATCAGTCAGTGGAAAGGTGCACCTCACAACAGATGCATGGACCAGTAGGCATGGCCAGGGACGTTATGTGTCCATCACGGTGCACTGGGTTAATGTGGTAAATCAAGGGTCCACAGGGGACAGCCATAGTGGGGCAGTTCTGTCTAGCCCACGGTCTAGGAAACAGTTTGCTGTAGGCATTCACCACCCCTCCTCCTCCAGAAGCGAAAGCTCGTCCACAGAGCGCAGTTGCATGACCACTCCATCCGCAGCTGCCAGTGTTGCACACAAGGTGTCCCATTATCGAACAGCTAGTGGTAAGCATCAGCAGGCTGTGTTACAAATGAAGTGTTTGGGCGACAACAGACACACCGTGGAAGTACTGGCCGAGTACTGGCAGCAACAAACTCAGTTATGGCTGGGCAGTGTACATCTTGAGGCAGGCAAGGTAGTCAGTGATAACGGAAGGAATTTTATGGCTGCCACAGCCCTTTCAGAACTTAAACACATACCTTGCCTGGCTCACACCTTGAATCTGGTGGTGCAGTGTTTCCTCAAAAATTATCTGGAGTTACCAGCCGTGCTCCTGAAGGTGCGAAGACTTTGCTCGCACATCCGCCGGTCGCCCGTACATTCCAGTCGTATGCTGAACCATCAGCAATCACTAAATCTTCCCCAGCACCGCCTAATAATCGACGTTGCAACAAGGTGGAACTCCACACTGAACATGGTTCAGAGGCTGTGCGAACACATACACGGTCAGGCACCTGGATGGCAGACATGAAGTTGTCTGGTGTGCAGTGGTCGAAGCTACAAGACCTCTGTCAAGTCCTTCAGTGTTTTGAGGAATGCACACGGCTGGTAAGTGCAGACGACGCCGTCATAAGCATGAGAATCCCCCTAATGCGTCTGCTAATGCAAAGTTTGATGCATATTAAGGAGCTGGCGTCTGCAGCCGAGGAGGAGGGATGCCTTGATGACAGTCAGCCATTGTCTGCTCAGGGAACTCTCCTGGATGAGGTGGCGGACGAAGAGGAGGAAGATGATGGGGATGAATATTTAGGGGAGGAGGATGCTTCTCAGGGGGCAATACAACCTGGTGGCGTTGCAAGGTCAGGTACAGGGTTTTTGCGGGACAAAACTGTTGTTGATTTGCAAGAAAGTGCTCCTCAACCCAGCACAAGCAGTGAATTGACACCTGAAACATTGACCCACATGGCTGAGTATACCTCGCGTATCCTAAAAAGAGACCCCCACATTATCAAAATGATGACCGATGACGATTACTGGTTGGCCTGCCTCCTAGATCCACGATATAAAGGAAAATTACAAAATATCATGCCACATGAGAACCTTGAGAAAATATTGGCTACCAAACAAGCAACTCTTGTAGACCGTTTGGTTCAGGCATTCCCAGCACACAGCGGCGGTGATGGTTCTCACACGAGCCGTATTGGGCAACATAGCAGAGGTGTTAGAGGTGCACAAATCCGAAGTAGCATTGGACAGAGGGGTTTTATGACCAGTTTGTGGAGAGATTTCGCAATGACCACTGACACGACAGGTACTGCTGCATCGATTCAAAGTGACAAGAGACAGCATTTGTCCAATATGGTTACGATCTACTTTTCCTCCCTTATCGATGTTCTCCCTCACTGGTCATTCCCCTTTGATTACTGGGCATCTAAAATAGACACCTGGCCTGAATTGGCAGAATATGCATTACAGGAGCTCGCTTGCCCTGCTGCTAGTGTGCTATCAGAAAGAGTCTTTAGTGCTGCTGGTTCAATACTGACCGAATAAAGGACACGTCTGACTACCCAGAATGTTGATGATCTAACCTTCATTAAAATAAACCAATCATGGATTTCAAATTATTTTGCCCCACCTTCCCTGCTGACTTGTAGCTTGCCGGAAAAATGTCTTGCTTTTGCCCTCCTCTTACTGACTTCTCCAATTCCTTCATTTGCAGCTGCTGAATGTCCACCTTAGGCCATTTTTATACCTCCCTAAATGGGCTGACTCCCCCACAGGGCCGTGGTCACCACCTGACGCAAGCACCCGTGCGAGTGCCATTTGCCTGGACAGGTGGGCCCACTCTTGGGTGACGGCACTGGCACAGGGTCCCTCATAGTACAATGAAGTGTCTCTGAGCATGGTGGTGCACAAACAACGTCAGACACACCGTCATAATATGAGGGGCCCTGTGCTAGTACCGCCGCCCACAAGAGAGTGTTCCCCCCCAGCTCGAACAGTGCTCTACCACTTGCAATACTTAACTCTCCCTGCTCCACCACTGTGTAGTCTGTGCTGTTAAATCCTTCAATGGCACTGCCAATACAAATTTGTTGAAATGATAGATGATAGTTAAAATATACAGGGGCCCTGGCCTCCATTTACACTAGTTAATACTTTGCACCTACTACCACTGTCTGCTACTCAGCAGAGGAGCCCAGTCCTGTACCTAGCTATGCCACCTGTTTAGTACTGTTACCAATTTTTAACTGCATTTAGCTTACTTTATTATTTAGGCCTACTGACTGTGTCTGCCACTCATTACAGTTGTCCTCCACTGAACAAAGCAATGCCGCCTGTTTAGTCCTGTTACTAATTTTGAACTGCATTTAGCCTACTTTATTATTTGGGCCTTCTAACTGTGTCTGCCACTCATTACAGTTGTCCTCCACTGAACAAAGCAATGCCACCTGTTTAGTCCTGTTACCAATTTTGAACTGCATTTAGCCTACTTTATTATTTGGGCCTACTAACTGAGTCTGCCACTCATTACAGTTGTCCTGCACTGAATAAAGCAATGCCGCCTGTTTAGTCCAGAATACAATCAAAAAAGAGGAAGCAGCACAGCTCGATAACAAGAAATGAAAGAGGAATCACTGACGGAACTTCTGAGCTCAGAATATATGGTGAGGTGCTCACGTCTGAACCACAGAAGTATGTCAATATCAAAATAAAGAAAGAAAAAGACGTGGCAACACTCACCAGTCCTGTGAAGCGGATATGAGTCTTTTATTTAAGCATCGGTGAAGCCGTCTTCACGGCACGGGGGAGACAAAGGAGAAAGAGGTGAGCGGGAAGAGGACAACAGCCGTTTCGCGCCCACACCGGCGCTTCTACGGGTCCACGCTGGAATGGAATAACGCCAGGTGAGATAAGTACATAAGCACCGCCCCCTCTGACGCACATCCCATTCAGCGCAGGCAGAAATCAGGTGCACATTGGAAACGTGAGTAAAAATACAAACATATTAAAATCAGTAACAGGACATGAATATCGTAATGCTAAACATATACACCTAGAGTTACGAAATATACCTGAAAAATGAACAATAGACATATAACTATGTTACATCAGGACGAAGTCACCCTTTGCAATTTTCTAACATGAAATAATTAACTTTTAAAGCTGGTCTAACATCCAACTCATGTCTCCTTATTAATACTAATTATTCAAAGGAAATATAAATCTGAGAGAATAAGAGGAGGAGAGAATGGATAATGAAAAATAAGTCTAAAGCACAATCGTGCTTAGCTAAACAAATAATTTAGCTCAAACAATTTTTTCGTAGGAACACCGACATGTCGATTTTTTCATTCAAACCCGCGGGTTCTGTCGCCTTTGTTCTCATTATCCATCTGGCTTCACGCTGTAACAGCAGTTTGTGCCAGTCACCTCCTTGATTCGGTGAAAATACTCTTTCGATCCCTGCGAACGTTAAAACATCGGGATCACCTGCATGGCATTCTTTAACATGTTGGATGAGTCTGGGGACACCTTTCCCTGAAAGAATCGATCTCTGATGTTCCCTAAAGCGTGTAAACAATTTTCTAATGGTCTTACCTATATAAAATCTCCTACAAGGACAGAAAATAACGTACACTACGTGATCTGTCCTACAGGTGATTAATTGTCGGACATAATGTGTACAGGGACCAATATTCAAAACGGAGGCCTGAATATGGAAGCGACAATATCGACATTGTCCACACCTGTAATTCCCTTTCGGTGTCATCTGCTCTAATCACGTATTTTTTCGTTCTGTTATACGGTTTCGAACTAATATATCTCTAATCCTTCTCCCCCGTCTGTTGGCAATAAGAGGACCTTCTACCGCAATGTCAGTCAATTCTCTATCCCCTTCCAATATGTGCCAATGTTTCCTTATTATAGATCTAATATCTCTGTCCATGGAACTATACTGGAAACAGAAGTTAAACTGCCTGGGAGTGATTTTTGTGGAGTCTATAGATTGTGTGCGTGTATTAACCCGTCTCAACGCATCTCCAAGAATTTCTTCCGGGTACCCTCTATCTCTAAATCTCTGACAGAGATCTTTGGACTGTTCATCAAACCCTCTAGTTGTATTATTAATTCTTTTTGTCCTGAATAATTGGCTATATGGTAGTGACCTTTTCACATGGTAAGGATGAAAACTATCATGATGTAACAATGAGTTAATGGCGGTTGGTTTACGGTATACTGATGTACAAAGTTTTCCTTCCCAGATGTGGACATCAACATCCAGGAACTCCAATTTGTCACCGCCAAAATTGGAGGTGAAAGACATACCCATTGTATTGCTTGTATTTAAGATTTCAACAAATTGGTTGAATTCATTCTCAGATCCGTCCCAAATCAGAAATACATCATCTATATACCGCAAATATGTTCTTATATGTTTAAGATAAACATTAATATTCGAGTATATATAGTCCTCCTCGAAAACCGTCATATACAGATTGGCGAACGTACATGCAACCGGGGTCCCCATGGCAGTCCCGGTGATCTACCTATACCACGTATCGAGAAAAGTGAAAGTGTTATGGGTTAGAATGAATCGAAGACTTTCACAGACGAAATTAACATAATTAATGCTTTTATCGGTAGTCTCCAAGATCCTCCTGATAGAGCTAATGCCCAAATCTTGTGGTATGTTCGTGTATAGGCTGATCACATCAAGGGAAGCCATGGAGAACCCCGGCTGCCAATCTATAGTCCGTACTTGCCTCAAGAAAGAATCTGTATCTTTGATGTAAGAGGGAACATCTTTAAGCAATGGGCGAAGGAGCCAATCAATGTATTGCGACAGGGGTTCGGTCAAAGACCCGACCCCTGACACAATAGGTCTCCCGGGAGGGGATGTAACTGATTTATGGATTTTAGGTAAATAATACCAGTGAGGCTTTGTGGGACACATAGGTAAGAGTTTCTCTGCCTTATTTTCTGCAATGATTTTATTCTCCACTGCTCGTCTGAGCAGGGAGCGGAGATCATCTTTAAATTTTTGTGTGCAATCTTTCTTTAGATGCTGATAAATTTTAGTGTCTGATAACTGCCGCAAAGCCTCAGTGATATATACCTCCCGTGGTATCAGAACCAGTTTGCCTCCCTTGTCCGCGGGACGTATTATAACCTCTGTCCAGCTGGCCATGTCTTTTAACGCCTCCTTCTCTATCTCCGACAAATTAGAAGGTGCCTTTTTATACAATATTGCTTCCATATCCTTTAATACCAATGTCTCGAATAGGTCCACCATATTACCAGGAGAAGTGGGGGGAATAAAAGTGGAGGGGACCCCCCCGAGAAAGGGACCATAAGAGATGGGAATGTTCACATCCAGACTAGACGGAGTATCAGTAATGTCTAATAGGAGGGCAGCATCCTCCCGTATATCTGACAAAGTCTCAGTTCCCCCACCCGCCATGAACCCCAACACTCCCACCTGACAAGGATGTTCACCCTCTTGTCTAGCAGTAACAATGGTTTTGGAGGAGAAGAATTTATGTAGATGTATTTTTCTTGTGGCTTTGAATAGATCGATTTGGAAAGTGGAAAAATCAAAATCCTCAGGTATGCAAAAGTTCAAACCTTTTGACAGTAATGACAAATGCGCAGAACTTAATTCAACTGTAGTCAGATTCACGACATAATCATCCAGATTGAGTGTAGATGTTGCTTCTACCTCCAGGAGACAGATTTCCTTTTGTTTCGCCATCTTGGAGCGACGTTTACGTTTACTTCTCCGTGTTTTCCTTCTAAAGGGATAGAAGAGATAGAGGGAGTATCTGCTTGGACTTCTTCGGAGGAATCGATGATGTTAGTGCCACTCTCACTGAGGCTTGAGTCTGACTCAGTGGTCAGATAGTCTCTCCTCGTGCCTTGGCTCCGCTTTTGAAATTTCCGTTTACGTTTTATTTGTCCAGATCCTCCTTCCTGGTTTCTTATTTCTCTGTTTTCTCTACTTCTATGTTGATTTTTGTTCCAAGTGAAGATTCTCCCTTGTTCATAATCATTCTTATCCCGTAGGAACTTGTCACGTTTTTTGGCTTTAATGTCGACCTGCATCAGAGTCAATTTAGTGTCCAATTTTTTATTAAACACTGACCATTGATTCTCAGTCAGCCTGCTCTTAAGCTCCGAATGAGTCTTCATAATCTCAGCATTTAAGGATTCGTAGTTTTGTATATTCGATTTTAAAACCAGCTTCAACAAATCCTGAGAGCACTTAATCATAATATTCTCCCATTCGAGTTTCAGCGTATCATCGTTATTAAAATGTGACATATCTTTCCAGACACGTAGTCCCCTCGGGACTCGTCCGCTGTCCACATATGACTGTAACGAGTTGTTCGTCCAAAATAATCTAATCTCTCTTTCAGAGAGACTAGTAAGTTTAAATTCCAGGGATTTCGTACTCAACATCTGCACCTCATCAACCCGCTCACACTCGTTGAAGTAATTACTGGCATCCTCCCGGCCGGCTTGCAGACTTGTCCGCACAGGAATAGGCTCAGGTTCCATTATGAGTCGTAAAAAAGACCACTCAAAAAGAACTATATATATATGTGAATTCCACTGATCTTAAATCAAGCGTGCATGCTATAAAATCAAACAGTCCAGAATACAATCAAAAAAGAGGAAGCAGCACAGCTCGATAACAAGAAATGAAAGAGGAATCACTGACGGAACTTCTGAGCTCAGAATATATGGTGAGGTGCTCACGTCTGAACCACAGAAGTATGTCAATATCTTAAATAAAGAAAGAAAAAGACGTGGCAACACTCACCAGTCCTGTGAAGCGGATATGAGTCTTTTATTTAAGCATCGGTGAAGCCGTCTTCACGGCACGGGGGAGACAAAGGAGAAAGAGGTGAGCGGGGAGAGGACAACAGCCGTTTCACGCCCACACCGGCGCTTCTACGGGTCCACGCTGGAATGGAATAACGCCAGGTGAGATAAGTACATAAGCACCGCCCCCTCTGACGCACATCCCATTCAGCGCAGGCAGAAATCAGGTGCACATTGGAAACGTGAGTAAAAATACAAACATATTAAAATCAGTAACAGGACATGAATATCGTAATGCTAAACATATACACCTAGAGTTACGAAATATACCTGGAAAATGAACAATAGACATATAACTATGTTACATCAGGACGAAGTCACCCTTTGCATTTTTCTAACATGAAATAATTAACTTTTAAAGCTGGTCTAACATCCAACTCATGTCTCCTTATTAATACTAATTATTCAAAGGAAATATAAATCTGAGAGAATAAGAGGAGGAGAGAATGGATAATGAAAAATAAGTCTAAAGCACAATCGTGCTTAGCTAAACAAATAATTTAGCTCAAACAATTTTTTCATAGGAACACCGACATGTCGATTTTTTCATTCAAACCCGCGGGTTCTGTCGCCTTTGTTCTCATTATCCATCTGGCTTCACGCTGTAACAGCAGTTTGTGCCAGTCACCTCCTTGATTCGGTGAAAATACTCTTTCGATCCCTGCGAACGTTAAAACATCGGGATCACCTGCATGGCATTCTTTAACATGTTGGATGAGTCTGGGGACACCTTTCCCTGAAAGAATCGATCTCTGATGTTCCCTAAAGCGTGTAAACAATTTTCTAATGGTCTTACCTATATAAAATCTCCTACAAGGACAGAAAATAACGTACACTACGTGATCTGTCCTACAGGTGATTAATTGTCGGACATAATGTGTACAGGGACCAATATTCAAAACGGAGGCCTGAATATGGAAGCGACAATATCAACATTGTCCACACCTGTAATTCCCTTTCGGTGTCATCTGCTCTAATCACGTATTTTTTCGTTCTGTTATACGGTTTCGAACTAATATATCTCTAATCCTTCTCCCCCGTCTGTTGGCAATAAGAGGACCTTCTACCGCAATGTCAGTCAATTCTCTATCCCCTTCCAATATGTGCCAATGTTTCCTTATTATAGATCTAATATCTCTGTCCATGGAACTATACTGGAAACAGAAGTTAAACTGCCTGGGAGTGATTTTTGTGGAGTCTATAGATTGTGTGCGTGTATTAACCCGTCTCAACGCATCTCCAAGAATTTCTTCCGGGTACCCTCTATCTCTAAATCTCTGACAGAGATCTTTGGACTGTTCATCAAACCCTCTAGTTGTATTATTAATTCTTTTTGTCCTGAATAATTGGCTATATGGTAGTGACCTTTTCACATGGTAAGGATGAAAACTATCATGATGTAACAATGAGTTAATGGCGGTTGGTTTACGGTATACTGATGTACAAAGTTTTCCTTCCCGGATGTGGACATCAACATCCAGGAACTCCAATTTGTCACCGCCAAAATTGGAGGTGAAAGACATACCCATTGTATTGCTTGTATTTAAGATTTCAACAAATTGGTTGAATTCATTCTCAGATCCGTCCCAAATCAGAAATACATCATCTATATACCGCAAATATGTTCTTATATGTTTAAGATAAACATTAATATTCGAGTATATATAGTCCTCCTCGAAAACCGCCATATACAGATTGGCGAACGTACATGCAACCGGGGTCCCCATGGCAGTCCCGGTGATCTACCTATACCACGTATCGAGAAAAGTGAAAGTGTTATGGGTTAGAATGAATCGAAGACTTTCACAGACGAAATTAACATAATTAATGCTTTTATCGGTAGTCTCCAAGATCCTCCCGATAGAGCTAATGCCCAAATCTTGTGGTATGTTCGTGTATAGGCTGATCACATCAAGGGAAGCCATGGAGAACCCCGGCTGCCAATCTATAGTCCGTACTTGCCTCAAGAAAGAATCTGTATCTTTGATGTAAGAGGGAACATCTTTAAGCAATGGGCGAAGGAGCCAATCAATGTATTGCGACAGGGGTTCGGTCAAAGACCCGACCCCTGACACAATAGGTCTCCCGGGAGGGGATGTAACTGATTTATGGATTTTAGGTAAATAATACCAGTGAGGCTTTGTGGGACACATAGGTAAGAGTTTCTCTGCCTTATTTTCTGCAATGATTTTATTCTCCACTGCTCGTCTGAGCAGGGAGCGGAGATCATCTTTAAATTTTTGTGTGCAATCTTTCTTTAGATGCTGATAAATTTTAGTGTCTGATAACTGCCGCAAAGCCTCAGTGATATATACCTCCCGTGGTATCAGAACCACTTTGCCTCCCTTGTCCGCGGGACGTATTATAACCTCTGTCCAGCTGGCCATGTCTTTTAACGCCTCCTTCTCTATCTCCGACAAATTAGAAGGTGCCTTTTTATACAATATTGCTTCCATATCCTTTAATACCAATGTCTCGAATAGGTCCACCATATTACCAGGAGAAGAGGGGGGAATAAAAGTGGAGGGGACCCCCCCGAGAAAGGGACCATAAGAGATGGGAATGTTCACATCCAGACTAGACGGAGTATCAGTAATGTCTAATAGGAGGGCAGCATCCTCCCGTATATCTGACAAAGTCTCAGTTCCCCCACCCGCCATGAACCCCAACACTCCCACCTGACAAGGATGTTCACCCTCTTGTCTAGCAGTAACAATGGTTTTGGAGGAGAAGAATTTATGTAGATGTATTTTTCTTGTGGCTTTGAATAGAACGATTTGGAAAGTGGAAAAATCAAAATCCTCAGGTATGCAAAAGTTCAAACCTTTTGACAGTAATGACAAATGCGCAGAACTTAATTCAACTGTAGTCAGATTCACGACATAATCATCCAGATTGAGTGTAGATGTTGCTTCTACCTCCAGGAGACAGATTTCCTTTTGTTTCGCCATCTTGGAGCAACGTTTACGTTTACTTCTCCGTGTTTTCCTTCTAAAGGGATAGAAGAGATAGAGGGAGTATCTGCTTGGACTTCTTCGGAGGAATCGATGATGTTAGTGCCACTCTCACTGAGGCTTGAGTCTGACTCAGTGGTCAGATAGTCTCTCCTCGTGCCTTGGCTCCGCTTTTGAAATTTCCGTTTACGTTTTATTTGTCCAGATCCTCCTTCCTGGTTTCTTATTTCTCTGTTTTCTCTACTTCTATGTTGATTTTTGTTCCAAGTGAAGATTCTCCCTTGTTCATAATCATTCTTATCCCGTAGGAACTTGTCACGTTTTTTGGCTTTAATGTCGACCTGCATCAGAGTCAATTTAGTGTCCAATTTTTTATTAAACACTGACCATTGATTCTCAGTCAGCCTGCTCTTAAGCTCCGAATGAGTCTTCATAATCTCAGCATTTAAGGATTCATAGTTTTGTATATTCGATTTTAAAACCAGCTTCAACAAATCCTGAGAGCACTTAATCATAATATTCTCCCATTCGAGTTTCAGCGTATCATCGTTATTAAAATGTGACATATCTTTCCAGACACGTAGTCCCCTCGGGACTCGTCCGCTGTCCACATATGACTGTAACGAGTTGTTCGTCCAAAATAATCTAATCTCTCTTTCAGAGAGACTAGTAAGTTTAAATTCCAGGGATTTCGTACTCAACATCTGCACCTCATCAACCCGCTCACACTCGTTGAAGTAATTACTGGCATCCTCCCGGCCGGCTTGCAGACTTGTCCGCACAGGAATAGGCTCAGGTTCCATTATGAGTCGTAAAAAAGACCACTCAAAAAGAACTATATATATATGTGAATTCCACTGATCTTAAATCAAGCGTGCATGCTATAAAATCAAACAGTCCAGAATACAATCAAAAAAGAGGAAGCAGCACAGCTCGATAACAAGAAATGAAAGAGGAATCACTGACGGAACTTCTGAGCTCAGAATATATGGTGAGGTGCTCACGTCTGAACCACAGAAGTATGTCAATATCAAAATAAAGAAAGAAAAAGACGTGGCAACACTCACCAGTCCTGTGAAGCGGATATGAGTCTTTTATTTAAGCATCGGTGAAGCCGTCTTCACGGCACGGGGGAGACAAAGGAGAAAGAGGTGAGCGGGGAGAGGACAACAGCCATTTCGCGCCCACACCGGCGCTTCTACGGGTCCACGCTGGAATGGAATAACGCCAGGTTAATAATAACGCTAGTTAATACTTTGCACCTACTACCACTGTCTGCTACTCAGCAGAGGAGCCCAGTCCTGTACCTAGCTATGCCACCTGTTTAGTCCTGTTACCAATTTTGAACTGCATTTAGCCTACTTTATTATTTGGGCCTGCTAACTGTGTCTTCCACTCATTACAGTTGTCCTCCACTGAACAAAGCAATGCCGCCTGTTTAGTCCTGTTACCAATTTTAAACTGCATTTAGCCTACTTTATTATTTGGGCCTACTAACTGTGTCTGCCACTCATTACAGTTGTCCTCCACTGAACAAAGCAATGCCGCCTGTTTAGTCCTGTTACCAATTTTGAACTGCATTTAGCCTACTTTATTATTTGGGCCTATATCTGTGTTTCCTCCTCATCCTGCCCATTGCCTAGCCACTGCTAGATGAGTCTGCTGGTACATTTACCCAGACCACTACATTCCCCTTGCATTCTACACAGCCAGAATCTGACCCTGCTGAAAGTCAGGTTCCCCTTCCCGCATACTATATCACCTTACACGGGGACAAAGAGGAAGGTGCAGATGAAAGTGCAGGTTCCTTAATCAGGTGGAGGGGCATACTCATTGGTGAGGTCACTGGCACAGGGCCCCTCATAGTACGCAAAAGTGTCTCTGCCAGTGGGAGGCGCCACCCACCGTCAAACACACCGCCGTACTATGAGGGGCTCTGTGCCAGTGCCAACGAGAGGGCCCCCCCTGCTTGCTCAGGATCACAGCACTTGCAAAGTTGAAATAATTGAAGACACAAAAGAGCATAGTAGAACCAAAAACACTCAGTTTACAAAAAATCACAGTAATCCGCAAGTGCTAGTAAAAAGATGTAAAAACCAGGGTATTTGGTGTTAGGTGTCGAGTTCCCGTCTCTGCACAGGGGGAATCTCGAACCATCTCTGCTGCGGTCTCCCATTCTTCTCCAGCCGCAGTGCAGTCTGCTCAGCGGAGACGTGGGTCCCAGCGTCTTGCTCAGTCTCACTCTGTGCATAGGTTTGCTGCTGCTTTTCCAGCTTCTGCCATTGAGGCCAGTGCTGGGCAGCGGCGAGCAGACGCTTTTGGGACTAAGTCCTGCTTTTTCCCTTCTGAGCATGCGCGGGGTGAGATTTCGCGTTGGAGATCGAGGGTCACATGCTCAGATGCTGCAGCGGTTCCCATTGGTCCTCCAGGAAGGTCTTGAAGGTGCTAAACTTCTGTGGCAGCTTCCCATTGGTCCTTTATTTTGCAAGCGTGTGTGTGTTGTGAGTGAAAGTCGCTCTTTAAAAAACCCTCCCTATTGGATGACTGTTCACAGAAGGTGGATGATTGCTGTCTAGCGCCCGACTTAACCAACAGCACATTACACACCAATACAGCGTCTAGTTGCTGTGTTTGCCATTGCGGCGCCGTGCGCTTTCACAGTGCTTTCCTGACCCAAGTCTCGGTGGTTAGTGGCGTCCGCTAGTGCGGCACCACATGCACTCTCGTGCATTCTTTTGTTATTATTTTGGTTATGCTGACACCCCAGTGGCGATGTCGACCGCAAGTAGTCTACACAGACTCACAGCCCAAGTCTTAGGACTGAGCTCGGAGACTCCTTGCTTGTGCTCTTGTGTGCGGTACCGCAGCCCTGTGACTTAACAGGGTTCGCTTCCTTCACACAGGGTGAAGTTAACCCGTGTGTGTATTCACATTGTACCGTCATTACTTGGCAGCAGGTTCCATCTCTGCACGGTGGACCCCGGGCTGCGAACGCACCTTATTCGACCTATCTTATTATTTGGTGCGTTCCGCTAGCCCTAACATTTCGTTGATACGTTTTTTGCTAAAAATGTATACTAAGCTGCTCCACCAAATGTCACGATTTACCCATATCAGAGCAGTCCTAACTGATGTATGCAATCCCTGTCTGATGTATTTAAAAACCTGTTCATTTGTATATTACCTGTGTGAACAGGGTTCAGAGAGGAAAAGTCCATGTGGACATGCTGAGTGGAACAGCTTTTGTGCAGATAGCCCAAGAGGAGTGGTGGGTAACTCCCAAGTCTTGTAGACACAAGAGAACAATTATGGAAACAGGAACACATGGGCTACTCGCACAGTGAGCAATTCCGTAGGAACATGCTCACACACCACCAAGAAACTTGAAGACACAAAAGAGCATAGTAGAACCAAAAACACTCAGTTTCAAAAAAATCACAGTAATCCGCAAGTGCTAGTAAAAAGATATAAAAAACAGGGTATTTGGTTGATACGTTTTTTGCAAAAAATGTATACTAAGCTGCTCCACCAAACGTCACGGTATACCCATATCATAGCAGTCCTAACTGATGTATGCAATCCCTATCTGATGTATTTAAAAACCTGTTCATTTGTATATTACCTGTGTGAACAGGGTTCAGAGAGGAAAAGTCCATGTGGACATGCTGAGTGGAACAGCTTTTGTGCAGATAGCCCAAGAGGAGTGGTGGGTAACTCCCAAGTCTTGTAGACACAAGAGAACAATTATGGAAACAGGAACACATGGGCTACTCGCACAGTGAGCAAGTCTGTAGGAACATGCTCGCACACCACCAAGAAACTTGAAGACACAAAAGAACATAGTAGAACCAAAAACAATCAGTTTTAAAAAAATCACAGTAATCTGCAAGTGCTAGTAAAAAACGTATCAACCAAATACCCTGTTTTTTACATCTTTTTGTAACGGCAATGGGGCCGTTAGGCTTCAATGATACGGTGGACATGTCGGTGTTCTTATAGTAAGTAGTTCGTTTTGCGTAGAGATACTGTATATATGACTTTAGATTATAGAGTGTAAAGTTCTGTCCTAAGATGGTCTTTTTGCATTTTGTAAATTAATATTTGTTTTCACATATATTCTTAAAATATGGAGATTTAATGTTCCCACCGATGTCGGTTGCTATATATCCGGATTTATAGGTAATGTTGTTTTTAAATATGTGCTTTTTAATGTTTTGTATTTCATGGTAAGTGGTAAGTGGGAAGGATTTAACGGGGGGAGTGTGCTATGGCCGGCATATCTCTTCCGTCATGGCAGCCTCGCACATACTGACCCGTGGAAGTGCAAGCACAGCGCAAAACGGCCATCGTCTACCCCTGCTCACATTAGCTCCTATGTTCACTCCCGGCCATGAATTTTATTTGAAGATGGAATAAAGTGATGAATTTCGGATCAGTGAGTGCCTTCCTTTCTTGCTGTTGTATATACTTTGTAGATAAGGCCTCTGAAAGAGCATGTGCTCCAGTGGATGGCAAGCGCTGTATCAAGTGGCCTCTCCTCTTCTTCCTACATCAGAGATGGCACCCCAATCACCCTTGTTTTCAAATTTCCAAACGTTCAACTGACTGTGGTGAATCACTCATGGGCTGTTCTACAGAGCTATTCACACATCTTTTTCCTTGGACATCAGATGTCTTCTCCAAAGACTCACAAAATCCAGAGGGAGAAAGCATCTGCACCAATGTCCAAAATATTTTCATGTAGGATCCAGGGCCAGACGAAGTAATATTCGAGCAGAAACCAGACCCTAAACACCAGACATTAAAGAGGTGGAAGTGATCCTGACGAGACTCAGATACCAGAGGCGCATGTGGCCTGTACTGTGGTGTAAGGGCAGGAAAAGGAGGAGGTTGACTCTCAGGGCGAGGATTGGAAGAACTGAGAGGATGACAAGGTTGTAGATCCCACTTGGTGTGAACCAAGAGGCACGCAGCTGAGGAGTAGGAAGACGAGGAGGTTACATTGCAGCTTCCAGCATGGACATGGAGTAATACACCCACGACAAGCACTGCATCCTCAGCCACAACTGTAGTTCGCAGTGGCAGCAAAGGTTTTTTTGTGACCGCAAAGGATGACCCAACTCAGGTTATTTGCCAAATTTTCACAAAAAACTCAGTATAGGCAAAACTTGCTATTATTTGACTAGTACATTCATGAACAGGCATATACGTGATCAACATGCCTTAGTCTGGAAATCTAACTGCACTAAATTGTGCACTATAGGGCCTTGCCAACCATCGGCTGTCCAATCAATCACATCTGCTGTTTCTTCTTACTCTGTCACCGCACCAAGTGTTCTCACACATGTCTTTGGTCACAGAAGCTCCACTTGTTTACCCCCTACAGTGGGGGTGAGTGAGATCCTTTCATTTGTTAGGGAAACGGAGATGCTTGCTGCTTTTATTTCAAGGAGCACAACACATCTTTCTCATCCACCATAACATCTCCGCCTGCACCTCACTCACAGTCCAGCAGTTTGTCCTGTTCGCCCTACTCCACCCTCTCTCAGAATAGTAGGCAGCCCACAATCCCGCAGTTGTGGTCACGCAAAATAATATTTCCCCCTACATGTGCTAAAGCTAAGAGCTTGAACTCCACCATCTCCAATCTGATGGTTTCAAAAAATTGATTGCCATTGCAGTCCCACAGTACTAGTTGCCCAGTCACCATTACTTTTCTAAGAAAGCTGTGTGCCTGCACTATAGACAGCATCACCCCTTCCCTGAAAAAATCTATGTCTGTCAGGGTGCATTTCATCACCTACACCTGTACAAGCAAACATGGGCAGGGACGTTACTTCTCCCTGACTGGTCCCTAGGTGACTCTGGTGGCTGTTGGGGCAGGCAGTCAAGGGGCTGCTCCACAAGTCTTTGAATCCCCAAGATTTGCAAAACAAACCTCTGTATCTAGTAGTTCCTCCACTGCTTCTGCCTCCTCCACCTCGTCTAGTGCCTCCACCTGTGCACTCAACCTCTCCCTTTATCAGACAGATGTTTCAACAGTGCAGATAGACTCTTTCCCACCTCTGTACTGCACAGCCATGACTCACCACAATCAGGCAGTGTTTAAATTAATGTGCCTTAGAGATCGCAGTCACACAGCTGAAGAGTTTTGGACAGGTCTTCAGGCCAAGTTAGAGCAATGGCTGTCTACACTAAACCTGGAGCCAGGAAAGGCTGTGTGTGATAATGGTGCAAACCTGGTGGGGGCCCTCAGGGCCGCCATCAGGGCATTACAGGCATTACTACAGTATGGGGCCCAGTGATGAGGAGCAAAAAGGGGGACCCAAGCACGCTGGCAGCCCTGTCCACGCTCTGCTCGGGCCCCCCTGACATTTTATTCAGGCTGCCACTGTGCCGATTACGCCAACAACACTGTGGCGTGTAATGCAGCCTAAATGACCGCTGTAGCTTTAAGGCGGCCCGGTGCATCATGGGCCAGTTCGTGACGTCACACGCTGCCCTTCTCCACTTCCTCATTCTGGAGCAGAGCAGCGTGCGGTGTGCCATGTGGCTGCGGACAGCGGAGGAGCAGACGGCGGAGCAGAAGAGGCAGGCGGCAGCTTGGCATGTACCACATGGTAAGCGTAGCCCATTATCAGGTGGCACAATACACCACTGATGCCGCTGCAGTTATGACTTTATATAGCACTGACAGATTCTTTTTTTCCTCCAAGGTCCAAGAGGATCATATTAAGTGGTCTGGCAGCTTTTGCAAGGAGATGAGCTGGAACGTGGCAGGACACAATGAGAAGGAGCCAGTAATCTAATAGGGCGACAATGCACAGACTGTATCAGGGCACACCAGGTGACTGACCGCAGAACTACCTCTGCTATGTCAGTGCTATACAGGAGCATGCCCCGCACAGACCATGAGGCAAGAGGCAGGCAAGCAGGGGTTAACTGCTGTCCTGTACAGTGCGGTCTGCTCCTGACTGCACCATCTGTACAGAGCCTACCAGTGCTAGCACACACCCCACCAGTGCCAGCACAGCCCACCAGTGCCAGTATTGCCCACCAGTGCCAGCATGGCAGCACAACCCACCAGTGCCAGCACAGCCCACCAGTGCCAGTATTGCCCACCAGTGCCAGCATGGCAGCACAGCCCACCAGTGCCAGCACAGCCCACCAGTGCCAGTATTGCCCACCAGTGCCAGCATGGCAGCACAGCCCACCAGTGCCAGCATTGCTCCTTTGTTCCTGTAATCCCATCCTCAGCTTGTGACTTTGTTTCTCCCTCAGTGGGGGGACTGGAGGGATGGGTAACAGGAGCAGAGGGATGAGTGCAGCACAGGCACGGCTCACACACAGGGATTGGCGCTTTATAACGGAGTTATGGGGCAAATAAATTGCCAAATGCAGAGATATAGCAGAGCTCACTACTCACCGTGCTAGCCGCGTCCGCTGTGTGTGCACAGTCACCATGCATGCTCCGCCAGGTGCAGGCTCTTACCACAGGGTCAGACTGTGAGACACAGGGGCAGAATGTTGGACACGGGGGCAGAATGCTGGACACAGGGGCAGAATGCTGGACACAGGGGCAGAAAGCTAGACACGGGGGCAGAAAGCTGGACACGGAGGCAGAAAGCTGGACACGGGGCAGAAAGCTGGACACGGGGGCAGAACGCTGGACATGGGGCAGAATGCTGGACACGGGGGTAGAATGCTGGACACGGGGCATGATTGGAGACACTGGGGGCAGAATTGGAGACAGATGGAGCAGGATCATGGGTCAGGACGGATACGATGGAGACGGATACGATGGAGACGGATGGGGAGATCATATGGGGTAGAATGGATACTCATGAGTGCAGGATGGGAGAACATATGGCTGACTCCAGGAATGAGACACACGGGGGCTAGGATGGGGAATATTATTACCATAGGGGCTAATTAAGGTATATTATTACTGCAGTGATGTATTTATTTTATTTTTTGAGTATACTGTTTTAAATGGGGGAGCGGTCATGTTACTGTGTAGAGTGACACTGTCGCCTTATTTTCTGCATGTGGTGTAATGTAGAAGTTTGGAAAAATTAAGTAATGTGTTCTGCAAGCGGAGCTCGAGATAACTGTGTTATTTCCTGCAGAGATGAGTCCTGGCTGGAAGAAGTGATGGCGGTCTGTGCTGGATGAAATATGAAGGACTTCACCTAGAGACGTCACTGGTGAGTCAGTGTTACCTATACAATGACACTATACACTGTATACTATATACAGAGGTCCTGTGTATAATGTCACCGGTGATCACTGTATTACCTCTACACAGACACTGCATACTAAGTACAGATCTCCTGTGTATAATGGCACATATGGTGATAGTATTGTGTTTTTTTTTATTACTGATCAGAAGTGTAGTATTCAGTCACTATGTAGTGGTAATATGTGGTCTTGACATGGTGTAGTGGTATTTGTTCCTTGCTTGTGATATTATTCGGTCACTTTGTGGTGGTAATATGTGGTCTGGTCATGGTGTAGTGGTATTTGTTCCTTGTATGTGATATTATTCGATCACTGGTGGTAATATGTGGTCTGGTCATAGTGTATTTGTTCCTTGTATGTGATATTATTGGTGATTTTAAAAATTGAAAAATAAATAAAAATATACCTAAATTGTATTGCATATTTTAACAAATATTTAATAGGTTATAGTAGTGTAGGGCCCGTCCAAAAGTGTCTACCGTGTTATGGTGGTGGCTTAAAAAATCTTTTGGCCAAAACAAAAGCTGCCGGCTATATGTGTGATCTGGTGATGGGAACTGTTAATGTGTGATAGGTGAGAAGTGGAGTTTTTCCAAGAGAGAGCGGTGGGGCTGTGGACAGTTCAAGGGGTGGAGCATGGAGGTGGGGCTGGGGTGGAGCCTGGGCGGAGTCTCAAGGGGGCCCCGAAAATTTTGCCAGTATGGGGCCCCGAAATTCTTAGTGGCAGCCCTGGTGGCCCTATGAAGTGGCAACCTCACACACATGCCTTGCATGGCTTGCGTCTAGTGATGAGGAAATATACTCGTTACTCGAGATTTCCCGAGCACGCTCGGGTGTCCTCCGAGCATTTTTTAGTGCTCGGAGATTTCGTTTTCCTCACCTCAGCTGAATGATTTACATCTGTTAGCCAGCTTAATTACATGTGGGGATTCCCTAGCAACTAGGCAACCCCCAAATGTAGTATCATGAGTAAGACTTCATTGTTGAAACGTGTTGATCCTCCTCACTGGTATGCCAGGTGTTTGCTATGTAAAGATTTTTCTTGTTGAAGAACTTTTTATCGCTTTAGTTGTCTAATAGAGTCTCACAAAGTCTGAACTACCTCCACCTCCAGCTGGATCATTTCTCTTTTTGTCTT
The DNA here is from genome assembly GCF_032444005.1 of Ranitomeya imitator. Lineage (NCBI taxonomy): Eukaryota > Metazoa > Chordata > Amphibia > Anura > Dendrobatidae > Ranitomeya > Ranitomeya imitator. Next base: position 391,564,255 of record NC_091284.1, on the reverse strand, counting down.
CATTTGATGTGGGCGCTCACCCCGAACCGTGCTGGGCGTTGGTAGGTCTGGGGATTTCGTCTAAGACCGGTAAGCTGACTACATTCCTTTTTTCTTTAACCCCCAAATGTACTTATGCTGGCTAACAGATGTAAATCATTCAGCTGCGGCAAAGAAAACTAAATCTCGGAGCACTAAAAAATACTCAACCTGGTGGTACAGCAATTTCTCTGCCACTATCGAGGCATGGATGCACTCCTGCAGAAAGCAGGGCCACTGTGTGCTCACTTCTGACAATCGCAACCCACAGGTCATCGACTTGCATTGATAAAGAAGTCTTTCAGCCTACCAGTTAACCGTTTGATTTGTAAAGGTCAGACACAGTGAAATTCCGCCTTGCACATGTGGCAGCAGTGACGAGCCATTCTGCGGCATGTTCTTTTGCATTGCCTGGGCCAACACAGTACGAACGTGGTGCAAGTCAAGCTTGTGGAGTGGGCAAAGATGAAGGACCACTGCACCCTTCTGCACAGCTTTGAAATATCTACTAAAATGGTTAGCGCTGACGATGTTATCATCAGCATCACTATTCTGGTCATTTACATGCTGGAGCACACTTTGAATAGACTGTGTGAGGAGTTGGTGGTCTCAAAGGAAGAGGTGTAAGCAGAGGAGGACGCAGAAGGGGTAACAAAATCTCTAAGTTCCAGACTGTCATCACACAGGCAGGTCCCATGGTAGGGTGGATTGCAGTGATTGAGGGGGTTTCATAGTACCAGACAAACTGTTAGTGAAGATGCAGGAGCTGAGGAACAAATTGAGGAGGAGGAAGAAGTGATGGATATGCAACAGTCAATAGATGAACAGGTTAATGATCCCCACTCTGTTGTACGTGCTTCGAGGGAGGTGACAAAGGTTGAGTGTTACTCTACTACCAGCACACCTTGGACTTGGACCTCATGGAAGCACCCAAAACATGAGTGCTTTCTTGCTGCACTATCTACAACATGATGACCATATTCTTAAGGTTAGAAATAGTGCTGACTACTAGGTTGCCACTCTATTAGATCTACGGTTCAAGAGTACGTTTTGCCAGATGTTTCCCCCTGGAAAGGGACACACGCATGCTCTAGTATCAAAGCACGCTTGAAGACAATCTTAACAGTCATTTTCCCAAGACAGTAGAGAGGCCCACAGTCTGCATCACAGTTCTAGACTTCAAACCCTGGGAACGTCAAGATGTCATCGCAAGAATATTAGCAGCAGCCAGCAGCACTGTAAGTGGCATAAGCATTTTCCGTGAGTCATTTCACAAATGACCAGTCCAGCCCGTACACCAAAAGAACAGACTACAAGTCTGACATGTTGTGAGCAACTGGAGAGGATGGTGAATGTTGTCAATTCTGTGGCAGAGTTCACTCCTGTGGTCACAAGTGGTACTTCGGCTGATTCTCTCTGGGAGCTTCCGTTTGTGGAGGAAAGTGGTACTGCAGCTTCTGAGTTTCCTCCCTCAGGTGATCTGGTGAGGTCGTTAGCTGCTTCTCTACTTAACTCCACCTGATGCTTTGATCCATGCTTCCTGTCAATGTTCCAGTGTTGGACTTGTGTTTCTCTGGATCATTCCTGTGGCCTGCTGCTCTGCATAGCTAAGTGCTTCTTCCCTATTTGTTGCTATTTTTTCTGTCCAGCTTGTCTATTTGTTTTGCTGGAAGCTCTGGGACGCAAAGGGTGTACCTCCGTGCCGTTAGTTCGGTACGGAGGGTCTTTTTGCCCCCTTTGCGTGGTTTTCTTTAGGGTTTTGTGTAGACCGCAAAGTTATCTTTCCTATCCTCGTTCTGTCTAGAATATCGGGCCTCACTTTGCTGAATCTATTTCATCCCTACGTTTGTCTTTTCATCTTGCTCACAGTCATTATATGTGGGGGGCTGCCTTTTCCTTTGGGGTATTTCTCTGAGGCAAGGTAGGCTTATTTTTCTATCTTCAGGCTAGTTAGTTTCTCAGGCTGTGCCGAGTTGCGTAGGGAGCGTTAGGCGCAATCCACAGCTGCCTCTAGTTGTGTTTGGAGAGGATCAGGAATTGCGGTTTACAGAGTTTCCACGTCTCAGAGCTCATTCTATTATTTTTGGGTTATTGTCAGATCACTGTATGTGCTCTGATCGCTATGTACATTGTGTTACTGAATTGTCTATCACAACAGTACAGGAAGCCAAAGTACTAATGATTCTCAATAGAGGGAAAAAAGAAGTTCTGAGACCATTTTTTTTCCTTTGCACTGTGATTTGTCTTTTTTTTCCCCTAGACATTTGGGTGGTTCAGGACACAGGTGTTACAATGGACATTAAAGGTCTGTCTTCATGTGTAGATCAGCTCACGGCAAGAGTTCAAGATATTCAAAATTTTGTGGTTCAGAATTCTTTGTTAGAACCGAGAATTCCTATTCCAGATTTGTTTTTTGGAGATAGAACTAAATTTCTGAGTTTCAAGAATAATTGTAAACTGTTTCTGGCTTTGAAACCTCGCTCCTCTGGTGACCCAGCGCAACAGGTTAGGATCGTGATTTCTTTTTTGCGTGGCGACCCTCAGGACTGGGCATTTTCTCTTGCGTCAGGAGATCCTGCATTGAGTGATATCGATGCGTTTTTCCTGGCGCTTGGATTGCTGTACGATGAGCCTAATTCAGTAGATCAGGCAGAAAAAAATTTGCTGGCTCTTTGTCAGGCTCAGGATGAGATAGAGCTATATTGCCAGAAATTTAGAAAATGGTCCGTGCTCACTCAATGGAATGAATCTGCGCTTGCAGCCATGTTCAGAAAGGGTCTCTCTGAAGCCATTAAGGATGTCATGGTGGGATTTCCTATGCCCGCTGGTTTGAATGAGTCTATGTCTTTGGCCATTCAGATCGGTCGACGCTTGCGTGAGCGTAAATCTGTGCACCATTTGGCGGTATTACCTGAGATTAAACCTGAGCCTATGCAGTGCGATAGGACTATGACCAAAGTTGAACGGCAAGAACATAGACGTCTGAATGGGCTGTGTTTCTACTGTGGTGATTCCACTCATGCTATCTCTGATTGTCCTAAGCGCACTAAGCGGTTCGCTAGGTCTGCCACCATTGGTACTGTACAGTAAAAATTTCTTCTGTCCGTTACCTTGATATGCTCCTTGTCGTCGTATTCTGTCATGGCGTTTGTGGATTCAGGCGCTGCCCTGAATTTGATGGACTTGGATTATGCTAAACGTTGTGGGTTTTTATTGGAGCCCTTGCAGTGTCCTATTCCATTGAGAGGAATTGATGCTACACCTTTGGCCAAGAATAAGCCTCAATACTGGACCCAGCTGACCATGTGCATGGCTCCTGCACATCAGGAGGTTATTCGCTTTCTGGTGTTGCATAATCTGTATGATGTGGTCGTGTTGGGGTTGCCATGGCTACAAGCCCATAATCCAGTATTGGATTGGAATTCCATGTTGGTGTCCAGCTGGGGTTGTCAAGGGGTACATGGTGATGTTCCATTTCTGTCAATTTCGTCATCCACCCCTTCTGAGGTTCCAGAGTTCTTGTCTGATTACCGGGATGTATTTGATGAGCCCAAGTCCGATGCCCTGCCTCCGCATAGGGATTGTGATTGTGCTATCAATTTGATTCCTGGTAGTAAATTCCCAAAAGGTCAACTGTTTAATTTATCCGTGGCTGAGCACACCGCTATGCGCAGTTATGTGAAGGAATCCCTGGAGAAGGGGCATATTCGCCCGTCATCGTCGCCATTAGGAGCAGGGTTCTTTTTTGTAGCCAAGAAGGATGGTTCGCTGAGACCGTGTATAGATTACCGCCTTCTTAATAAGATCACTGTTAAATTTCAGTACCCCTAGCCATTGTTATCTGATTTGTTTGCTCGGATAAAGGGGGCTAGTTGGTTCACTAAGATAGATCTTCGTGGTGCGTATAATCTGGTGAGAATCAGGCAAGGCGATGAATGGAAAACTGCATTTAATACGCCCGAGGGTCATTTTGAGTATCTAGTGATGCCGTTCGGACTTGCCAATGCTCCATCAGTGTTTCAGTCCTTTATGCATGACATCTTCCGTGAGTACCTGGATAAATTCCTGATTGTGTACTTGGATGACATTTTGATCTTCTCGGATGATTGGGAGTCTCATGTGAAGCAGGTCAGAATGGTTTTTCAGGTCCTGCGTGCTAATTCTTTGTTTGTGAAGGGATCAAAGTGTCTCTTTGGTGTGCAGAAGGTTTCATTTTTGGGGTTCATCTTTTCCCCTTCTACTATCGAGATGGATCCGGTTAAGGTCCAAGCCATCCATGATTGGACTCAGCCGACATCTCTGAAAAGTCTGCAAAAGTTCCTGGGCTTTGCTAATTTTTATCGTCGCTTCATCTGCAATTTTTCTAGTGTTGCCAAACCATTCACCGATTTGACCAAGAAGGGTGCTGATTTGGTCAATTGGTCTTCTGCTGCTGTGGAAGCTTTTCAAGAGTTGAAGCGTCGTTTTTCTTCTGCCCCTGTGTTGTGTCAACCAGATGTTTCTCTTCCGTTCCAGGTCGAGGTTGATGCTTCTGAGATTGGAGCAGGTGCTGTTTTGTCACAGAGAGGTTCTGGTTGCTCAGTGATGAAACCATGCGCTTTCTTTTCCAGGAAGTTTTCGCCTGCTGAGCGAAATTATGATGTGGGCAACCGAGAGTTGCTGGCCATGAAGTGGGCATTCGAGGAGTGGCGTCATTGGCTTGAAGGAGCTAAGCATCGCGTGGTGGTATTGACTGATCATAAGAACTTGACTTATCTCGAGTCTGCCAAGCGCTTGAATCCTAGACAAGCTCGTTGGTCGTTGTTTTTTGCCCGTTTTGACTTTGTGATTTCGTACCTTCCGGGCTCTAAAAATGTGAAGGCGGATGCTCTGTCTAGGAGTTTTGTGCCCGACTCTCCGGGTTTATCTGAGCAGGCGGGTATCCTCAAGGAAGGAGTAATTGTGTCTGTCATCTCCCCTGATTTGCGGCGGGTGCTGCAAAAATTTCAGGCTAATAAACCTGATCGTTGCCCAGCGGAGAAACTGTTTGTCCTTGATAGGTGGACGAATAGAGTTATCTCTGAACTTCATTGTTCGGTGTTGGCTGGTCATCCTGGAATCTTTGGTACCAGAGAGTTAGTGGCTAGATCCTTTTGGTGGCCCTCTCTGTCGCGGGATGTGTGTACTTTTGTGCAGTCCTGTGGGATTTGTGCTCGGGCTAAGCCCTGCTGTTCTCGTGCCAGTGGGTTGCTTTTGCCCTTGCCGGTCCTGAAGAGGCCTTGGACACATATCTCTATGGATTTTATTTCTGACCTTCCCATTTCTCAAAAGATGTCAGTCATTTGGGTGGTCTGTGATCGCTTTTCTAAGATGGTCCATCTGGTACCCTTGTCTAAATTGCCTTCCTCCTCTGATTTGGTGCCTTTGTTCTTCCAGCATGTGGTTCGTTTGCATGGCATTCCAGAGAATATTGTTTCTGACAGAGGTTCCCAGTTTGTTTCGAGGTTTTGGTGAGCCTTTTGTGGTAGGATGGGCATTGACTTGTCTTTTTCCTCGGCTTTCCATCCTCAGACTAATGGCCAGACCGAACGAACCAATCAGACCTTGGAAACATATCTGAGATGCTTTGTTTCTGCTGATCAGGATGACTGGGTGTCCTTTTTGCCTTTGGCTGAGTTCGCCCTTAATAATCGGGCCAGCTCGGCTACCTTGGTTTCGCCGTTTTTCTGCAATTCTGGGTTCCATCCTCGTTTCTCTTCAGGACAGGTTGAGTCTTCGGACTGTCCTGGTGTGGATACTGTGGTGGACAGGTTGCAGCAGATTTGGACTCAGGTAGTGGACAATTTGACCTTGTCCCAGGAGAAGGCTCAACTTTTCGCTAATCGCAGACGCCGTGTGGGTCCCCGACTTTGTGTTGGGGATCTGGTTTGGTTATCTTCTCGTCATATTCCTATGAAGGTTTCCTCTCCTAAGTTTAAACCTCGTTTTATTGGTCCGTATAGGATTTCTGAGGTTCTTAATCCTGTGTCTTTTCGTCTGACCCTTCCAGATTCTTTTTCCATACATAACGTATTCCATAGGTCATTGTTGCGGAGATACGTGGCACCTATGGTCCCATCTGTTGAGCCTCCTGCCCCGGTTTTGGTGGAGGGGGAATTGGAGAATATTGTGGAGAAGATTTTGGATTCTCGTGTTTCAAGACGGAAACTCCAGTATCTGGTTAAATGGAAGGGTTATGCTCAGGAAGATAATTCCTGGGTTTTTGCCTCTGATGTCCATGCTCCCGATCTTGTTCGTGCCTTTCATGTGGCTCATCCTGGTCGTCCTGGGGGCTCTGGTGAGGGTTCGGTGACCCCTCCTCAAGGGGGGGGTACTGTTGTGAATTCTGTGGCAGAGTTCACTCCTGTGGTCACAAGTGGTACTTCGGCTGATTCTCTCTGGGAGCTTCCGTTTGTGGACGAAAGTGGTACTGCAGCTTCTGAGTTCCCTCCCTCAGGTGATCTGGTGAGGTCGTTAGCTGCTTCTCTACTTAACTCCACCTGATGCTTTGATCCATGCTTCCTGTCAATGTTCCAGTGTTGGACTTGTGTTTCTCTGGATCATTCCTGTGGCCTGCTGCTCTGCATAGCTAAGTGCTTCTTTCCTATTTGTTGCTATTTTTTCTGTCCAGCTTGTCTATTTGTTTTGCTGGAAGTTCTGGGACGCAAAGGGTGTACCTCCGTGCCGTTAGTTCGGTACGGAGGGTCTTTTTGCCCCCTTTGCGTGGTTTTCTTTAGGGTTTTGTGTAGACCGCAAAGTTATCTTTCCTATCCTCGTTCTGTCTAGAATGTCGGGCCTCACTTTGCTGAATCTATTTCATCCCTACGTTTGTCTTTTCATCTTACTCACAGTCATTATATGTGGGGGGCTGCCTTTTCCTTTGGGGTATTTCTCTGAGGCAAGGTAGGCTTATTTTTCTATCTTCAGGCTAGTTAGTTTCTCAGGCTGTGCCGAGTTGCATAGGGAGCGTTAGGCGCAATCCACAGCTGCCTCTAGTTGTGTTTGGAGAGGATCAGGAATTGCGGTTTACAGAGTTTCCACGTCTCAGAGCTCGTTCTATTATTTTTGGGTTATTGTCAGATAAACTGTATGTGCTCTGATCGCTATGTACATTGTGTTACTGAATTGTCTATCACAACAGGTGAAGGAATATCTCGAGCTCAATATCAATGTCATCAGGGGGGATTTGGACCCTTTTGCATTTTGGTTTTCAAAAATGGAAGAGTGGCCTGAGCTCATCTGTCACGCCTTGGAGGTTTTTCCATGCCCCACTGCCAGCATTCTCTCACAATGTGTCTTCAGCTCTTCTGGTTTTGTCCTGATATATAAGTGGATCTGGCTGTCCCATAAAAGTGTAGACCTAAGTTTCATCAAAATAAACAAGTCATAGATCTCCAATGGCTATCGCACCCCAGACGCAGACTGGACAGACTAGGCGATGGTGCCATTTTTAGTGTCATGCATTGATCTTGCATTATTGCAGTCTGTGAAACCTTTGGCGTGGCTCCTGTGCCTGCTGTTGCTACTGCTGCTGATATTATAAACAATTATTTGAAATGTGGAGATGCCATTTTAGGCTGGGGTCACACTAGCATAGAATATGGACAAGTGCTATGCAAGAAAACATTGCATATCACTCGGATCAGTGTTAATCTATGGTGCAGAGTACATCACCTTTTTTTTTCTCGGGCATATTCAGTGTGAGAATGAAATTGCAGCATGCTGCGATTGTACGTGTATATCGCCTGAGTCTCGCAAATGCAAGTCTATGGGTGCGAGAAAAATATCGGACACCACACGGACCTTCAGTGTGACTTGCGAGAAATCCGCACACATTTTCCTCATTTAAGCCCATTGAGCCATTAAATTCAATGAGGAAAAGCAGTGAGAAATGTAATGCCATACACGTATCATACTCATGTCATACGTATATCATACGGATACATAGGTGGGAGAAAATCGCATCATCACCTTGCAAATGCATTACACATGGATGACGATCCACAAGGAGAACACTTGTGCGACTCTCAGCAGGGAGATCAGACTGATTTTCCATACGGTAAGTGTGACCCCGGCCTTAGGTCTCAATCTGGTGGGTTGCCTGTAGTGGAAGATGTGTCAGAGGCCTATTGTACTGTTTCTATGCTGTGGAAATTGATGCCACTTTAGTGGAGTGTTGCAATAATTTTTTGAAATGTGGAGACTTGAAGTTGGGTCTCCATCTGGTGGGTTGCTTGTAGTGGTAGGTGTGTCAGAAGCCTATCATACTATTTCTACTCTGTGGAAATTGATGCCACGTTAATGGTGTGTGACAAAAACTTTTTGAAATGTTGAGACTCGAAGTTGGGTCTTCATCTGTTGAGTTGCCTGTAGTGGAAGGTGTGTCAGAGGCATATTATACTGTTTCTACTCTGGGGAAATTGATGCCACATTAGTGGAGTTTAACAATAATTTTTTGAAATGTGGAGAATTCATACTTCATGTGTGTTGCCTGTTGAGGTAGGGCTCCCAGACAGGCAGGGCTGCATTTACTTTCACTCAGTTATCTGTGTTACTATCCTAACATTTTTCTACCAACAGCACTCTATGAAACTTTTGCTTGTGCCATCTGAGTGAGGCTGGAAAAAAAAAAGCTGTTGCATGAGGTATTTGGTCTCCCAGTAGTGTTGAGCATTCCGATACCGCAAGTATCGGGTATCGGCCGATACTTGCGGTATCGGAATTCCGATACCGAGATCCGATATTTTTGTGATATCGGGTATCGGTATCGGAAGTGTAAAATAAAGAATTAAAATAAAAAATATTGTTATATTCACCTCTCCGGCGGCCCCTGGACATCAGCGGGAGGATCCGGCGTCCGGCACGGCTTCTTTCTTCAAAATGCGCGCCTTTAGGACCTGTGGTATGACGTCCCGGCTTCTGATTGGTCGCGTGCCGCCCATGTGACCGCCACGCGACCAATCAGAAGCCACGACGTCATTCCTCAGCTAAAGTCCTAGAATGAGCGCCTTCTAGGACCTGAGGAATGACGTCGCGGCTTCTGATTGGTCGCGTGGCGGTCACATGGGCGGCACGCGACCAATCAGAAGCCGGGACGTCATTCCACAGGTCCTAAAGGCGCGCATTTTGAAGAAAGAAGCCGTGCCGGACGCCGGATCCTCCCGCTGATGTCCAGGGGCCGCCGGAGAGGTGAATATAACAATATTTTTTATTTTAATTCTTTATTTTACACTTTAATATGGATCCCAGGGCCTGAAGGAGAGTTTCCTCTCCTTCAGACCCTGGCATCCATGAGGATACATTCCGATACTTGATGTCCCATTGACTTGTATTGGTATCGGATATCGGTATCGGCGATATCCGATATTTTTCGGGTATCGGCCGATACTATCCGATACCGATACTTTCAAGTATCGGACGGTATCGCTCAACACTATCTCCCAGCTAAAAAGGCTAACACCGCTTCCTCCTTAGCCACCATGTCTTAATTGAAACTTCAAGTCAAAGCTCTAAATGCTGGCCCAGACCCTGATAGCTCATGCATGGCCCATGGTTGACTGCTGTTATGCCATTAGCAAATTTCTACTGTGGGTCAATCGATGATATTTTTTTGTCACTACTTGATGTGTTATGTATACATTTGACTTCGCCTGCCATTGAATTTAATGGGGTTCGAGTATGTTCGTCGAACTGTTGGGTAAACATCGGGACATTCGACGAACTGAACGAACCTTGGAAGTTTCGCTCATCTCTAGCTCATCCACAACAATAAGGCTTACTGCATTTCATTACCATGTCAATACCAGTGTCAAACCAAATATCGTTGTATATTGATAGCACCTTTTCCAGGTACTACCTACCCCTCATGCACTTATTTCCATCACTTGACCCTTGCTCTGGCAATTCTGACCTAAAAATCATTAATTTGCATAGAATATAGACGTAAAGAAGTAAATATTCTCAAAGAAGCCAGCACATTACATTGAATTTTTTTATTTAAAGTTGAATATGATCGTTTATTCTAATAAATGTATCGCTCTTTTATGCGGATATAAAAAGTGAAATCCAGGAATGTAATTGTCCAAGGACAAATGCTAAAGCAATGGTGGGAATGAGGTTAGCACAGTGGGTAACCATTTCAAAGACATAGCATAATTGTAGCTCCAATTAAATTGGTTGCATGGTGACTTGAAATGCAGCAAATGGTCAAAATGATTAGCGAAAACATGATGTAGTTGATTTACAGTGCAGGTCTTACGTTTTCTAATCTTCTAAAAAATCACAAATATTCATGTTCCCAGACAAATATATCGCTACTGGAAGAGGTACATACATTCATTGATGATGACATACACACCTTTAATTTCACACAGATGTAGCATTTGTTAACCTAACACAGTATGCTCAAGAAAATATCTTGATGCAGAAAACTGAAACAGAACAAATTAAAGCCAATCTGTCACCAGATTTCACAATACAAATTGCATAAATTATTAAATAAATCTGTTATATGGATGCTGTATATTTTTTGATAATCCATGAAGAAATGTAGGTGTTGGGAACAGAGCGCACAATAGGTGTGCTACACTGCTGGAATAAACTAATTCTTCAATAATGATGATGGTAAAAAGGATTTTTTCATTCACCAGTCAATGCCGTAAAGGCATCTTTTTCAAGTGAAAAAAATGTATTTTGTTTTTTTAATGACAATATGGATGCCAATTACACATGGGAACGCCCACAGGGATATTTAAACCTATAAAGAAATAAGGAAATGGAGGGAAATTCAACTGGCAAATAAGGAATGATTAAAGGGAACCTGTCACCCCCAAAATCGAAGGTGAGCTAAGCCCACCGGCATTAAGGGTTTATCTACAGCATTCTGGAATGCTGTAGATAAGCCCCCGATGTAACCTGAAAGATGAGAAAAAGAGGTTAGATTATACTCACCCAGGGTCGGTCCCACTGTGGTCCGCTCCGATAGGCGTCACGGTCCAGGGCCTCCCAACTTCTTACGATGACGTCCTCTTCTTGTCTTCACGCTGCGGCCCTGGATGAGTATAATCTAACCTCTTTTTCTCATCTTTCAGGATACATCAGGGGCTTATCTACAGCATTCCAGAATGCTGTAGATAAGACCCTGATGCTAGTGGGCTTAGATCACCTTCGATTTTGGGGGTGACAGGTTCCCTTTAAAGTTAGGGGGAAAATGAAAGAAACTATACATATAAATGATAAAATATAGACAAATAGAAGATAAAGTGTAGAGGAATAATAAGGACAGGAGAAATGGGATTAGAACCAAGGATGGGCCAGGGAAGAAGAGCCAGGAGAAGAACATTTAATAGAGAAGCCACCTGGGGAGATAAAGTAAAGGCAACAAAGGAAAAAGGGAAACTATACATATAAATGCTAACTTATGAATAGAAGAATAAAGTACAAAGTGTTGAGGAGAAAGGAGTGAAATGATTCAAGTGCAGGAGAAATGGGATTCGAACACAGGATGGGCTAATAAACAGGAGTCAGAAGGTGGACATTTAACAAAGGAACCACCTGGGAAGATGAAAGAAAAGAAACACAATCCCTTGACAATGCATGTCAGAATGGCTTTTTAAACCTTTATGAAAGTTTAACTCATCATCCACCAGCCTATCCTGATAGACAGATCATCAGTAGTGTTGAGCGATACCTTCCGATATCGGAAAGTATCGGTATCGGTTGGGATCGGCCGATATTCAAAAAATATCGGATATCGCCGATACCGATACCTGATCCCAATGCAAGTCAATGGGACCAAAATATCGGAATTAAAATAAACCCTTTCTTTCCTTGTAGGTTCATTCTACATCAAGGAAAACAACTAAGAATAATGTAGGATGTATTGTGGGAGGTGGCGGAGACATTAAAGGCAATGAGGTTTAGCCCAATCAAATAGAATAGCATGTTTTTTTTTTTTTTAAAGACGTTCGGAGTGAAAAAGATATTGAGTATGTAAATTTTTTTTTATTTTGTCAGATATTGATGTTTCACTATTCCACGCCCTTCCCCTTCTTTTTTTTCTTTTTTTTTTTAACTTTTCCCACACTTTCATCTTCATCATCATCAGCATCTTTAACATCAACTTCTTCTTCACCTTATTCATCTTCTTCTTCATCTTCTACCTATTTTTTTTTTTTATTACATTCTTCATATTCATTTTATTCAACTATTATTATTCTTCCTATTCTACATATTCTTTTTATTCCACTGTTATTATTCTTCCTATTCTACTTCTTCATCATATTCTCATTTGTGACAGGCATTCCCGTAGTTGTTATCTATAAAAGTTGGAAGATTACACCTTCCGTTCTGCCAGTCACAAAAGTTACATTTGTCCGCGTTCAGTTTGGCCTGCAGCATCAGGCTTTATCCAGGGGCACCACGAGGAGGAACGGACTCACCCCCATACACTGCTTAGTCTTCTTCTGCATATAATTTAGATAATATCTTTTGCTCTGATATTAAGTCTTATGCTTAATGTTCTTCTGCTCTTTGTTCTGCAGCCTCTTGTTCTTCTGCTTCTCGGTCTTCCATGTCGTCATCTCCAGGGTCGTCGTCTCCAGTGTCGTCATCTCCGCCGTCGTCGTCTCAGCCGTCGTTGTCTCCGCCGTCGTCGTCTCCGCCGTCGTCATCGGGGTGGTCTTCCGGGTCGTCGTCGTCGTCATCGGGGTGGTCTTCCGGGTCGTCGTCATCGGGGTGGTCTTCCGGGTCGTCGACTTTAGGGTCTTAAACTTGGAAATGTAGCAGAAGGTACAAGAAGGCTGAGAAAATGCCAAGAACCAGCTGATGGAACTGGAACTCGGATGGCTACCCGAAGGTTCAAGAGCCTATGGAACTACCGAGGACCAGCTGACGTTACTGGAACCCGGTTACTAAGCAAGAGGTACCCGTGCTAAAAAGCACTACCAAGGACCGCCTGGCGTTGGCGGAACTCGGATACCCAGAAGGAGGCACCTAAGCCAAAGGCTCTGCCCGGAACCAGCTGACGTTACTGGAACCAGGATGGGGAGCAGAAGGTACAAGAGCAAAAGACACTGCCGAGAACCAGCTGACGGTACTGGAACCCGGATGGGTAGCCGAAGGTCCAAGAGCCAATGGAACTACCGAGGACCAGCTGACGTTACTGGAACCCGGTTAATAAGCAGGAGGTACCCGTGCCTGAAAGCACTACCAAGGACCACCTGACGTTGGTGGAACTTGGATACCCAGAAGGAGGCACCTAAGCCAAAGGCTCTGCCCGGAACCAGCTGACGGTACTGGAACCAGGATGGGGAGCAGAAGGTACAAGAGCAAAAGACACTGCCGAGAACCAGCTGACGGTGCTGGAACCAGGTGGTGGACCCGAAGGCCCACAGGAGAGGAGAGAACAGCTAGGCCGCGAGGCAGCCGCAGTTACCAAACCCCAACAGTCCTACAGGGGGAGCTGGGCCTACTGGCACTACAGAACCAGCCTTGACTACCAGTTCACGCAGCCCACATAGGAAGCTCCTAAACTGGAGGCACCCTGGAGTTGGCTAACCCGACTGCAACACGACGGGGCAAGCATAGGCGTCTCAGCGAGTTTGACACACCCCAGAAACAGCTGACGGTGCTGAAACCAGGTTTGGCACGAGGGAGTACCTGTGACAAAAACACTGCCGAGAACCAGCTGGCGGTGCTGGAACCCAGATGCGTTGCCCCAGTGTGCAAGAGCCAATGGCACGACCGAGGACCAGCTGACGGTGCTGGAACCCGGTTACTAAGCTGTAGGTGCCCGCGCTTAAAAGCACTACCAAGGACCGCCTGACGTTGGCGGAACTCGGATACCCAGGAGGAGGCACCTAAGCCAAAGGCTCGGCCCGGAACCAGCTGACGGTGCTGGAACCAGGTGGTGGACCCCAAGGCCCACAGGAGAGGAGAGAACAGCTAGGCCGCGAGGCAGCCGCAGTTACCGAACCCCAACAGTCCTACAGGGGGAGCTGGGCCTACTGGCACTACAGAACCAGCCTTGACTACCAGTTCACGCAGCCCACATAGGAAGCTCCTAAACTGGAGGCACCCTGGAGTTGGCTAACCCGACCGCACCACGACGGGGCAAGCATAGGCGTCTCAGTGAGCTTGACACAACCCGGAAACAGCTGACGGTGCTGAAACCAGGCTTGGCACGAGGGAGTACCTGTGACAAGAACACTGCCGAGAACCAGCTGGCGGTGCTGGAACCCAGATGCGTTGCCCCAGTGTGCAAGAGCCAATGGCACGACCGAGGACCAGCTGGCGGTGCTGGAACCCGTTTACTAAGCTGTAGGTGCCCGCGCTTAAAAGCACTACCAAGGACCGCCTGATGTTGGCGGAACTCGGATACCCAGGAGGAGGCACCTAAGCCAAAGGCTCAGCCCGGAACCAGCTGACGGTGCTGGAACCAGGTGGTGGACCCCAAGGCCCACAGGAGAGGAGAGAACAGCTAGGCCGCGAGGCAGCCGCAGTTACCGAACCCCAACAGTCCTACAGGGGGAGCTGGGCCTACTGGCACTACAGAACCAGCCTTGACTACCAGTTCACGCAGCCCACATAGGAAGCTCCTAAACTGGAGGCACCCTGGAGTTGGCTAACCCCGACCGCACCACGACGGGGCAAGCATAGGCGTCTCAGTGAGCTTGACACAACCCGGAAACAGCTGACGGTGCTGAAACCAGGCTTGGCACGAGGGAGTACCTGTGACAAGAACACTGCCGAGAACCAGCTGGCGGTGCTGGAACCCAGATGCGTTGCCCCAGTGTGCAAGAGCCAATGGCACGACCGAGGACCAGCTGACGGTGCTGGAACCCGGTTACTAAGCTGTAGGTGCCCGGGCTTAAAAGCACTACCAAGGACCGCCTGACGTTGGCGGAACTCGGATACCCAGGAGGAGGCACCTAAGCCAAAGGCTCGGCCCGGAACCAGCTGACGGTGCTGGAACCAGGTGGTGGACCCCAAGGCCCACAGGAGAGGAGAGAACAGCTAGGCCGCGAGGCAGCCGCAGTTACCAAACCCCAACAGTCCTACAGGGGGAGCTGGGCCTACTGGCACTACAGAACCAGCCTTGACTACCAGTTCACGCAGCCCACATAGGAAGCTCCTAAACTGGAGGCACCCTGGAGTTGGCTAACCCGACCGCACCACGACGGGGCAAGCATAGGCGTCTCAGTGAGCTTGACACAACCCGGAAACAGCTGACGGTGCTGAAACCAGGCTTGGCACGAGGGAGTACCTGTGACAAGAACACTGCCGAGAACCAGCTGGCGGTGCTGGAACCCAGATGCGTTGCCTATTAAAGATTGTCTTCCTAGAGCCCCAACTAGCTGTGTTGGAGCTAAGGGTAAGCAGGGGGAGCAGAGTGTAGGCCGAAGCCTGCACTGGAGGCAGCTTTGTGTCTGCGTTGCGTTTGCAGGACACTTTGCCGGCTACACAGTGGGGGAACAGCTGGCGTTGCTGAACCCCACTAACACAATGGCGTGTGTTTTTCTCTGTGCAGCTAGCACTTGCGGTCAAAAACTAGCGATGTTAGAGCCCGTGTTGAAGCAGGAGGAGGAGGAGAGGAGCAGAGTGTAGGCCGAAGCCTATTTGAACCAATTTCAAAGGAAACCTTTAACCCCCCCTCAGGTGTTACAAAGTACAAGAGACACACCTTGTGCAGTATTAATGCTGCACAAGTGAAAGGTTGCTCTATTAATTTGTCTACTTGCACACGCTGAATGAAAGACGTACACAATTTAGCCCATTCTACAGTCAAACTGTAGTGGATGCGTGACTTGGCTTTTTAAGGAGACGCAGCACAGGTGTCCCAAATAACGCCTTGGTGCTTGGCGCAGCTTCCTGAGCGTTGTTATTTGCTGTACAGGAGTCTGCGCTCTTGTGTTATCCCTTGGCAATGCCCTGTTAGAGCTGCCCGTCTTATGACCTCATTTCATGTTGGCCGGTGCGGTTAACGATGGCCATAAATCCCAGACCCACAGTGACTTTTCATAAAGTCACACTGCGGTGCTGTGATTCGTGGCCTTGAGCAGTAAATATTTTGGCCGCTCACACACGTCCTTACACCTGCTTCAGACTGGGCGGCCTCTGCTGATCCCTTCTCGCATGCCGCGGCCATGAGGCTGCACAGTCTGAAGAAGGCGGAAGGAGATGAGTTAAGACAGGTGAAGATATGCACTGCTCGTGCCCATCAATCACACCCTCGCAGTCAAAATAAGACAACGAGGAGCATTGTTTCAGGCAGGGCGGACGCACAGGCGCAACAAGCCAACCAATAATGTCAGAAGACGGGAAGCGCTACCAAGGGGGGTGCTGCGTATCATTAGAAAGGAAAGTCACACCAGGAAAGTCAGACCTCAGGGACAGTGGAATGGTCTCAATGAGACACATTTTGTACGTTTTGAGTTCCACGTGGGCAAGGACAAAAAGTCAGCCACCTTGTACAAATGCAGCAGTACTGCTGTACAAGGTGGCTGTTATACATAGAAACACCTGGGGGTGGGGGGCAGGCTCCCTTCAATTTCAGTTCATGTGCCTGCGTGGCGTTTGCAGGACACGTTGCCAGCTACACAGCAGGGGAACAGCTGGCGGTGCTGAACCCCACTAACACATTGGCTGGTGTTTTTCTCTGTGCAGCTAGCATGTCCGGGCAGAAACTGGCGTTGTTTGAGCCCAGGGTCAGCAGGAGGAGGAGAGGAGCAAAGTGTAGGCCGAAGCCTGCACTGGTGGCAGCTTTTGGTCGGTTGTGCCAGCGTGGCTTGTGCTGGACACGTTGCCGACTACACAGCAGGGGAACAGCTGGCGGTGCTGAACCCCACTAACACATTGGCTGGTGTTTTTCTCTGTGCAGCTAGCATGTCCGGGCAGAAACAGGCGTTGTTTGAGCCCAGGGTCAGCAGGAGGAGGAGAGGAGCAAAGTGTAGGCCAAAGCCTGCACTGGTGGCAGCTTTTGTTCTGTTGTGCCAGCGTGGCTTGTGCTGGACACGTTGCCGACTACACAGCAGGGGAACAGCTGGCGTTGCTGAACCCCACTAACACATTGACTGGTGTTTTTCTCTGTGCAGCTAGCAGTTCCGGACAAAAACTAGCGGTGTTTGAGCCCAGGGTCAGCAGGAGGAGGAGAGGAGCAGAGTGTAGGCCGAAGCCTAGTTGAACCAATTTCAAAGGTTACCTTTAACCCCCCCCTCAGGTGTTGCAAGGTACAAGAGCCACACCTTGAACAGCATTAATGATGCACAAGTCAAAGGTTGCTCTATTTAATTTTGCTCCTTGCACACGCTGAATAAAACACGTACACTATTTAGCCCATTATACTGTCAAACAGTAGTGGAGGCGTGACTTGTCTTTTTAAGGAGATGCAGCACAGGTGTCAAAATTTACACCTAGCTGCTGTGCGCAGATTCCTGAGCATTGTTATTTGCTGTACAGGAGTCTGCGCTATTGTGATCCCTTGGCCATGCGCTGTGAGCGCTTCCTGTCTTCTGACCTCATTTAATGTCGGCCGTTACGGTTAGCGATGGACATGAATCCCAGACCCACAGTGTGTTTTCAAAAAATCACACTGCGTGGCTGGGATTCGTGGCCTTGTTCAGTAAATATGTTTGACGCTCACACATGTCCTTACACCTGCTTCAGACTGGGCGGCCTCATCTGATCCCTTATCGCCTGCCGCGGCCATGAGGACACCCAGTCTGAAGAAGGCGGAAGGAGATGAGTGAACACAGGCAAACATATGCACTGCACATGCCCATCAATCACACCCTCGCTGTTCAAAAAAATAAGACACCGAGGGGCGTTGTTTTGAGCAGGGCAGACGCACAGGCGCAGCCAGCTAACCAATGATGTCAAAAGACGGGCAGCGCTAACAAGGGTGGTGCTGCGTATCATTAGAAAGGAAAGTCACACCTTAGGGACAGTGGAATGGTCTCAATGAGACACATTTTGTACGTGTTGAGTTCCACGTGGGCAAGGACAAAAAGTCAGCCACCTTGTACAAATGCAGCAGTACTGCTGTACTAGGTGGCTGTTATACATAGAAACACCTGGGGGGGTGGGGCCAGGTTCCCTTTAATTTCAGTTCATGTGCCTGCGTGGCGTTTGCAGGTCACGTTGCCGGCTACACAGCAGGGGAACAGCTGGCGTTGCTGAACCCCACTAACACATTGGCTGGTGTTTTTCTCTGTGCAGCTAGCACTTCCGGGCAAAAACTAGCGGTGTTTGAGCCCAGGGTCAGCAGGAGGAGGAGAGGAGCAGAGTGTAGGCCGAAGCCTGCACTGGTGGCAGCTTTTGTTCTGTTGTGCCAGCGTGGCTTGTGCTGGACACGTTGCCGACTACACAGCAGGGGAACAGCTGGCGGTGCTGAACCCCACTGACACATCACCTAGTGTTTTTTCTGTGTAGACAACACTTCCAGGTGGCAACTGACAGTGTTGAAACCCTGGGAATCAAAGAGGAGCAGAGTGTAGGCCGAAGCCTGCAGTGGAGCAAGTTGAAAGGGAACCTTTAACCCCCCCCGCCCAGGCATTTGTTGCTGAAAGAGCCATCTTGTACAGCAGTAATACTGCACATGGAAAATGGTGGCTCCGAAAATTATGCTCCTTGCAAACGCTGAAGTACACACTCATATAATGTGTCCCCTCACACCGTCAAACCATCACGGAAGTGGGACTTTCCTTTGTAATGTGACACAGCACAGCCGTCATTCCAACCCCCTTGGTGCCGGGCGCCACCTCCTCAATGTTGTTTGGTTCTGTCACGGAGCCCGCGCTGTAATGTTATCCCTTGGCCATGCACAGTTAGCGGTGCCCGTCTTCTGACATCATGTAGGTGTCAGGCTGGCAGTGCCTGTGCGTCCAAGCTGCCCGAGATCCAACCTTGCAGTGTCATCTAATGTAGTCCCACTGCGGGCCAGGGATCCATGGGCATGCGCAGTGCATATCATCGCCTCTCACTCACCTCCTTCCTGCTTCTTCAGACTGTGCGGCGTCACGGCCGTGGCATGCTATTAGGGATCAGCTGACGCCGCCTAGTCTGAAGAAGCGTGAAGAAGGGGAGTGAGAGGCTAGTATATGCACTGCGCATGGCCATGGATACCAGGCCCACTGTGGGATCACATTAGACGACACTGCGAGGTGTGATTTCGGGCAGCGTGGACACACAGGCGCAGCCAGGACGACAACAAATGATGTCAGAGGACGGGCAGCGCAAACTGTGCATGGCCAAGGGATAACATAACAGCGCAGGGTCCATGACGGAATCAAACAACGCTAAGGAGGCAGCGCACGGTGCCAAGGGGGTAGCAATGACGGCTGTGCTGCGTCACATTACAAAGGAAAGTCCCACCTCCGGGACGGTTGGACGGTGTGAGGGGACACATTACATGAGTGTGTAGTTCAGCGTTTGCAAGGAGCATAATTTCAAGAGCGACCTTTCCCTTGTGCAGTATTAGTGCTGCACATGGTGGCTCTTTCAGTAACAAACGCCTGGGGGGGGGGACAGGTCCCCTTACATTTTAGTTGTGCCAGCGTGGCGGTCTTATGACACGTTGCCGGATATACAGCTGGGGATCAGCTGACGTTACTGAACCCCAATAACAGAGGAGTGACTGTTGACTGTGCACACAGCACTTCCAGGCACCAACTGGCGGTGTTAGAGCCCAGGGACAGCAGGAGGAGCAGATTGGAGGTATTGCCGCACACACAGCTGGGGATCAGCTGACGTTACTGAACCCCAATAACAGAGGAGCGACTGTTGACTGTGCACACAGCACTTCCAGGCACCAACTGGCGGTGTTAGAGCCCAGGGACAGCAGGAGGAGCAGATTGGAGGTATTGCCGCACACACAGCTGGGGATCAGCTGACGTTACTGAACCCCAATAACAGAGGAGCGACTGTTGACTGTGCACACAGCACTTCCAGGCACCAACTGGCGGTGTTAGAGCCCAGGGACAGCAGGAGGAGCAGATTGGAGGTATTGCCGCACACACAGCTGGGGATCAGCTGACGTTACTGAACCCCAATAACAGAGGAGCGACTGTTGACTGTGCACACAGCACTTCCAGGCACCAACTGGCGGTGTTAGAGCCCAGGGACAGCAGGAGGAGCAGAGGAACAGAGTGTAGGCCGAAGCCTGATTGGAGCAAGTTGAAAGGGAACCTTTAACCCCCCCCCAAGACGTTTGTAGCTGAAAGAGCCATCTTGTGCAGCACTAAGGATGCAAAAAAGGAAAAGGTTGCTCTTTTAATTATGCTCCTTGCAAACACCGAAGTAAACACTAAAAATGTGTCCCTTTATACCGTTAAACCATTCCGGAGGTGCGAATTTCCTTCGTAATGGGACACAGCACAGCTGTCATTCCTATCCCCTTGATGCCGTGCGCTGCCTCCTCAGCGCTGTTTTAAGCTGTCACGGAGCCTGCGCTGTTCTGTTAGCCCTTGGCCATGCCCAATTAGCGCTGCCTGTCTTCTGACATAATTTGGTGTCAGGCTGTCAGTGCCTGTGCGTCCACGCTGCTCCAGATCCCACCTCGCAGTCTCGTCTAACGTAATCCCACTGCGGGCCTTGGAACCATGGGCATGCACAGTGCATAACCTCGACTCTCACTCCCCTCCTTCCCTCTTCTTCAGACTGTGCGGTGTCTCGGCCATGGCATGCTAGGGATCAGCTGACGGCGCACAGTCTAAAGAAGGCGGAGGGAAATGAGTGAGAGCCCGAGGGGAAGATATGCACTGCGCATGCCCATGGATCCCAGGCCCGCAGTGTGACTCAATCAGAAGACACTGCGAGGCGGGATCTCGGGCAGCGCGGCCGCACAGGCGCAGCCAGCCTGACACCAAATTATGTCAGAAGACAGGCAGCGCAAATAGGGCATGCCCAAGGGATAACAGAACAGCGCAGGCTCCGTGACAGCTTAAAACAACGCTGAGGAGGCAGCGCATGGCACCACGGGGGTAGGAATGACGGCTGTGCTGCGTCACATTACGAAGGAAAGTCCCAGCTCCGGGACGGTATAACGGTATCAGTGAACACATTTTATAAGTGTTAAGTTCTGCGTGTGCAAAGAGCTAAAAAAAAAGAGCTACCTTTTCCTTGTGCAGCATTACTGCTGCACAAGATGGCTCTTTCAGTAACAAACGACGGGGGGGGGGGGACAGGTTCCCTTACATTTAGGTTGTTGTGCCAGCGTGGCGGTCGCAGGACACATTGCCGGCTACACAGCTGGGGATCAGCTGACGTTACTGAAACCCAATAACACTGGGTCGTATGTTTTTACTGTGCAGCCTGCACTTCTGAGCCGCAACTGGCGGTGTTGGAGCCCAGGAATAGCAGTTCAGGTGGTAGAAAGATGAACACAGCAGGAGACCTGGATGACACCCAATTACTTAATCAGGCAGAGGAGTGGCAAATTCCTGCGAGATACAGGCCTGGTTCATTTTCAGGAAAGTAAGCCGGTCAACGTTATCGGAGGATAGTCGCATGCGACGGTCTGTTAGTACACCACCTGCGGCACTAAAGACACGTTCCGATAAGACACTAGCCGCAGGGCAAGCCAGCACCTCCAATGCATACTGGCTTAGCTCTGGCCATGTATCCAGCTTAGAGACCCAAAACTTGAACGGGGAAGAGCCGTCTGGGAGTACAGTAAGAGGGCAAGCCATGTAGTCTGTCACCATCTGACGGAACCGTTGCCTCCTGCTGACTGGAGCCGCCGGTGATGGTGTAGACATTTGGGGCGGGCACACAAAAGTGTGCCAGAGTTGTGCCATACTGGGCTTGCCTTGGGCAGAGGCACTGCTTCTGATCCCTCTTTGGGCAGAGCCTCCCCCACTGCCTCGACGCACTGAGCTGCTTTGTAAAGCACTAGCAGCACTCCTCTCAGTTGGACAGGAGAAGATGATGGAATTCACCAGTGTGTCGTGGTACTCCCGCAATTTACGCTCCCGGGTCAACGCAGGGATGAGGTTTTGGACGTTGTCCCGGTAGCGAGGATCGAGGAGGGTGAACACCCAATAATCAGGCATGTTGAGAATGTGGTCAATGCGGCGGTCGTTTCTCAGGCACTGCAGCATGAAATCCACCATGTGCTGCAGAGTGCCAACTGGCCTAGAAACGCTGTCCCCTGCTTGAGACATGATCTCTGCCCGCTCGTCATCACCCCACCCTCGCTGTACACACTGACCACTGGACAATTGTGTCGCTCCCTCCTCTGGACGGAGCTCTTCCTCCTCCATTGACACCTCCTCATCCTCCTCACAAATTGGCCCCTGCGTACCCCTTTGTGAGGAACCACGTGGCGCTGACTCTCCAGAAGCTGATGGAAAAGGTGACTCCTCATCCTCCACCTCTTCCACCACATCATCCCTTAACCCTTGCAAAGTTTGCTGAAGCAGGCAGATAAGGGGGACAGTCATGCTGACTAGTGCATCATCTGCACTTGCCATCCGCGTGGAATAATCAAAAGGACACAAAACCTGGCAGACGTCCTTCATAGTGGCCCACTCTGTGGTTGTGAAGTCTGATCGGCGCTGACTGCGACTTCTTTGCGCCTGATGCAGCTGGTACTCCATAACTGCTTGCTGCTGCTCACACAACCGCTCCAACATATGTAACGTGGAATTCCACCGGGTAGGTAGGTCACATATGATGCGGTGTTCCGGAAGGCGGAATCGGCGCTGCAGAGCAGCAATGCGGGATCTGGCCAAGCTGGAACGCCGCAAGTGAGCACACTCTAGGCGGACCTTGTGCAGCAGGGCATCAAGATCCGGATAGTCCCTCAGAAAACTCTGCACAACCAAATTGAGCACATGTGCCAGACATGGGATGTGAGTGAGGTTGCCAAGGGCCAAAGCTGCCACCAGATTTCGGCCATTGTCACACACTACCATGCCTGGCTGGAGATTCGCTGGCAGTAACCACACATCGCTCTCCTGCTTGATGGCATTCCAGAGCTCCTGCGCTGTGTGGCTTCGATGCCCCAATGAAACTAGTTTCAAGACGGCCTGCTGACGTTTGGCCACGGCTGTGCTCATGTCGGTCATAGGTAAACGTTCACGGGTCCATGTGGAGGTGGACTGTGACGGATCCTGCAGAGAGGAATCAGAGGAACTGGTGTAAGAGGAGGAGTCGATGCGTACAGACTGGATTCCTGCAATCCTTGGAGTGAGCAGGACACGTCCTGCGCCACTCGCACGATCTGTACCTGGCTCAACAACATTAACCCAATGGGCAGTGAGGGAAACATATCGCCCCTGTCCATACTGACTGGTCCACGCATCGGTGGTGAGGTGGACCTTGCTACTGACGGCGTTCAGTAGCGCATGTTTTATGTTTGCCTCAACATGCCTGTGCAGGGCAGGGACAGCCTGCCTGCTGAAGTAAAAGCAGCTGGGCACCTTGTACTGTGGGACTGCCAATGCCATCAAGTCACGGAAGCTGTCAGTCTCCACCAGCCTGAACGAGAGCATTTCCAGGGACAACAGTTTGGCAATGCCTGCATTCAGAGCCTGTGCTCGGGGGTGGTTGGCCGAGAATGCCCGCCTTTTCTCCCATGCCTGTACTACCGATGGCTGTAGAGTAGACTGGGAGTGTGAGGATGACTGGGAAGGTGGTGCTGTGGGTGGAATTACACTAGGTCTCTGGACAACAGTGGAGGAAGAGGCAACACGAGATGAAGAGGTGGTAGCTGCCGCTGTTGGTTGGCCTACGTCTTCACTGTGTTTCTGTAACTCCACCGCGTGCCTGGTCCGCACATGTTTCCACATATTTGTGGTATTGAGGTTGCTGACACTTTTACCTCTTTTTACTTTCTGATGACACAGCTTGCATTTGACAAAACAAATGTCATCTGCAACTGTGTCAAAAAAGGACCAGGCACTGCAAGTCTTGGGAGCGCCCTTTTTGGCTTTTGAAAGAGACAGGCTCCTAACGGGTGCCAAAGTGGAGGCTACAGGCTCCGCAGTCTTCCCCCTCCCTCTCCCTCTTTGGCCCGTTAGGGGAATCTCTTCCTCTGAGCTGCTCCCACCACCTTCCTGTTCCTCACGCCACGATGGGTCAATGACCTCATCATCTCCACTACCCTCTGCCACCAACTGCTCCTCCTGGGTAGTCTCGGCAGCACAGTACGCATCAGAAAGCGGCACCTGAGTTTCATCATCAGATGCGTACTGCGCTGTGGTCACCGGAGGCACTGGCCCACCTGCCTCTTCAGAGTCAGAGAGATAAAGCTTTTGGGCATCACTGCACACTGCCTCTTCTTCCATTTCTCCAATGCTGCTTGGCTGGCCCCCTGTTTCCAAGCCAAGAGATTCAGAGAACAGAAGTAGAGACGGCTCCTGTCCTGGGCTCTCTGACTGCCTGGCCAATTTGGCAGGTGGTGAAGAGACAGATGGCTGCTCTCCAGTGCTCTGTGCCTGAGAGGATGTGGCACTAACTGAAGTCGATGCCGAGGCGTTAGCTGCCATCCACCCGACAACGGCTGCGCATGAAGGACTGTTCCCTGCTGAAACTGAGTGACGACGAGTCACCGGCGCCCGCAGCAGGCACAGAATCACCACGTCCTCTCCCTGCTCCTCTCCCTGCTCCGCGCCCACGCCCACGTGCCTTACTCCCTGCCCTCTTCATCTTGGTTGACAGATAAAGATAAGCAGAAAAGTACTAAGGCCTTAGTGTGCTTATTCCTGAAATACTCCTCCTAACAGGTGTAAGAAACACTAATGTTGTAAATTGTGGACTAAACTTTATTATTTTTCAAATGTGGCCTACACAAGTGTTAACTTGTGTTTGGTGAACTTAACTTTTTTTTTTGTGCAGATCGGGCTACAGAGCTAGTTTAAATCACACGGAGACCGTGCAGACAGCCGTAAACGGCGCTGCAAGGCCAAAAAACCCTCCTCTCGGTTATCCTATATAGTGTTTTTCCACTATTTAGCTGGATACGAGTGGAAAGACACTAATAGGAATTTTTTTTTTCAAATTTTAAACTGGCTGCACTATTTGAAAAAAAGGAAATTGTTTTTCAAGGTATGAGGCAGTAACGCACCCTGAGCTGAATCCAACCGGCTATGGCTGCACACAGACTACAGGGCGAGCTGCGCTCACACAGAGACCGTGCAGACAGCCGTAAACGGCGCTGCAAGGCCAAAAAACCCTCCTCTAGGTTATCCAATATAGTGTTTTTCCACTATTTAGCTGGATACGAGTGGAAAGACACTAATAGGAATTTTTTTTTTCAAATTTTAAACAGGCTGCACTATTTGAAAAAAAGTAAAATTTTTCTCAAGGTATGAGCCAGTAACGAACCCTGAGCTGAATCCAACCGGCTATGGCTGCACACAGACTACAGGGCGAGCTGGGCTCACACGGAGACCGTGCAGACAGCCGTAAACGGCGCTGCAAGGCCAAAAAAACCTCCTCTAGGTTATCCTATATAGTGTTTTTCCACTATTTAGCTGGATACGAGTGGAAAGACACTAATAGGAATTTTTTTTTTCAAATTTTAAACTGCCTGCACTATTTGAAAAAAAGGAAATTGTTTTTCAAGGTATGAGGCAGTAACGCACCCTGAGCTGAATCCAACCGGCTATGGCTGCACACAGACTACAGGGCGAGCTGCGCTCACACAGAGACCGTGCAGACAGCCGTAAACGGCGCTGCAAGGCCAAAAAACCCTCCTCTAGGTTATCCTATATAGTGTTTTTCCACTATTTAGCTGGATACGAGTGGAAAGACACTAATAGGAATTTTTGTTTTTCAAATTTTAAACAGGCTGCACTATTTGAAAAAAAGTAAAATTTTTCTCTAGGTATGAGCCAGTAACGAACCCTGAGCTGAATCCAACCGGCTATGGCTGCACACAGACTACAGGGCGAGCTGGGCTCACACGGAGACCGTGCAGACAGCCGTAAACGGCGCTGCAAGGCCAAAAAACCCTCCTCTAGGTTATCCTATATAGTGTTTTTCCACTATTTAGCTGGATACGAGTGGAAAGACACTAATAGGAATTTTTGTTTTTCAAATTTTAAACAGGCTGCACTATTTGAAAAAAAGTAAAATTTTTCTCTAGGTATGAGCCAGTAACGAACCCTGAGCTGAATCCAACCGGCTATGGCTGCACACAGACTACAGGGCGAGCTGGGCTCACACGGAGACCGTGCAGACAGCCGTAAACGGCGCTGCAAGGCCAAAAAACCCTCCTCTAGGTTATCCTATATAGTGTTTTTCCACTATTTAGCTGGATACGAGTGGAAAGACACTAATAGGAATTTTTGTTTTTCAAATTTTAAACAGGCTGCACTATTTGAAAAAAAGTAAAATTTTTCTCTAGGTATGAGCCAGTAACGAACCCTGAGCTGAATCCAACCGGCTATGGCTGCACACAGACTACAGGGCGAGCTGGGCTCACACGGAGACCGTGCAGACAGCCGTAAACGGCGCTGCAAGGCCCAAAAACCCCCCTCTAGGTTATCCTATGTAGTGTTTTTCCACAATAGAGCTGGAGACTGGTGGAAAAACACTAATAGGAAATTTGAGAAAAAATGTGCAGCAGGCTGCACTAAGAGCAAAAAAGGACAACTGTGTGAGGCAGTGTGAACCCCCCCTGAGCTGAATACAACCGGGTATATGGCTGCACACAGACTACAGAGTGAGCTGCACACACACACACACACACACACACAGAGACCTTGCAGAACGCTGTTAAAACAGCGCTGCAAGGCAAGAGCAAGGTGAACAGTGAAGAACACACAGCGTTTTGCTAAATTAGCCTTTGGAAAGGAAAATAAAGCAATTAGCTAGCTCGACTGGCCCTCAGTTAGAACACAGCGTCCTGTCCCTAACTGAAATCACAGCAGAGTGAGCGCAAAATGGCGGCAGCGTTTTTTATAGTGCAGAGTGACATCATTTCAGCAGCCAATCCAAGCCTTGCCAGTACTTACATGCCCACCATGCTAAACAGGATGTGCCCACACTTCCAATCATTCCTCATTGGCTGCTGCGTTCAGTTTGAATTCTGGGAACTTCCGATTCCGGTATCCGATACGCGGGAAGTATCGGAATTCGGTATCGAACTTCCGATACCGCAAATATCGGCCGATACCCGATACTTGCGGTATCGGAATGCTCAACACTAATCATCAGTGTCCATTCTCCCTCCTACTGAGATCTCTCACTGCTCAGTTCACGCTGCACTTTTCAGTCAGGCTGGCTTGATGGAGTTAAATACACTTGAGCTTAGGTACTATTTCTATAGATGGGCTCATAAATCTCATCTAAATATAAAGATTAAACAGCTGTTCTAATATAAATTATCAAAGTAAACACATTACGCTAAATCAGGATTAAGATACCTATTTAATAATGTATAAAATTGGTATTGTGAAATCTGGTAACAAATCCGGTTAAACCCAGAACCAAACATTAAACATTGCTACACCATGGTGTGTTTGTTAAGCAGTGCAACATCATCATTTTGTATTTATGACATACATATTCTTTAAAACATTGTTATCGCCTCTTATTTTCACACAGAAACAAGAATAGCTTTTATCGGGTCATCGAAAAAAATTTATTTTTTTTACTTAATTTAACTGCAAGTTATTATTTTTACACTCAAAGAAATTTTGGCCCTATTACAATTTACAAATGTATTACTATAGAGATCTAATTATCTTCTTAGACAGTACCTGTAGCCATAGCAAAGTGGCATCCACAACACCTACAGAAAAGATTTGTACAGAACCATAGTTTGGGATTATTTATTGCATGTGCAGTTTGACTATGGACTAAAGAGGAAATAATCTGCCAATATTCAAATTATGCAGATTCATTCAAATTCAGCCAAATTCACTTGAATTGCCAATAAAAGACATTGTGATCTGAGGTTTCTCTAGATCCCAGAGAATAATAAAGATTTAGTTAAAAAAATAAATATAATACTGAAAAGAAGCCTGTCATATTGTAAATGGTATCTGATCTGCTGGCCGGATGTCATAGAGCAGGAGGAGCTGATCAGATTTATTTACTCTTTTGTGGAAAAAGTTTCAGTAAGTTTTGCACTTTATTCATTAAAATCCACGGTGCTTGTATGTGTAATAGTGCAGCGGGAGTCATATAGACAATTGACAATCTTCCCTGCATGTCTGTGTGCAACACCCGCTAGGGCTGTGGGGTACTCGGAACCAGGTTGGACGGTTCTTAAAGGGGTGGTCACGGCAGCAATGACCCAGTCCATGGCTCTGGGCACTCAATGAAAAGGGATGGATGATGCTAAAATAAAGTTTGTAGGGGGATAAAGGGAAATTGTTCATGACAGCACCTCTGGTACTCGGCCAGGGATGGCCAATGCTGCTTAAAGGGATCACTGGGGCTGATGGTGTCACAGCAGAGTTGGTACAGCTCTCCACAGGTAGAGCTTAGCCCCAGGACAGCTAAAGGAGTGTAGTAAAGTTCTGATGATGGTGATGGTGGTGAAGGGCAGGCGTCGCAGGAAGGAATTGAGAGTACACAGCAAGTTGCAGTTTTCACATTCTACTTACAGTTTAGGTGTTATTCCCCAGCTAGGGTGCTGTGTCCTCCAGGGGAGCGGTCCAGGAAACTCTCCAGCAAATTGGGGCAGCTGTCCAGAACCCCCTTTTTATATGCCTTTCCTGGCCTTCTCACTGTGGTAGCTGTTCCCTCTCCTGCCCTGCGCTTCACACCCAGTGTCCCGAGCCGGTAGATGCAGGTCCTGCCAGGCAACATCTTCTGTGTCCCCTTGACCCTCAGTGTCCACCTTTTCAGCAAAGTAGATGTGAGATTGGCTGCCGCTTTTACAGACATTACAGCTCTGGATTCCTAGTTGAGACCTGTAGTTCTCCCTCCACCTGACACTGGTCAGCCTGGATGCGGACCCCACAGGTGGCTTCTGCACTTCCCGTGCCCCTAAGACCCCTTCTTTCTTCCTGGGAGCTTTTTTCCTTTCTCTCCCCCTTCAGACTGTCAGGAGCTGCAGACCCACATGTCTGCTCAGCTACACTTCTCCTCACAGACTCCTCTGACTCCTCCCTACTGTCTTCCCTGACAACTATTCACTCTCCACCCACACCTTCTACCTGATCCCACCCTGGCCTGGGGAGGTCTAGTGTTTGGTGCTAGTGTTAGGGTTCTGTATAGTGTCCCCTCCTTACCAGAGAGTTGGGGTACCACACCTCTGGATGAGATGTGGTGACAGGACCTTCAGGTGTTCCACATACCCCCCCCCGAACCCCCCCCCCTGAACCCCCTCCCCCCCCCCCCCCCCGTTAAACACAGCATGTCCCGGTCTGGAACAAAGCAAAAACAGATGAATACATACAAAAATTTTACAGAATGCATTCCAACAGGTAACAGGTACCATCAACTCATCTTCCCTTTATGGGAGGTACTTTTCTTAAACGTTACATTTAAAGATGCAAAACATTTTGAAAGTGCAAAACATATTGAAAGTGCTAAACATTTTGAAAGTGCAAAACATTAATTTAAGTGCAACAGGTTGTGAGATCCGTACCGGGGTGTACTTCTCCCTAACTGTTCTTGGTGCAACATGGGGGACCCATCTCAAACTCCCAACATAGGCCTGGGCATGGCTAAAGGGCATAACTGGTCTCCACTTTGGACCACTTCTTTGGCCACGCCAGATGGTTTTTGGTTCGGTGGTATGAGGTCAAACAAAGAAGGTTTCACTCACATTGGCAACGTGAGGTGAAACCCAATAAGAGGCACTTTAAGAAGCGCCAACTATTTACAACAAAAGTTTTCAGGCAATTCACTGTTCATAATCACAATGTCTTTGCATTAATTAGAGCAAAACCTTTCTGAACAAACATAACCAGGTTAACCAACTTTTAAGTGTTAACATTGTCTTTCTGCCATCTTATTCACTTTATTTTCCAGGGCAGTTCCTGGTGTCCACAGCTTCCTACCTGGAGAAGTTCTTTTTCAGATGTCACATCTGGTGTCTTTAATGGGATTAGTTCAGCCAGTGGGGTTTGTGTTGCTTATGTTTGCATCGCGGTTTGAGCTGCTACATGCGAATCAGCATGCCCACTTGTGCATCTTTTCACATTAAGGGCATACCATCCCATTTCACCCTTGTGCTCAGTAAATGCCACTTGGTCACCCAGATACAGGTCACAGTAAGGGTGTCCCTTTAAGAGAAGCGATTCTACATCCTGGCAGTTCACAAAAAGTTCTGTAGACTCTCCATATTAGCGGGCCTCGATCAGCAGGACTGGCTTTGCGGGTCCGTTCCTTGACCTGCATGCTGCATTCCTCCATGGCCTCCCACTTGGCCCTGCACTCCTGCTCCTCCGCCTCTAAATTCAATAACTGCCGCCGGCAGAAGTTCTCCTTATCTACAGTTCTTATAGAACGCCCGCCAGGGCCATGGGGTACTCGGTTCGGTACTTAAAGAGATGTGTCACGGTGGCAGTGACCCGGTCCATGGCCCTGGGTTTCCATGTTAAAGAGAAAGTCTTTAAAGGGATTTGTAAAATAATAAAAGTTCATGATGCCACCTGTGGTATTCGGTCAGGGATGACCGACGCTGCTTAAAGGGATCTGCGCTGGGGTGATGTTATAGCAGCTGGGATGGTATGGCTTCCCACAGGTGAAGCTCGGTCCCCAGGGCTCCCAGTGTAGTAGAGACATGTGATAAGTGGTGTATAAAGAAATGGAGGACAAAGGGTTGCAGTCTCTTTACCTCTTTACTGAAGGGTTCGGGCAGCCACAGTCTAGGGTAACGGATCCCAGGTGCTGGTATGGTACGGCCAGCTTGGAAGCGAATCTGGAGTCCCCCTTACCAGGTGGGGTTGGAAGCCTTCCCTCTAGTGCTGTGGTGTAGTCCCTTGCTGCCTTAGGCATCACACAAGGTCCTTACGTTTTCTCTTTGTTCCCCTTTAAGTAGGGCACTAACCCGTACGACAGGTAACTCAAGCCTTTTTTACAGGATCTCTATCATGACCCGTGATCTATCTGTTACTGTGTCCTCGGGTGTTAATGGTGGACAAGTAACTTGAAATCTAGCTGTCCGCCAGTTTCTGCCATGGGGCATAAAGTTACCCCCACAATCTCAGTCTTCCGGCTACTGGTATATGCGCTCAGCGTGGAAGAAGTTCATTTGCAACTTCTCTCTCCAGCTCTTCACTTCACCTTTGCTCCTTCCTCCCTTCAGTCTCTTTACAAGTTGCTCTGCTCTCTTTTTCCTGCCCAGGAGCTACCGAATCACTTGTCTGCATGGAACCAGCTTTCCTTCCTCGCTCCTCACTCTCCTCTCACCAACTGCCTAACTCTCCCCAACTGCCTAGCGACTGACTCCTCCTCCCAACCAGAGAGAGCAGCTGCCCTGAAGTTGGGTGTAGAGCTCCCCTTTCTGGCCTAGAGTCAGAACGGTGTTGTATGTGCTGAATACTTGTTAAAGGGATCCTTCCTTGCTTTCAAGTATGACATCACTCTCCCCGTGAGGATAGCAATACCACTGTAACAACCGGTTACCTGGGGAGTTACACCTACATGGTTTGCCCCTGCCTGGGCCTCCTTTCAGAAACCTCATCAAGTCCGTCTTCAGGTGCCTCCAGTGGATCGCCTCACCCACACCGTGCACCCCCAGGGACAAGGGATCTGTTATCAGCAGATCTATCAGAGCACCTCCCAGGTCTGCCATCTGGTCCCAGTTACATCTGTCACCAACTGGCTGGGTTCTAGGGTCAGTGGTGGTCTTAAAGGTCCCACCAGGGTCTCCTCCGCTATTGGGGCAATGTCCATACCTTCTCCTTCGGTGGCGGTCTACTCCTCCGCCTCTGCTGGGGCTAAAGGCACTGGTGGCAAGATCTTCTTCAGTGTCATCACCCTTTTCAGCAGGGCCTCCTTCCATGCGGTCACCGTGGCCAGCTACGACCACAGAAATCGTCGTGTCAGCTCCTCCATCTCAGCGCCGAGGAGCTCTGGATCCACCGCTGGCAGCTGGTCCG
Organism: Ranitomeya imitator; assembly: GCF_032444005.1. Taxonomy (NCBI): domain Eukaryota; kingdom Metazoa; phylum Chordata; class Amphibia; order Anura; family Dendrobatidae; genus Ranitomeya; species Ranitomeya imitator. Next base: position 391,532,210 of record NC_091284.1, on the reverse strand, counting down.
GTGTTTTATCTTTCTTGTCGGGGGAATTCACTTCTCCTTCTGTACATTCTTGCAGCTCTTCACCACCACTCGCCATCACGTCCACCGGGTGGTGCTCCGCAATTCTTGCTGCACACTATCCCACGCGCTTCTCCTTCACCTCCTTCTGTGGGTGGTCCCTTCTCTCCTTTCCCACCAGCCATATCAGGAGGCGGATCCGACCTCCTGATGGACAGGTTTCTTCTACATTAATGTTCTTACAGTGGGCAGGTACAGTTTTCGCGCCCTTTCCTGGGCTCTGCCCACAACAACTCATCTCCATTTTTCATACACCACGAGGTGCAACAATGGCGATGATTAGACAGTTCAACAAAGTCCATGGTGCACAGGACCAAGTTTACTGGGTCAGTCCATCCTGTTTATGATGCCAGAAATGCAACATCCGCTAGCGCTGTGGGGTACTCTGAACTGGGTTGGATGGTTTTAAAGGGATAGTCATGGCAGCAATTACCCGGTCCGTGGCCCTGGGCACGCAATGAAAAGGGATGGATGATGTTGAAATAAAGTTTGTAGGGGAATAAAGGGAAATTGCTCGTGACGCCAGAAATGCAACACCCACTAGGGCCAGAGGGTTCTCAGAGCCAGGTTGGATGGTGGCTCTTAAAGGGGTGGTCACGGCAGCAGTGACCCAGTCTGTGGCCCTGGCGTGCAATAAAAGGGATGAGGGAAATGTTTTTAGGGGATTATTTGTGACATTACCTGCGGTGTTCGGCTGGAGATGGCCAACGCTGCTTAAGGGGACCGCTGGGGCCTGTGGTGTTGCAGCTGAGATGATTTGACTCCCCACTATCAGAACAGTCTATGAGGGGTTGTGGATATTGGGGTGCAAGAATAATTGGAGGACACAGGGACTGTAGTTTCTTTACCTTTATTTGTAGGCGCAGTCCGGAGCACAGGTAACAGGTGGTATTGGAGATCTGGGCAGCCTGGAAGCAGTTCAGAATTCCCCTAGCCTGGTGGGGTTGGAAGCCTCCAAACCGCTGCCCTCTGGGTTCCTGATGCTTGTAGGTCTCCTCAAGTCCCTCTCTCAGTCTGTCCACTTAGTGAAAGGCTACCCACATGGCAGGCAGCTTGAGCCTTTTCCAGGTGTCACTCCCTCATGATGACTGCAGGCTCTGATAGGTGGCTGTGCCTTCAGGTGTCAGGTAGGGCTGCTCTATAGTTGCCAAAGACCCCCTGGGAGAGACCAGAGCTGGTGTCAGCTTCACAGCAGGAAATGTAAGGGCCAGAGAGAGGTGACAATTGTATTTAGTTTTTATGCTCCTTTTTGGCCCAAACACAAATTGAGCAAAATAGCAGCTGGCCAATCATCATTTTGCTGCATTCAAGTATAGCCACTCACCAAAAAGGACATAAAATAGAATAAAAAAAACAGAAAAAAGGCAACCATGATTATCAACACCCGGACACAATAATAAATGCACTTACAGAATGCAGTAGCCCCCATGATAAAGGCGGAGGCAGCACATGTGCAAAATACTGATAGAAAAACTATTCACATGCCTATAATTCATGGAGGAGGTGGTAGTCTAGAATTACAAATGCACACGGATAAGGGGTCAGTCACACATGTGTTATTATCTGCGTGACTGTATCATTATTTGTGACATAGTCACACAGATAACAACACTTGCATCCATTACCTGTTTAATTTGTGTTCTATACAAGCCATATCCGTTTACATTTGTAATACTATACAATGACCCCTTCATCAATGATAGGTGTGAGTGGTTGCTTCATCAGTATTTTGCCCTGTACTGCCTCCGTCTTTATCATGAGGGTCTGCTACATCCTGTGAGTGTAGTTAATATTTTGTTCTGGAGTTGGTAAATGAGGATTACCGTATATACTCGAGTATAAGCCGAGATTTTCAGCCCATTTTGGGGGGCTGAAAGTCCCCCTCTCAGCTTATACTCGAGTCATACCCAGGGGTCGGCAGGGGAGGGGGAGCGGGGGCTGTCTAATTATACTCACCTACTCCTGGCGCGGTCCCTCCAGGTCCCTGGCTTCCCGACGCCCCAACTTCTTCCTGTACTGAGTGGTCACATGGTACAGCTCATTACAGTAATGAATATGCAGCTCCACCTCCACTTTATGGAGTATCTTATGGGGCTCTAACGTTTGTGCAGCGCTATATGGCGCAAATATCTTTATGGAGCATCTTATGGGGCCATAATTAACGTTTGTGCAGCATTATATGGGGCAAATGTCTGTATGGAGTATCTTATGGGGCCATAACGTTTGTGCAGCATTATATGGGGCAAATATCTTTATGGAGCATTATATTGGGCAAATGTGTCTATGGAGCATCTTATGGGGCCATTATTAACTTTTATGCAACATTATATGGGGCATATTTTGTATGGAGGATCTTATGGGGCCATCATAAACTATATGGAGCATTATATGGGGTGTATTTTGTATGGAGCATCTTATGGGGCCATCATGAACTGTATGGAGCATTATATATGGGGCTCCTCATTCAATATGGATGATCAAAAACACTTAACCTATAGGGTTGAGCGAAACGGGTCATTCATTTTCAAAAGTTGCCGACTTTTGGCAAAGTCGGGTTTCATGAATCCCGACCCGACCCCTGTGTGGGGTCGGCCATGCGGTACGCGACTTTCGCGCCAAAGTCGTGTTTCAATGACGCGAAAAGCGCCATTTCTCAGCCAGTGAAGGTGAACGCAGAGTGTGGGCAGCGTGATGACATAGGTCCTGGTCCCCACCATCTTAGAGAAGGGCATTGCAGTGATTGGCTTGCTGTCTGCGGCGTCACAGGGGCTATAAAGGGGCGTTCCCGCCGACCGCCATGTTACTGCTGCTGATCTGAGCTTAGGGAGAGGTTGCTGCCGCTTCGTCAGAAGCAGGGATAGCGTTAGGCAGGGTTCATTAACCACCAAACCGCTTGTGCTGTAGCGATTTCCACTGCCCAACACCACCTTCGGTGTGCAGGGATAGTGGAAGCTACATTTTTTTTTTCTCAGCGCTGTAGCTCATTGGGCTGCCCTAGAAGGGTCCCTGATAGCTGCATTGCTGTGTGTACGCCGCTGTGCAAACCAACTGCTTTTTTCAAAGCACAAATCCTCTTGTTCCTTCCTTTCTGCACAGCTATCTTTTTTGTTTGTCCACACTTTTTATTTAATTTGTGCATCAGTCCACTCCTTATTGCTGCCTGCCATACCTGGCTGAGATTACTGCAGGGAGATAGTAATTGTAGGACAGTCCCTTTTATTTTATTTTTTTTTTTAATTCTCCCTACAAAAAATAAGTTGTGGGAGATTAAGATTGGCATTTCTGCCAGAGTGCCATCCCTGTGTGTGCCATCTCTCTCACATAGTGGGCCATAGAAAGCCTATTTTTTTTTTTGGTTGATTTGGTTTCTAAATTCTACCTGAAAAAATCAATAAATCAATCAGTGGGAGATAAATATTGGCCTCTGGGCTTGTGTGCCACTCCTGACTCCTGTGTGTGCCATCTCTCACTCAGTGGGCCATAGAAAGCCTATTTATTTTTTTGGTTGATTTGGCTTCTAAATTCTACCTGAAAAAATCAATAAATCAATCAGTGGGAGATAAATATTGGCCTGTGGGCTTGTGTGCCACTCCTGACTCCTGTGTGTGCCATCTCTCACTCAGTGGGCCATAGAAAGCCTATTTATTTTTTTGGTTGATTTGGTTTCTAAATTCTACCTGAAAAAATCAATAAATCAGTCAGTGGGAGATAAATATTGGCCTCTGGGCTTGTGTGCCACTTCTGACTCCTGTGTGTGCCATCTCTCACTCAGTGGGCCATAGAAAGCCTATTTATTTTTTTTGTTGATTTGGTTTCTAAATTCTACCTGAAAAAAATCAATAAATCAATCAGTGGGAGATAAATATTGGCCTCTGGGCTTGTGTGCCACTCCTGACTCCTGTGTGTGCCATCTCTCACTCAGTGGGCCATAGAAAGCCTATTAATTTTTTTGTTGATTTGGTTTCTAAATTCTACCTGAAAAAATCAATAAATCAGTCAGTGGGAGATAAATATTGGCCTCTGGGCTTGTGTGCCACTTCTGACTCCTGTGTGTGCCATCTCTCACTCAGTGGGCCATAGAAAGCCTATTTATTTTTCTGGTTGATTTGGTTTCTAAATTCTACCTGAAAAAAACAATAAATCAATCAGTGGGAGATAAATATTGGCCTCTGGGCTTGTGTGCCACTTCTGACTCCTGTGTGTGCCATCTCTCACTCAGTGGGCCATAGAAAGCCTATTTATTTTTTTGGTTGATTTGGTTTCTAAATTCTACCTGAAAAAATCAATAAATCAATCAGTGGGAGATAAATATTGGCCTCTGGGCTTGTGTGCCACTCCTGACTCCTGTGTGTGCCATCTCTCACTCAGTGGGCCATAGAAAGCCTATTTATTTTTTTTGTTGATTTGGTTTCTAAATTCTACCTGAAAAAATCAATAAATCAATCAGTGGGAGATAAATATTGGCCTCTGGGCTTGTTTGCCACTCCTGACTCCTGTGTGTGCCATCTCTCACTCAGTGGGCCATAGAAAGCCTATATTTTTTTTTTTTGGTTTCTAAATTCTCCCGGAAAAAATCCTTTTATTTTATTTGGTTTCTAAATTCTTCCTGAAAAAATAATTTTATTTTATTTTGTTTCTAAAGTCTCCCTGAAAAAAAAAAAAAAACAGTGGGAGATTAATATTGCCCTTTCTGCTTGTGTGCCAGTCTTGACTCCTGGGTGTGCCATCTCTCTCTCTCAAATAGTGGGCACTGGGCCATAGAAAGGCAATTTTTTTTTTATTTGGTTTCTAAAATCTCCCGGAAAAAATCATTTTACTTTTTTTGGGTTTCTAAATTCTTCCTGAAAAAATCATTTTATTTTATTTTGTTTCTAAAGTCTCCCTGAAAAAAAAAAAATCAGTGGGAGATTAATATTGCCCTTTCTGCTTGTGTGCCAGTCTTGACTCCTGGGTGTGCCATCTCTCTCTCTCAAATAGTGGGCACTGGGCCATAGAAAGGCAATTTTTTTTTATTTGGTTTCTAAATTCTCCCGGAAAAAATCATTTTACTTTTTTTTGGTTTCTAAATTCTTCCTTAAAAAAAATCATTTTATTTTATTTTGTTTCTAAAGTCTCCCTGAAAAAAAAAAAAAAATCAGTGGGAGATTAATATTGCCCTTTCTGCTTGTGTGCCAGTCTTGACTCCTGGGTGTGCCATCTCTCTCTCAAATAGTGGGCACTTGGCCATAGAAAGGCAACTTTTTTTTTTTTTTGCTTTCTAAATTCTCCCTGAAAAAAAAAAATACAGTGGGAGATTAATATTTGTGCTTGAGTGACAGTCCTGCGTGTGTGGCATCTCTCTGATTTGGTGCCACAGAAAACAGAGTGTGTAACATTGTGCCTGATTTTCCTTGTGGTCTCACCAACCTGTAAAGGGATATCGAAATCATGCTGAAGTTATAGCTCACCGTGTAAGTTGTTTGACAGCAACAAATACCGTTACTTTGGTTAAGTTTTTAAAACAATGAGGAAGTCTGGTGGAAGAGGTCGTGGCCGTGGGCGTTCATTGTCAGCTGGTAATGATGGTAGTGGTAGTGGAGCATCAGGTGGTCGTGGGAAAAGAAATATTGCACCTAAGTCTGGAGCTGTGGAGCCAGGTTCGTCGTCTGGCTACAGAAGGCCTCGAACGCTCCCTTTTCTGGGAGTAGGAAAACCGCTTTTAAAGCCGGAGCAGCAAGAGCAAGTTTTGGCTTACCTTGCAGACTCAGCCTCTAGCTCTTTTGCCTCCTCTTTTGAAACTGGCAAATGTAAAAGCAGCGCGTCGTTAGTGGATGTTCACGGTCAGGGACAAGTCGCTTCCTTGTCCTCTTCAGCAAAAACAACAACAGAGAAGGATGCAGCAGGCGACACAACGGGTTACTCCATGGAGCTTTTTACACATACCATCCCTGGCTTAGAAAGTGAAGCAGTTAACAGGCCATGCCCATTACAAGTTGAATCTGACATGGAGTGCACTGATGCACAGCCACAGCCAGACTACTATGCTGGTCCTTTGACTCAGACCACAACATTGCCCTCGCAGGGTACTGATCCAGAATCAGACCCTGATGAGACTATGTTGCCCCATCACGAACGCTCTACCACCGACTTACACGGTGACACAGACGAAGTTGCGCACGAGCTTGAAGAGGAGGTTATAGATGACGCAGTTGTTGACCCCGATTGGCAGCCATTGGGGGAACAGGGTGCAGGCGGCAGTAGTTCTGAAGCAGAGGAGGAGGGGCCGCAGCAGGCATCAACATCGCAACAGGTTCCATCTGACGGGCCAGTATCTGGCCCAAAATGCGTGGCAAAGCCAAAAACTGTTGGAGGACAGCGTGTCCATCCGGTTAAAGCTCAGTCTGCAATGGCTGAAAAGGGATCCGAGGCTCGAAAGAGTGCAGTCTGGCATTTTTTTAAACAACATCCAATTGATCCGCACAAAGTCATCTGTCAAAAATGTTCAACTAGCTTAAGCAGAGGTCAGAATCTGAAAAGTCTCAATACAAGTTGCATGCATAGACATTTAACCACCATGCATTTGCAAGCCTGGACTAACTACCAAACGTCCCTTAAGGTTGTAGCACCCTCGGCCAATGAAGCTAGTCAGCAACGCTACATCCCTTCCGTCACTGTAAGGCCACCATTTTCCGCACCACCAGCAGTATCTGTGCAGGTTTCTTTGCCAGGCCAAAGCAGTCAGGGTCAGGGAATCACCAGTTTCGTAGGAGGAAATACTGCATCTAGGGCACCGGCGGAAACAATACCGTCTCCAACCGTCTCTCAGTCTGCCATGTCCACCGGCACATCCGCTAGTTCCACGATCTCCAGCTCTCCAGTCCAACTCACCCTACATGAGACTCTGGTTAGAAAAAGGAAGTACTTATCCTCGCATCCGCGTACACAGGGTTTTAACGCCCACATAGCTAGACTAATCTCGTTAGAGATGATGCCCTACCGGTTAGTTGAAAGCGAAGCTTTCAAAGCCCTGATGGAGTACGCTGAACCACGCTACGAGCTACCCAGTCGACACTTCTTTTCGAGAAAAGCCATCCCAGCCCTGCACGAGCATGTTAAAGAGCGCATCGTCCATGCACTCAGGCAATCTGTGAGTACAAAGGTGCACCTGACTACAGATGCATGGACCAGTAGGCATGGCCAGGGACGTTACGTGTCCATCACGGCACACTGGGTGAATGTGGTCGATGCAGGGTCCACGGGGGACATCAATTTCGGGACAGTGTGCCTAGCCCACGGTCTAGGAAACAGTTGGCTGTAGGCGTTTGCACCCCCTCCTCCTCGTCGTCCTCCTGCAGAAGGGAGAGCTCTTCCACAGACCGCAGTCGCCCAACCACTCCATCGGCAGCTGTCACTATTGCACACCAGTTGTCCCATTATGGCCCAGCTACTGGCAAGCGTCAGCAGGCTGTATTGGCTATGAAGTGTTTGGGTGACAACAGACACACCGTGGAAGTTCTGTCCGAGTTCTTGCAGCAAGAAACGCAGTCGTGGCTGGGCACAGTAGATCTTGAGGCAGGCAAGGTAGTGAGTGATAACGGAAGGAATTTCATGGCTGCCATCTCCCTTTCCCAACTGAAACACATTCCTTGCCTGGCTCACACCTTAAACCTGGTGGTGCAGTGCTTATTGAAAACTTATCCTGGGTTCTCCGACCTGCTCCTCAAAGGGCGTGGATTTTGCTCACATATCCGCCGTTCGCCTGTACACTCCTGCCGTATGCAGACCTATCAGCGGTCTTTGAACCTTCCCCAGCATCGCCTAATCATAGACGTTGCAACAAGGTGGAACTCAACACTGCAGATGCTTCAGAGACTGTGCCAACAGAGGCGGGCTGTTATGTTTTTGTGGGAGGATACACATACACGGGCAGGCAGTAGGATGGCAGACATGGAGTTGTCAGGTGTGCAGTGGTCGAAGATACAAGACATGTGTCAAGTCCTTCAGTGTTTTGAGGAATGCACACGGCTGGTTAGTGCAGACAACGCCATAATAAGCATGAGCATCCCCCTAATGTGTCTGCTGATGCAAAGTTTGACGCACATAAAGGATCAGGCGTCTGCACCAGAGGAAGAGGAAAGCCTTGTTGACAGTCAGCCATTGTCTGGTCAGGGCAGTGTACAGGACGAGGTAGCGGGCGAAGCGGAGGTGGAGGACGAAGAGGAAGATGGGGATGAGTATATTTTTAATGAGGAAGCTTTCCCGGGGGCACTGGAAATTGGTGGCGTGGCAAGGCCGGGTTCTGGTTTTGTGAGGGACACAAGTGATGTAGATTTGCATGAAACTGCCCCTCAACCAATCACAACTGCAGATTTGACAACTGGAACTTTGGCCCACATGGCGGATTATGCCTTACGTATCCTCAAAAGGGACACACGCATTACTAAAATGATGAACGATGACGATTACTGGTTGGCCTGCCTCCTTGATCCTCGCTATAAAGGCAAATTGCAAAATATTATGCCACATGAGAACTTGGAACTAATATTAGCAACCAAACAATCAACTCTTGTTGACCGTTTGCTTCAGGCATTCCCAGCACACAGCGCCCGTGATCGTTCTCACACGAGCAGCAGGGGGCAGCAGAACAGAAGTGTTAGAGGTGCAGAAATCCGAAGTGGCGTTGGACAGAGGGGTTTTCTGACCAGGTTGTGGAGTGATTTTGCTATGACCGCAGACAGGACAGGTACTGCTGCATCAATTCAAAGTGACAGGAGACAACATTTGTCCAGTATGGTTACTAACTATTTTTCATCCCTTATCGATGTTCTACCTCAACCGTCATTCCCATTTGATTACTGGGCATCCAAATTAGACACCTGGCCAGAATTGGCAGAATATGCATTGCAGGAGCTTGCTTCCCCAGCAGCTAGTGTCCTATCAGAAAGAGTATTCAGTGCTGCAGGTTCAATATTAACCGAAAAAAGGACTCGTCTGGCTACCCAAAATGTTGATGATCTAACCTTCATTAAAATGAACCACAACTGGATTTCGAATTCTTTTGCCCCACCTTGCCCGGCCGACACCTAGCTTTCCTATGGAAAGGTATTGCCTGTGGACTACTCTGAATGACTTTACCAATCTCGTAATTTGCAGCAGCTGGTTGTCCAGCATACGACATGTTTACACCTCCCTAAATGGCCAAACTCCCCACACGGGGCCGTGGTATCGCCACCTGGCGCAAGCACCCGTGAGAGTGCTGTTTGTCTGAAGAGGTGGGTGTGCACGCTTTTGGTCGACGGCACTGCCACTGGGTCCCTCATAGTACAATAAAGTGTCTCTGGCGGTGGTGGTGCGCACCCAACGTCAGACACACTGTTGTAACATGAGGGGCCCTGGGCATGTACTGCCGGCCACAAGAGAGTTCCCCCACCCCCAGCTCAAACATTGCTCTACCACTTACACAATTATCTCTCACAGTTCCACCTATGTTTAGTCTATGCGCTGACATCCGTAAATTCCTGCCACTGACAATACCATTGTGTTGACATGTATGATGGTACTGAACATAGTCAGGGGCAGTGTCCTATATTTACCCAAGTAAATACTTTGTGCCAAATTACTAGGTCTGAAACTACGCAGAGGAGCCCAACCCTGTACCTAATGATTGCACCCTTTTGGTTTTTTTTTTTCTTGTAATGCGAGACATTAACATGTATTTATTTTTTGGGACTACTAACTGGCAGACACTCATTACAATATGCCGCCGCTGACAACACCAATGGTGCCCACTGCCTGTGTACCCCTGCAAGAGAATTCAAAGTCCCTACAGCCCAATTTTATTATGTTAGACCTTTGAAGCCTGTCTGCGGTCCCTCCTTCCACTAGGCCTCCACTGACCTGTCTACTGCTGCCCGTGTTCCCCTGGAACCAATGTTAAATTGCCTACAGCCAAATTTTATTATGTTAGGCCTTCGAAGCCTGTCTGCGGTCCCTCCTTCCACTAGGCCTCCACTGACCTGTCTACTGCTGCCCGTGTTCCCCTGGAACCAATGTTAAATTGCCAACAGCCAAATTTTATTATGTTAGGCCTTCGAAGCCTGTCTGCGGTCCCTCCTTCCACTAGGCCTCCACTGACCTGTCTACTGCTGCCCGTGTTCCCCTGGAACCAATGTTAAATTGCCTACAGCCAAATTTTATTATGTTAGGCCTTCGAAGCCTGTCTGCGGTCCCTCCTTTCACTAGGCCTCCACTGACCTGTCTACTGCTGCCCGTGTTCCCCTGGAACCAATGTTAAATTGCCTACAGCCAAATTTTATTATGTTAGGCCTTCGAAGCCTGTCTGCGGTCCCTCCTTGCACTAGGCCTCCACTGACCTGTCTTCTGCTGCCCGTGTTCCCCTGGAACCAACGTTAAATTGCCAACAGCCAAATTTTATTATATTAGGCCTTCGAAGCCTGTCTGCGGTCCCTCCTTCCACTAGGCCTCCACTGACCTGTCTACTGCTGCCCGTGTTCCCCTGGAACCAATGTTAAATTGCCTACAGCCAAATTTTATTATATTAGGCCTTCGAAGCCTGTCTGCGGTCCCTCCTTCCACTAGGCCTCCACTGACCTGTCTACTGCTGCCCGTGTTCCCCTGGAACCAATGTTAAATTGCCTACAGCCAAATTTTATTATGTTAGGCCTTCGAAGCCTGTCTGCGGTCCCTCCTTCCACTAGGCCTCCACTGACCTGTCTACTGCTGCCCGTGTTCCCCTGGAACCAATGTTAAATTGCCTACAGCCAAATTTTATTATGTTAGGCCTTCGAAGCCTGTCTGCGGTCCCTCCTTCCACTAGGCCTCCACTGACCTGTCTACTGCTGCCCGTGTTCCCCTGGAACCAATGTTAAATTGCCTACAGCCAAATTTTATTATGTTAGGCCTTCGAAGCCTGTCTGCGGTCCCTCCTTCCACTAGGCCTCCACTGACCTGTCTACTGCTGGCCGTGTTCCCCTGGAACCAATGTTAAATTGCCTACAGCCAAATTTTATTATGTTAGGCCTTCAAAGCCTGTCTGCGGTCCCTCCTTCCACTAGACCTCCACTGACCAGTCTACTGCTGCCCGTGTACCCCTGGAACCAATGTTAAAGTGCCTACAGCCCAATATTTTTTTATGTTAGGCCTTCGAAGCCTGTCTGCGGCCCGTTCTTTCTACTACTCCTACACTGACCAGACCACTGCTGCCCGTGTACCCCTGGAACCTATTTTTAATTGCATAGAGCATCCTTTTTTTAATAGTAGGCATACAAAGTCTGTCTGCAGTCCACTATTGAAATTGTCCTCCACTGCCCAGAGCAATGCTGCCTGTGTACCCCTGTAACCTTTTTTAAACTGCAGTGAGCCACATTTTTGGTTTAAGGCCTACTACCTGTGTCTGTCTGCGCCACTCAATACAGCTGTGTTCCTTTGAAAAAAGCTGAGCGTCAATAGTCTTGTTTTCAGCCTCTAGGAATTTTAAAACTGCATTGGGGCTACAACTTTGGTAGGGCCTACTAACGGTGCCTGCCGCCCCAAGGGGTGCCCCAGGTTTCGTCCACATTGCTTCGATCTTCCTACTCTCGTTTAGTAGTTGGTGAAAACTACACTGCATTAGGCCTACAAATTGGGTATGGGGTGTAGAGACGATGTGTTCCACTCCAAGGTGTTCCCCAGGTTTCCTCGCTATTGCTTCGGTCTTCCGACTCTCGTTTAGTAGTTGTTGGAAACTACACTGCATTAGGCCTACAAATTGGGTATGGGGTGTAGAGACGGTGTCTTCCACTCCAAGGTGTTCTCCAGGTTGCCTTTCCTGAGCTTCTATCTTCAGGCTCTTGTTAAATAGTGGTTAAATGGAACAACTGCATTTGGCGTACTAGTTGGTTTGGGGCCTACTAACAGTGTCTGCCGCTCCTTGCTGTTCTCCTGGTTTCCTGTCCTGAAATTCCATTTTCAGGCTCTCGTTAAGTAGTCGTTAATGTTAGACTGCATTTGGCCTACTAGTTGGGTTGGGGCCTACTATCGGTGTCTGCCACTCCTTGCTGTTCTCCTCCACTGAACAAAGCTGTGCCGCCTGTTTACTACTGTTGCCAATTTTGAACTGCATTTCGACTACTTACTGATTTGGGCCTACTCTCTGTTTCAGCCTCTCATTCCAGTTGTCCTCCACTGCAATGCCCCCTGGTTAGTCCTGTGTTACCAATTTTGAACTGCATTTAGCCAACTTTATTATTTGGGCCTATATCTGTGTTTCCTCCTCATCCTGCCCATTGACCAGCCAGTGATAGATGAGTCTGCTGGTACATTGACCCATAACACAACATTTCCCGTGCACGCTACACAGCAAGATTGTGACCCTGCTGAAAGTCAGGTTCCTCTTCCCGCATACCATACCACCTTACACGGGGACAAAGAGGAAGGTGCAGATGAAAGTGCAGGTTCCTTCATCAGGTGGGGGGAGGAATACTAGTTGGCGACGTCACTGGCACAGGGCCTCTCATAGTACGCAAAAGTGTTGCTGCCGGTGGGAGGCGCCCCCGCCGTGCAAACACACCGCTGTACTTTGAGGGGCCCTGTGCCAGTGCCAATGCCAACGAGTGGGCCCCCCCTGCTTGCTCAGGATCACAGCACTTGCAAAGTTGAAATACTTACCTCTCCCTGCTCCACTGCCGTGACGTCATCCAGATTTAATGGGCCCACTAATTACTTGAACCAGCCCTACCCCCCACAACTTTAGCCAAATCACCCCCAATTTCAAATGCCTTCCAATTATTATAAGCTAAATTACGATTGACAAGCTTCTGTAACAAGAATGGATGTTTTTGCCATTAAAATGGGCAGTGTAGGTGTTTTCCTGGCCTCCACTCACTGCCGACTATGCTCCCCCATTGACTTGCATTGGGTTTCGTGTTTCGGTCGATACCCGACTTTTCGCGATAATCGGCCGATTCTACTCGACTTCTAAGATAGTCGGGTTTCGCGAAACACGGCTCGACTCTAAAAAGGTCAAGGTCGCTCAACCCTATTAACCTACTGATGTCTCAATTAATTTTACTTTTACTGGTATCTACTTTTACTTTTGACATTTACAGGTAGCTGTTGCATTTCCTACCCTAGACTTATACTCAAGTCATTAAGTTTTCCCAGTTTTTTGTGGCAAAATTGGGGGGGGTCGGCTTATACTCGAGTATATACGGTACTCTTTGTTTTAATGGGTTATTTTATTCAGTCATATTGCAAAAAAGGTTTAATTCTGATGAATCCGATTTTTTTTAGAAAATCAAAGTGAATCTGATTTGCTTTGAATTCATTTAATCATCTCTGTTATGGACCTATGATGTTGTAATCGTGGAATTACAGAATGATTTTGAAAAATGTCTAGATATCTCTTCAAAGCGTATTCTATTGCAAGTTATATGTATTAGCTCACTTGAGGTGGTTTGTGAATTGAACGATATTCATGGGTTGAATAACATTATCATACAGAATCTCTCATCAGGTTTTTGCTATGTAATCTGAGGCATCATGATTAGCGATGACCAACCAGTGGATGTTCGGGTTCACCGGACATACAGCAAAAAGTTCAATTTGTGTCTGTGTCTCGGAACTGAACCCAATAGAAGTCAATGGGGACCCAAACTTTGATGCCTTAAAATGGCTGTAAAATGGTAGTAATCAGGGCTGGGGGGGGGCTGCAAAAATAAGCTAAATGGGGGTAAGGTCTTCAAACAAATGTGGACAGGGAAATTAGTTAAAATTACTATAAATAAGAAAACTGAAAAAATAATACTCTTGAACAAGGAAATGGAGGTCTAGTTGGAGGAGGTGGACGTGGCAGTGTAGGGGGAAGAGGCAGGGGGAGAAATCCAACACTGTTTTTTTTATTTTTTTTTTTGTCTTTGCAAACTGACTTGAATAAATAATTAAAAAATAAATAAATAAATAAATAACAATCTAGATCCAGGAGGCAGAGGTCCAAGTGGAGGAGGAGGTTGAAGTGCAGGAGGAACTGCGACACCAACTAGGGCCCTAGGGTACTTGGAACCAGGTCGAATAAAAGGAAGATGATGAAATGTTTGTAGGGGATAGGGGAATTGGTCGTGATACCACCTGTGGTACTCGGCTAGGGATAGCCGACGCTCTTAAGGAGACCGCTGGGGCTGAGGGTGATGCAGCATAGTTGGCACAGCTCTACATAGGTAGAGCTAAGTCTCAGGGCACCTATGATGTTAAAGATGGTGACGGTGGATGTAGTGCAGGGTAAATGGTGCAATAAAGAGAGAGAACACAGCAAGGTGCAGTCTTCACGTTTTACTCACAGTTCGAGTACGGTATCCAGCCGGGTGCTGTGTCCTCCAGGTTAGTGGTCCAGCCAACTCTCCAGTAACTTGGGGCACTTGTCCAGAACCCCCTTAGTATGTGCCTTTCCTGGCCGACTCACTGCACAGGTTCTCACCTCTCTTGCGCTGCGCTCCACACCCAGTGTCACAAGCCGATAGTCGTGAGTCCTGTCGGGCGACGTCCTCACTGTCCCCTTGACCCTCTGTGACTCCCTTTTCATGGAGCTAGATGTGCATGTGGCTGTCTCACTTGCTGACACAACAGCCTCCGGGTTCCTAGCTGGGACTTGTAGTTCCTCCACTAGATCAGGGGGCAGTTCCCCTGCTGCGACCTGGTCCATCCACCTGGCGATGGTCAGCGTGGATGTGGGCCCCACGGGTGATTTCCACACTTCCCATGCCCCTACCTAGGACCCCTTCGTTCTTTCTGGGAGCTTCTCTCCCTTCGTTCTCTCTCTCTCTCTCTTTTCAGACTGTCGGGAACCTCAGACCCACACATCTGTTCTGCTCCACTTCTCCTCACAGACCCCCCTTGTTCACCCACATCTCTCCACCCACACCCTCTACCTAATCCCTGGCCTGGAGAGGTCTAGTGATTAGTGATGTGTGCAAGTATTATGGTTCTGTTCGGTGTCCCCTCCTTACCAGAGAGTTGGGGCACCACACCTCTGGCTGAGGTGCAGTAACTCTGTGGTGACTGGACCCTCAGGGGCGCCACATAACCAACACTGGTTCTGCACTTTTGGGGGTGTTTTGGGGGGCACTCTGAAATCAGGCATTATAATAATGTGCTGACCACTCTCTGTATAGAGGCTGTGTAATACTGTGCACTCTTTGGGGATGAAAAAAATGAGGAAAGAATGAAATAGGGGATTTGGTCATGTTGCTGATGGTGGTGATGTAGCTGCTGAATGGAGAGAGGATGTGGTCGATCTGTGCCTGCTACAAGCCCATATGAAACACCTTCCTCTGGTGCATGAAGGTGGAAGGACGTTCTGTGTAATTTCGTAGGTAGGAGTACCATTTTAATGAATGGTGAGACTAGAACAAGTAGAGATGGTTTTAGATTGGAGGGTTGAGAGTGCCTTCATGTCCTTCACTTTGTCTTCCACCCATCACCTGCTCAAGGCGCAGATTTTGCACCTGCGGCCCATGGGCATCTGTCTTCCACCTCATCCCATTGCAAATCAGGCAAGCCTGAGCCCCAAGTCATACAGCAGTCACTTTTGCTTTATGACTCTGCTGGCTGTGGTTCCATCCACCTGGCCCTGCCCCACAAGTGGAAGAGATTGAGTGCACTGATGCCCCAAAAATTGTTCTGTTTGAGGATGAGTACACGTGGCACCCAAAGAGTTCAGGTACCACAGTAGTGCTGCCTTCCTCTTGGGGAGGGTAGTGGGTAGTGCTATGCCTGGAGACAAGTGAGATTCCCTTTGGCTGGTTTTCACACACACAACACCTTCCAAATCCAGGCCAGGAGGGGGATCTCAAAACCCTGAATAAAGATCCTGGTTTGGAGGGACAATGCCTGTTCACACCTGTGGTACAGCAGCACCCTGGAGCCTGGAGTCACCATGCGGAGACCACCAGTAGGTACGGCTCAAGCTGCCTACCATACAGGTACCTGTCCCAGGACAGGGGAAGCAACTAGGACCTTGTTTGGAGCACTTAGTGGCAGTAGGGACCTCAGATACAGTAAGCGCAGAGTGGAAGGCCCCCTGACCTGCTAAGGGGATTCAACTTGTCTCTGGACTGCCTGGACTCCTAATGTACCTGTTGCTGATGCCCTGAACTGTGGCCTGCCAACAACAGTAAACCAGCCACAAAGACTTACAACTTGAGTCCTTTATTCATTTACCGGCAACCATCATCACCACCATACACCTTAGGACCTCTGGGGACCCCACTTCACCTGTGGGAAGTGTACCATCAGTGCTGCAATAACATCCCCCAGAGGACCCCATTAACGCAGCGTCGGTCCCACTATTGACCGACCACCATAGGTGGCGTCACGACAGACTTATAAACATTTTTCCCTTAAAAGACCTTCCCCTTTAGTTGAGTCCCAGGGCCATGGACCGGGCCGCAGCCACCATGACTTCCCCTTTAATACCGGACCCGATACCGAGTACCCCACTGCCCTGGTGTGCGACTCATTCATGGCAGGAGAAGTGCAAATGGTCAGCAAAACACAAGTGCCAACTGCTGCAGCTTTCTGCTGTGTGCAGACCAGCAAGGAGGGCAGGGGTGAGGATTTGGTGGAACATCATGTGGGGGATTATTATCATTATTATTATTATTTTTATTTATTTTTAGAACATCATTAATTCCATGGTGTTGTAAATGAGATGGAGTTACATACAAAACACAAATACAAATTACAATGAACAAACTAATATTGACAGACAGGTACAGAGGGGAGATGACCTTACGTTTGAGACCTTATATTTTACAGGATAATGGGGAAGGGGCAGTAGGTTTAGTAGATGCAGCAGCCACACTGTTGGTGAGGTGGCAGCGAGGCAATTGCAGACTGTAAGCTGTTCTGAAGACATGGGTATTGCACTTCCGATTGAAAGTTTCACATATAGGGGATAATCGGAAGTGTTGTGACTCAGAATTCTACAGGATGGGGGATATTCAGAGGAAGTCTTCCAGGCCATTGAATGAGGAACATATGATTGTGAAGGAGAGATGGAGGTCTTGTGAGGATAAAAGATAAAGTGGTGGGAGATATCGGGAGATTAGTTCAAACATATATTGGGTGAGACAGGTTATGGACAGCTATGTAGGTCAGTTTTTCTAGTTTGAAGTGGACACTTTGTGGAATTTGGAGACAATTAAGGGATTTGCAGAGGGGAGAAGAGGAGGAATAGCAAGGACAGAAGTAGATTTGTAGGGCAGTAGAGTTAAGAACAGACTGGAGAGGTGCGATTATACGATGGGGCATGATGAGGTCTTACACCCCACATGGAGTCAAGGTCATCTGAGTGATGTGGGCAGTTAAGAGGAAGAGGTAGTGAACATGCTGGACCAGCTGCACAGCAAAAGAGGAGGCAGGGTGCAAAAGCACCTTGTACGGAAGCTAGCCAGTACACTGACTTGGCAAAGAGGAAGCACATTCTGCTGAAGCTCATCTGTTTAGAAGATAAAGCTCACAACACAGCCTAGCTCTTGAAAGGGATATAAAAACAGACCGATCAGTGGCACTCCCCGCTGAACCTTCAACCAGCTCTTTTTGTGTACGATAATGGGTGTAACTTGTTGATGGCTTTAAAGCTCGGCAAGCTGGTGCATGTTCCATGTATGGCCCACATGCTGAACTTGGTTGTACAGGAGTTTTTAAAAACATACCTTGACATGCCGGACCTACTTGCCAAGGTACGCCGTATCATTGCACATTCCGGAAAGTCATCTCAGGCTTTCGGTGGTCTAGCTTCGCTGCAGCAGCGCTTTAATTTGCCTCATTAATGACTGATTTGTGACCTGCGCACATGCTGGAATTCGACCTTTCACATGTTCGCAAGGCTTAGTGAGCAGCAGAGGGCAGTCTCTAAATTCCATTCCCACACATAACAAGTACCGAGTGGGTATGGATCGCTGACCTTTGTGAGGTTCTTCAAAACTTTGAGTACTGCATCAAGATGATGAGCGCTGATGACACTATTATGAGCGTAACCATCCCACTGATCTGTCTATTAAAACATTCGCTGCAGAATTTGAAAGAGGAAGCTCTGAATGCCGAGCAGGTGGCTCCCAATACCAGCTTCATGCCTGTCTAGCATGGATGGCCTGAAGAGGAGGAGGAGGAGGAGGCTATGCGTCATAAGGAGGAGAGGATGGTTAGTGTTGTTCCTGATGAGGACACTGAATGCTTGACTCTTTGTAGTCAGTGACACGTGGCAGAGTTCATGTCCAGATGCCTTTCCCAAGACCCTTGTGTGAAAGAAATTTTGTCCACCATGAAATACTGGCTGTGCACCTTTCTTGACCCACAGTAGAAGGAGAAATTTGGTTCTCTAATGTCAAAGGCAGATGTGCCATTTTCAGTGCATGCATGCCATAGGACATAATGGAAGACTTGCTAAAAAGATTACCTTCAGACAATGCTGGTGGTAGAGGTACTGGCTCTTTTCACCCACAAGGATTACAGGGGAGGGCCACAAACACCAGGTGCAACTCAGCAACTCAGAGGGGGAATGTCCACCAACTGGGCGATTTTCATGAGATCGTCCCATCAGCAAGGGCTATCTGTGGGTGTAACTATGACTAGGAGGGATAAGTTGACCAAGATGGTGAAGGACTACTTAAGTGTCCATAACAGTGTCCTTCCTTATTTTTCAGTGAACTTTTATTGGTTGTCCAAGCTGCACACTTTGCCCGACCTTTCATTGTACGCTTTGGAGGTGCTGCCATGCCCTGCCGTGAGTGTGTTGTCTGAGCGGATTTTTAGTTCTGCAGGTTAAATCATAACGGATAGGCACACATGGCATTTAACGTAAAATGCAGACAGGCTGACACTTCTAAAATTGGATTTCCTATGACTTTATAAGCCCAATGAATGACAGCAACATTATGTAAATGTAGGCCAAATGGTTTTTTTTTAAGTTGTCTTAACAGCCATCCCTTATCATCCAACAAGTGTATTGTGATGTCCCCATCATGACGTCTTTCAGCTGGTCTGAGAGAGACCCCTTGGCTAATTTCAGTGGATATGATACAGACATACAGAACGTGGGCAGCACGGTGGTGCAGTGGTTAGCACTACAGCCTTGCAACGCTGGGGTCCTGGGTTCTAATCCCACCTGTTATGATCTGGTGGTTAGGAGCACCCGGCACGACCTGATAGTTAAACTCATACAGGACAAGCTCTGGGATGTGGGAGCTCTGCTGACCGCAAGCCCTAATCCTATCACACACACTAGAAATAGCCGTGGAGCGTTCCTGACTCTCCCTAGATGCCTCTTCACAGCCTAAGAGTTAGCTAGCCCTAGAGATAGAAAATAAAGCCTACCTTGCCTCAGAGAAATTCCCCAAAGGAAAAGGCAGCCCCCCACATATATTGACTGTGAGTAAAGATGAAGTCACAAACGCAGAAATGAAACAGGTTTCAGCAAAGGGAGGCCAGACTTACTAAACAGACAGAGGATAGGAAAGGTATCTTTGCGGTCAGCACAAAAACTACAAAAGACCACGCAGAGTGTGCAAAAAGACCTCCGCACCGACTAACGGTGCGGAGATGCCACTCTGCATCCCAGAGCTTCCAGCTAGCAAGACAAAACCATGATAACCAGCTGGACAAGGAAACAATGAACAAATAATAACTATCAGGAACTTAGCTTCTGCTGGAGAAGACAGGTCACCAGAAAGATCCAAGAGCGAACTGAACTAATGCAGGAACATTGACAGCTGGCATGGAGTAACGATCTGAGTGGAGTTAAATAGAGCAGCCAACCAAAGGATAAACCACATCACCTGTGGAAGGAACCTCAGAAGCAGCAGCTCCACTCACAGCCACCAGAGGGAGTCCATGGACAGAGCTTGCCGAAGTACAACTCACGACCACAGGAGGGAGCATTCACCTCAAACTCATCCGTGGATGAACCCGATGTCCCAGCAGATGACTCGGAAAACCGGGACAAATGAACGGGCTTTAAGAGGGAAACGTGGAAAGTATCGGTGATACCAAGGCATGGAGGAATAGCCAAACGGTAGACCACAGGGTTGATCTGTTCCAGAACCTTAAACGGGCCAATGTAGCGAAGAGCAAACTTAGTGGACTCAACTCGCAGCCTGATGTTACGGGCGGAGAGCCACACTAAGTCCCCAGGAGCAAAGACCGGAGCGGGGCGCCGGTGTGTATCAGCCGAAACCCTCATTCTCTCCTTGGAGGCCCGGATGGCATCCTGTGTGCGGTCCCAGATGTCACGTGCCTCCACCGCCCAGTCTGCCACCCTAGAATCGGTGGATGACACGGGCATGGGCACAGGGACACGTGGATGCTGGCCGTAATTAAGGAGAAAAGGAGTTTGACCAGTGGAATCGGCTACGGCGTTGTTCAGGGCAAATTCCGCCCAAGGTAGCAAAGATGCCCAGTCATCCTGCCTAGCAGAG
Organism: Ranitomeya imitator; assembly: GCF_032444005.1. Classification (NCBI taxonomy): domain Eukaryota; kingdom Metazoa; phylum Chordata; class Amphibia; order Anura; family Dendrobatidae; genus Ranitomeya; species Ranitomeya imitator. The sequence goes on along the minus strand of NC_091284.1, from coordinate 391,511,706 downwards.
ACGAAATGTCGCAAATATGTCACCAGAGTCTGGTTGGTTCTCTCCACCAACCCATTCGTCTCGGGATGGTATGCAGAGGAGAGGTTTAACTCTATGCTGAGTAAACGGCAGAGCTCTCTCCAAAACCGAGATGCGAACTGGGGACCCCGATCGCTGACAATCTTATAGGCATACCATGCAAACGGAAAACGTGTTTAATGAACAACACCGCCAAGGCCCGTGCTGAGGGTAACCGAGGAAGCGGCACCAAATGCACCATCTTGGAGAAGTGGTCGGTGACAACCCAAATAATGGAGCAGCCACGCGACTTGGGTAGACCCACCACAAAGTCCATCCCGACCATCTCCCAGGGCCTGTCTGCCACCGGTAGAGGGTAAAGCAACCCAGCAGGCCGTTGCCGAGGAGACCGATTCTGGGCGCAAGAAACGCACGCCTGAATATAGTCCTTGACATCTCGGGCCATATGCAGCCACCAGTATGTTCTCGCCAGAAGCTCAGATGTCCTCTTGGTCCCAAAATGCCCACCCACTCTGGAGGAGTGAGCCCAAGAGAGAACCTCCGGTCGCAAGTTAGCTGGTACGAAAGTCTTGCCCAGGGGCACAGACTCTAGCGAAACCGGAGCTACAGTTCTCAGGCTCTCAGAAGGGACAATGAGCCGAGGCTCCTCCTCCTCCTCCTCCGATGACACCATGGAGCGGGAGAGAGCGTCAGCACGAACGTTCTTCTCCGCGGAGAGGAAATGAAGAGTAAAATGGAACCGGGAGAAGAACAGGGACCATCTAGCCTGGCGAGAATTCAGCCGCTGGGCCGTTTGCAGATACACCAAGTTCTTGTGGTCAGTGAAGACTTGGAAGGGAAAGCGAGCTCCCTCCAAGAGATGTCTCCACTCCGAAAAAGCCAACTTCATGGCCAGCAACTCCCTGTCCCCGATGGAATAATTCCTCTCTGCTGGTGTGAAGGTCTTGGAGAAGAAGAAGCAAGGATGCTTCCGACCTTGAGCATCATTTTGGAAAAGGACTGCTCCAGCACCAACGGATGAGGCATCCACCTCCAAGATAAATGGCTTATCAACATCGGGGCGATGTAGGATGGGAGCGCTAGCGAAGTGTGACTTGATCGAGAGAAAGGCTTTGGAGACCTCCTCTGACCACAACTTGGGATTTGCTCCCTTCTTGGTGAGGGCAACCAAGGGAGCTACCAAAGTTGAGAAGTGTGGAATGAACTGGCGATAGTAATTAATGAACCCCATAAAGCGCTGCACCGCTTTAAGAGAATGGGGTTCTTGCCAGTCCATTACAGCCTGTAGCTTGGCAGGATCCATAGCCAAACCCTGGGCAGAGATGATATAACCAAGGAAAGGCAAGGACTCCTGCTCAAACATACACTTCTCCAACTTGGCGTAGAGGGAGTTTGCCCGTAAGAGGTCGAAGACTTTGCGAACATCTCTCCGATGGGAGTCAATATCTGGAGAGAAGATGAGAATATCATCCAGATAGACTACGACCGAGGTGGTGAGCATATCCCGGAAGATGTTGTTCACAAAGTCTTGGAAAACGGCTGGGGCATTACAGAGCCCAAAGGGCATCACCAGATATTCATAGTGCCCATCCCTGGTGTTAAAAGCCGTCTTCCATTCATCCCCCTCACGGATGCGAATCAGGTTGTAAGCACCCCGCAGATCTAACTTTGTAAATACCCTCGCTCCCCGTAGCCTATCAAACAGCTCAGATATCAGAGGCAGTGGGTACTTGTTCTTAACGGTGATGGCGTTAAGACCCCTGTAGTCTATGCATGGACGTAAGTCTCCAGTCTTCTTCTGTACGAAGAAGAACCCTGCCCCTGCCGGTGACACTGACTTCCTAATGAATCCTCTTGCCAGATTCTCCTGGATGTACTGGGACATTGCCTCCGTCTCCGGGAGAGATAACGGATAGACTCGACCCCGGGGAGGCTCAGCACCAGGCAAGAGGTCAATAGGACAGTCATAGGGGCGGTGAGGCGGAAGGGTCTCCGCAGCTCTTTTGGAGAACACGTCTGCATAGGGCCAATAGTGCTTGGGGAGAGAGGAAAGATCTGCGGGTACCTGTGTAGTAGCAACCTGAACGCACTCCCTCAGACATCTACCCTCGCAAGATTTACTCCAACCCAAAATTCTCCCAGAGGACCACTCAATATGAGGAGAATGGTAGCGAAGCCATGGTATCCCCAACAGGACCTCATCAATTCCCTCAGGAATGACTAATAGGGAGATTATCTCCTGATGTGATGGAGACACAGATAGCGTGAAAGGAATGGTTTGGTGGGTAATCTGTGAAGGTAGTGTTGACCCATTTACCATTCGAACGGTTACCGGCTTGGCGAGCATCACCAAGGGTATTGCGTGACGCTGGGCAAAAGCGGAAGACATAAAGTTACCCTCTGCCCCAGAATCCACGCATAGCTCGACCATAAGAGTGGATGGGCCTATGGTAATTGTCCCCTTGAAGGACAACTTTGAGGCAAACGTTGCCGTGTCTAGTGTACCTCCTCCAACTGCCACTAGACGCTGACGTTTCCCCGACCGCTGAGGACCCTTGGAGGCAAGGTGTCCTGACTGCTGGCAAACATGATGGACCTTAGGTGCACGGGCAGACTGAGACTTGGATCCCGCTCGTGTCACCTCTAAGGCCTCATGTGACTCGGATGCCTGGACTGGAGATTCCAAAGGTTTGGCGAAGGTGGGAGCCAGCCGAAACCTCTGCCTACACTGGGCTCGCTCCAACCTCCGCTCGTTAAAACGGAGGTCAATACGAGTAGATACGGCTATGAGTCCTCCAGTGTGGCGGGAGTCTCCCTAGTGGCCAAAGTGTCCTTCACATGGTCAGCCAGCCCCCTCCAAAATACGGGAATGAGGGATTTATCTGGCCATTCCAACTCAGACACTAATGTCCGGAATGAACAGCAAAATGGCTGACCATGGTTGAACCCTGAGTCAAAGCCAGCAGTTGGAGCACTGTATCATGGGTGACTTGAGGTCCTAAAAAGACCTGTTTCAGAGTGTCCAGAAACCTAGGAACACTCCGCACCACATGATCGTTGCGCTCCCACAGCGGCGTAGCCCACTCCAACGCTCTGTCCGACAGGAGAGAGATTATGAATCCCACCTTTGCCCGCTCAGTAGGGAAACGTGCAGCCAGAAACTCGAGGTGTATACCACATTGGCTCACGAAACCCCTACAGGACTTACTGTCCCCAGAGTATTTCTCAGGCAAAGGAAGGTGAGATAGGGTCAGAATAGAGGTGGCAGTGGGTAAAGCTGCTGCAGCCACGCTAGCAGCCTGAACAGCTATTGCGGTAACATCCACCGCCGAGGTTGCACGCTCAAGAGACGCCAACCGGCCCTCCAGCAGCTGGATGTACCCCTGCAATCGCTGTTCATCCGCCATTACTTAGCCAGATCCTGGCGCTAGTATACTGTTAGGGTTGGCGGAACGCACCAAATATATTGTTTATTAAAAGGAATTGGTGCGTTCGCAACCCGGGATCCACCGTGCAGGAAAGTACCTGCTGCTAAATAATGGCGGCTCTATATGGCGGTATATACTAACTCTGTTAGCCTCACAGAGTAACCGCGAGAGGTGAGCTCTGTGCCCTGTTAGACTTTCACAGAGGCACAGGCCAACTACCCAGATGTGAGCAGTGAGTGGTCATGCATGCATACTCAATCTCCTCGCCGGAGGAGCCAGCATTCTAGGGGCTTATTTCAGCCGGGTCCCTGAACACACTTATACACAATCTCCTCGCCGGAGGTGCCAGCATTTTAGGGGCTTAATTCAGCCGGGTCCCTGAACACATACAAACACATGACCACATTGGCGCAAAGCATATAGCAAAAGACGATACTAGCGCATGGCCGTGCGGTCATGCGCAGTTTATATAGTTGCAGCACAGGAAGCTGCTACTGAAGTTTTTGCCCTTTCAGGACCTTCCAGAAGGACCAATGGAAAGTGCTGCAGTACCTGAGCATGTTTTGCCCTTTCAGGACCTTCCAGAAGGACCAATGGAATGTACTGCAGCACCTGAGCATGTGACCGAACATGTGGCCCTCGACCTCCAATGGGAGACCCTGCCCTGGGCATGCTCAGTGTGAGTAAACAAGGACTTAGTCCCAGAGAGGCTCGCTTGCCGCAGATCAGTGCAGGGTACCATAGGAAAGCCAGAAAAGGCAGTAGTGACCCTATGCACCGAATCAGCCCCAGCGAGTCGCTGGGAGCGACGTCTCCCCTTAGCAGAGCCCACTGCGGCCGATACCAAATGGGAGACCGCAGCAGACACGGATCGAGATTCCCCCTGTGCAGCAGAGGAAACTCGACTCCTAACAGGGTCTGAATAATTTCTATACCCAATGTATTTAGCAAACCTACTAAGTAAAACACAACCAGCAAACGCAACCAACAACCAGCCAAAATGGTGCTACAGTTGTGTTTGACTGTCTATGCTTAAAAAATATAGCTATTGTGCCAGATACTACAGTTGCAAGCAGAAATTTAAATACACTATATAAAATGACACATACGCATGTTTTTCTCAATATCGGACATGAAATCAGAATAAACTTTTCCCATTTTAGGTCAATTAGGATTACATAAATATAATATTTGCCAAATGCCAGACTAATGAGAGAGAATGTTTTAAGGCATTTTTATTACTCACTGCAAAGTCAAAAGTTTACATACAATAAGATTACTATGCCTTTAAACAATTCTGGACTGCCCATATTATGATGTCACGTGTTTGAAAGCATCTGTTTTTTGGCAACATCTGAGTTAATTAGAGGCACACCTGTGGATGTATTTTAATGCACACCTGAAACTCACTGCTTCTTTGTGTAGCATCATTTGAAAGTCTCAAGAAATCAGCCAAGATATCAGGAAGAGTTTTGCGGACTTGCACAAGTGTGGATCATCCTTGGGTACTATTTCAAGATACACTCCCTGACAGAAGTTATGTCGTTTATCCATGTTATGTAAATGAAAGCTCATAACCTGACGTTAAATTCATCCATTGGTTGTATAAATTATTCTTTTGAAAGCTGAAACCCTCCGAAATGTGGTTTAGGTTAAAAAAATAAATTGTCATCAATGCAGAAATATTGATCAGTTAATGGACACAGAATGGTCAGATTTTGGAAGACAAAAGTTTTGTCGCCTGGTCATATAATGCACCCAATCCTAGTTTACATCCTCACCTGTGCTCAGTAAATGATCAGTTAATTAGTGTGTGTATAAAAAGAATCCCAGCACCTCAGACCATTCACTTGAACTGCAACTTGAGCTCTGACAACATGCCAAAAATCCACCCTGCGACCAAAGCCTGGATTATCAAGAGTCTGAAGACCAGATCCACTGCAGAGGTGGCTGGCACCTTTAATGTGTCTCAGCGTCAAGAATAAAGAATTTAAAAAAAATTTGAAGAGACTGGAGATGTGTTTGACAAGCCCAGGTCTGGCAGACCCGACAAAACAACTGCTCAGGAGGAGCACTTGGTGGTTAGAAAATCCAAAGCAAGTGTCCCGGGGAGCCTAGGCAGGCTAAAGGTAATAACCCGGGCCCCTGCGATTTCCCTAAGACTAGGGAAACCCTGTCTGTCCCTCTCCCACAGATTACACTGATGGTGTGTTTGTCTGGGCTGCCAGGCCTGACCCTTACTACTGATTCAGTACTAAACTGAAACCTCCACCCTCCACCCAGTGATAATCTTCACACCAACCTTTACAGAAAGCACAGACAGGGAAAACCAAAAACGCACCACGCCGCAAACACACTCAGGAAAACACTATAATGTGCACAGGGCAAAACAAAACACGAATATAGGAAGGAGAAATATGACAAGGATCATACACCACCAGATCTGATATTTCCACTCCAAGACCACCACTCCGAACCGAGATCACCAGGCACAAGACACAAGCTATAATCAGCGACGCCTAAAGTTCAGAAGAACTATTTAAAGGCCGTGGGCGTGCCCCAGCCTCCAATCCGAGTACCAGCTAGATTAACCCCGGACAACCTAGATAACATCTAGCCGGCACCACTGAGCACATAGTGGACGAATGCAGAATTACCGCTGTCTGTCGGACGCCCTAGTGTGAATAGCGTCCGACATGACAGCAAGCCCCTCTTTCACTGCAGCAGAGCTCCAATAGGCCTGGTCACCTCAAGTCCCTGTGTCAACTAGAACAGTTTGTGGGAGTCTGTCTCGAAATGGCCTCCATGGTCGAATCAGTGCCCAGAGGCCAGCACTAAACAAAAGGCAAATAAAAAAAACATGTGGCATTTGCAAAGTCCCACAGCCTGCTAAACAGATGGATGCTGGAAAAGTGGCAGAAGCTGGATTTCTCTGATGAATCTTCAGTAGAATTACACTACAGCCTCCGCAAATACTGCAGGAGACCTACTGGAGCCCATATGGATCCAAAATACACTTAGAAAACAGTTAAATTTGGTGGTGGAAAGATCATGGTCTGGGGTTACATTCAGTATGGGGGTGTGCAAAGCATTTGCAAGGTGGAAGACAGTATCAACAGCCTAAAATATCAAGAAGTATTAGATACCTCTTATATTCCAAATTATAAAAGGGGTCAAATTCTGCAGCAGGATGGTGCTCCATCTCATGCATCCATCTCTACAACAAAGTTCCTCCAGGCAAAAAAGATCAAGGTGCTCAAGGACTGGCCACCCCAGTCACCAGACATGAACATCATTGAGTATGTTTGGGGTAGGATGAAAGAGGAAGCGTGGAATACAAAACCAAAAAATCTAGATGAACTCTGGGAGTCATATAAGACTGCATTCTTTGCTATTCCTGATGACTTCATCAATAAATTGTATGAATCATTGTTGAACCACATGGATGCAGTCCTTCAAGTTAATGGAAGTCACACAAAATATTAAATATGACTCTAATAGCACCACAACTTAATTCACCAATGTTATGCAACATAAATTTATATTTGAAGTAAATTATTTGTTTGAATGTCACATTACTTTCTGTGGGCAATAAAACTTTTGTCTTGACAAAATCTGACCATTCTGTGTCCATTAACTGATCAATATTTCTACATTTATGCCAATTTATTTTTTTAACTTAAACCACATTTAGGAGGGTTTCAGCTTTCAAAAGAATAATTTATACAACCAATGGATGAATTTAACGTCAGGTTATAAGCTTTTATTTATATAACATGGATAAGCAACATAACTTCGGTCAGGGAGTGTACATGAAGGTGCCTCTTTCATCTGTACAAACAATTATACGCAAGTACAAACAAGATGGGAATGTCCAGCCATCATACTGCTCAGGAAGGAAACGGGTTTTTTGTCCCATAGGTGAAAGTGCTTTGGTCCGACATGTGCGTATCAACCCAAGGACAAAAGCAAAAGTCCTTATGAAGATGATGGCAGAAGCTGGTAAGATTGTGCTAATATCCAAAGTGAAAAGAGCACTTTATCAACATAGGCTAAAAGGCCACTCTGCCAGGAAGAAGTCATTATTCCAAAAGAAACATAAAAAAGCCAGATTAATGTTTGCAATTGCACACAGGAACAAAGACCTTCATTTTTGGAGACATGTCCTGTGGTTTGATGAAACTAAAATTGAACCACATAGTTACGTTTGGAAGCCTAAGAACACCATTCCAACTGTGAAACAAGGGGGTGGCAGCATCATGTTGTGCAGTTGTTTTGCTACAGGAGGGACTGGTGCACTTCACAAAATAGATGGCATCATGAGAAAAGATTATATGGCAATACTGAAGCAACATCTCAAGACATCAGCCAGGAAGTTTAAGCTTGGGCAGAAATGGGTCTTCCAAATGAACAAAAGCAATGTTTTGGAGTGGCCATCACAAAGCCCTGATTTCAATGCTATTGAAATTTTATGAAAAGGCAGGTGCAAGTAAGGCAACCCACAAACCTGGATCAGTTACACCAGTTTTGTCAGGAGGAATGGGCCCAAATTCTGACCAACTATTCTGAGAAGCTTGTGGAAGAATATCCAAAATGTTTGACCCATTCAGTTTAAGGGCAATGGTACAAAATACTAATGAAGTGTATGCAAACTTTTGACTTTACAGTAAATAATAAAAATGCTTAAAACCTTCTCTCACTCTCATTATTGTGGCGGTTGGCAAATATTAATAATTATGGTAGTCCTAATTGACCTAAAACGGGAAAGGTTAATTCTGATTTCATGTTGTATATTAAGAAAAACATTCATATGTGTCTTTTTATATAGTGTATGTAAACTGCTGGTTTCAACTGTAGATGGGAAAAACTAACACATTTTTTTCCTCCAATTTTGCAATAATTGTACAAAAAAGTTGTCTTTGATTTTCAATACAGTTGTGGAAATAAGAGAAATTATTACATAATTTAAATTTATGAAAAATGTGCTACAAAAACTTTTTTTATGTTTTTAAGACCACTAAAATGATTTATTAACATATTTTAAGCAAATGAAACTAAGGGTTCTTTTGATACATTGTTTACATATACTACTGCATAATAATCTTTTGTTGATCAAAAATAGCAATCGTTTCCAGCATGGTATAAATAGGGATTGTGTTTATTCCAAATTTTTAGAGAAAAGGCATAATATTATGTCAGTGTGTTCATTATTTTAATGCAATTAGACTTACATTGATTATATAACAAATTTCTTTATATCTAGAAACAACACTATGAAAACAAAGAGTTAAAAGGCATTACAATTATCTGCTGTGTTCAGTTAATACCAGATTCAGTCGCGTTATTGTTTGTAGTTTTAGTACAGATCTAGGAGTGATTGCATTGATTCTTACAGAATATAGAATGACTCAATGAATCTTTCTTAAAACGTTCCTTAGATACAATGTTCAGTTAAAAAGCATCTTTAATTGATCACACATTCCGAGGCACTTCGGGCAAAGAAAGGTTTGTTGGGGACAAGTTTTTCATTGGCAATAATGATATTGCTGACTTCATAATAGAGAGAAATTTGTTAATTGGCAGGGTTCAAGTAAGCAATCCTTTAAATTTTGGTGGAGTTGAATTCTGCATTTAGAAAGTAGGTGAACATGCCAGGAAATATGTAAATCCTCTGTGCTAAAAGCCTCAGAAAATGGCATGATTTGATTTGATTCATTAAAGATTTCCCCTGATCCATTTCCTGTGGAATGAGAGCAATGAAACTTGGCACAGTTATTAGTCCTTCTCTATGTAGGTGCCACCTAGGGACACACACTTCTACCATCTTTTTAAGCAACTGTAAACACCTCGCTTATAGAAGTCGACAGGTTGATCCAAAAGCCAAGTTGTGACTTCAGAAATCGGAGTCTCATCATCTGGAAAATGCTTGGCCTTCAAAAATAACTTCATTGTTGGAAAGAGGTGGACATCCCATGATGCGAGGTTAGGTGAATAAGGGGGATTCAGTAGAATTTCAAAGACACAGGAGAATGCTTCCATTTGGGCAACATGTGAGTTGTGAAAAGGTGCATTGTCTTGCAGAAGGTGGACAATTTTGGTGAGCCTGCCACGTCTCTTAGTTTTGATGGCCTCCCTCAAGTTCCACAGCAGTAAAGCATAGTAAGCCCCAGTGATCATGTTACCCTTTGCTATGAAAACCATCAATACTATTCCGTGTTGGTCCCAAAATACTGTGAGCATTGCCTTGCCTGCCAAGGGTTGGGCACATGCCTTTTTTGGAGGCGGTGAGTCATGATGCTTCCACTGCATTGACTGGACTTTAGTCTCAGGATCATAGTGATGGACCCAGCATTCATCCTGTGTGATCAGTCTGTTGAAAAAGTCCTCCTGGTTTCCATCAAGGGACAGTAGGAGAAATAGCACAAACAGGTTCTTATCCAATATACAGCTTTGGTAAAAATTAAGAGACCACCACATCAAAACCCTGTCATGGGCAGCTGTTGTGAATTCTGTTGTTGGGCTCCCTCCTGTGGTCATGAATGGTACTTCGGCTGGTTCTGTCCATGGACTTTCTCTGGTGGCTTTGGGTGTTTCTGAGTTTCCTTCCACAGGTGACGAGGTTAATTCGTTAGCTGGCTCCTCTATTTAACTCCACTTAGATCTTTGCTCCATGCCACCTGACAATGTTCCAGTATTGGTCTAGTTCACTCCTGGATCGTTCTTGTGACCTGTCTTCCCAGCAGAAGCTAAGTGACTGCTTGTTTTTCTCTGGTTTGCTATTTTTCTGTCCAGCTTGCTATTTGGATTGTTGTCTTGCTTGCTGGAAGCTCTGGGACGCAGAGGGAGCGCATCCGCACCATGAGTCGGTGCGGAGGGTCTTTTTGCGCCCTCTGCGTGGTCTTTTTGTAGGTTTTTGTGCTGACCGCAAAGCTGCCTTTCCTATCCTCAGTCTGTTCAGTAAGTCGGGCCTCACTTTGCTTAATCTATTTCATCTCTGTGTTTGTATTTTCATCTTTACTCACAGTCATTATACGTGGGGGGCTGCCTTTTCCTTTGGGGAATTTCTCTGAGGCAAGGTAGGCTTTATTTTTCTATCTTTAGGGCTAGCTAGTTCCTTAGGCTGTGCCGAGTTGCATAGGGAGCGTTAGGAGCAATCCACGGCTATTTCTAGTGTGGTTGATAGGATTAGAGATTGCGGTCAGCAGAGTTCCCACGTCCCAGAGCTCGTCCTATATTATCAGTAACTATCAGGTCATTCCGTGTGCTCTTAACCTCCAGGTCCATTATTGTCCTGACCACCAGGTCATAACAGGCAGCGCAATCTCCAGACCTAAACCCCATTGAAAACCTCTGGAATGTAATCAAGAGGATGATGGATAGCCACAAGCCATCAAACAAAGAAGAACTGCTTAAAGTTTTGCGCCAGAAGCAGTGAGAAAGACTGGTGGAAAGCATGCTAAGATACATGAATGCTGTGATTAAAAATCATGGTTATTCCACAAAATATTGATTTCAGAACTATTCCTAAGTTAAAACATTAGTATTGTTGTCTCTAAATGATTATGAACTCATTTTCCTTGCATTATTTGAGGTCTGAAAACACTGGGCTTTTATTTAATTTTGACCATTTATCCTTTTCAGAAAAAAAATACAAAATTTATTGCTTGGAAATTCATGTGGTCAATCCTAAGGAAGAAGTAATTTTGTACTTTGAAACGAGTTGATTAAACCACTACCTTTTCACTTATTATACCGGAGTATATGTCTGAAGTTCATCTAGTAGCGCGGAAACCATTCACAAATATCTCTTTATTTGACTCCTGGTTTCCATGGCACATCATCAAAAACGCCTGAAAGCATTTGACTCGTTCCTGTTTCTGGAAAGGTGTGAGCAGCTGGGGAACCCAGCGAGCAGATACCTTATGCATGTGAAGATGGTCTTCAATGATTTTATCCACGGACCCCACACTAATCTTGACATTTTGGTCTAGATGGTGAATGGTTATGCAGCGATTTTCCAAAATGGCATCCTCCACTTGCTGGATGGTGTGGTCATCAATAGCAGAGTGGTGTTGCACTGGAATTGGAGCTGTTTGTACAGAAGTCCGACCACATTTGAATTAACGTTGCCAGTTCTTGACTAGATCACATTATGGGGAATCATCACTAGTGTTGAGTGATACGTTCCGATATCCAGAAGTATCGGTATCGGATTGGATCGGCCGATATCCAAAAAATATTGGATATCGCCGATACGATACCCGATACCAATGCAAGTCAATGGGACACAAATATCGGAATGTAAATAAGCCCTTTCTGTCCTTCTACATCCTGTTCTGGAGGGGGGAAAAGTGTGGGCGGTGCGCAGGTTGGTGCGGGCCTGCCAGGGATCTGTACGGGCCTCTTGGGGGTCTGTGCGTGCCTTCTGAGGGTCTGTGCAGGCCTGCCGGGGTCTGTGCGGGCCTGCCAGGGGTCTGTGCGGGCCTGCCGGGGCTCTGTGTGGCGTGCGGGGCTCTGTGCGTGTGTGCCGGGGCTCTGTGTGGCATGCCGGGGCTCTCTGCGGCATGCGGGGCTCTGTGCAGGCTGCCGGGGCTCTGTGCGGGCTGCCGGGGCTTTGTGCCTGTGTGCAGGCATCATCCGATGGGATTACAAGTCCCATCGGACGATGCCTACTACAGTGACAGTGATTGACACATTAGCCAATGTTGGGACAGTAGTAGTCCCATCATCCGGCTAATGTGCTGAATGGAAAAAAAACTAAAACATACATGCTACATACATACATGCTACATACATACATGATACATACATACATGCTACATACATGCTACATACATGCTACATACATGCTACATACATGCTACATACATACTACATACAATACATTACATACAGCACATGCTGTATGTAGCATGTATGTAGCATGTATGCAGTATGTATGTAGTATGTATGTTTTTTGTTTTTTTTTCATTCAACACATTAGCCGGATGATGGGACTACTACTGTCCCATCATTGGCTAATGTGTCAATCACTGTCACTGTAGTAGACATCGTCCGATGGGACTTGTAGTCCCATCGGACGATGCCTGCACACAGGCACAGAGCCCTGGCAGTGCGCACAGAGCCCCGCGCGCCGCACAGAGCCCCGGCATGCTGCACAGAGCCCCGACACACACGCTCAGAGTCCCGCACGCCGCACAGAGTGCCGGCACACACGCACAGAGCCCCGGCACACACACACAGAGCCCCGGCACTCCGCACAGAGCCCCGGCACACACGCTCAGAGCCCCGGAGGCCACACAGAGCCCCGGCACAGAGCCCCACACGCCACACAGAGCCCCGGCACACACGCACAGAGCCCTGCACGCCGCACAGAGCCCCGGCACACATGCACAGAGCCCCACACACTGCACAGAGCCTCGGCACGCCGCACAGAGCCCCGACACACATTCACAGAGCCCCGCATGCCGCACAGAGCCACGGCACACAAGCACAGAGTCCTGACATGCCGCACAGAGCACTGGCACACCGCACAGAGCCCCGGCATACACGCACAGAGCCCCGGCAGGCCTGCACAGACCCCCGGCACACACGCACAGAGCCCCGGCACACATGCACAGAGCCCCGACACACACGCACAAAGCCCCAGCACACACGCACAGAGCCCCGGCACACATGCACAGAGCCCCGACACACACGCACAGAGCCCCGGCACACATGCACAGAGCCCCGGCACGCCGCACAGACTGCTGGCAGGCACGCACAGACCCCCCACGATCTCGCACAGACCCCGCCCGCACACACACACGCAGTCTCCACCCACACACCACCCACACTCCATTATAGTGCATCATTACACTATAGGAACTTCCTATTCAAGTATCCGATATCACAAAAGTATCGGAAGTCGGTATCGGAATTCTGATACAGCGAATATCGGCCGATACCCGATATTTGCAGTATCGCAATGCTCAACACTAATCATCACCATAAACCTCTTTCATGTCATTGAAAGTGTCCTTTGGTGTGCGGCCTTTCAAGTAAAGGAACTTGATGACTGCTCTGTATTCCACTGGGTTCATTATCAAACCTCACACCACTTGAGCACCTGTAAAATCAAGACCGTTATCAGTTACATACAATACATTCATACATTACATACAGTACATGCTGTATGTAGCATGTATGTAGCATGTATGCAGTATGTATGTAGTATGTATGTTTTTTGTTTTCTTTTCATTCAACACATTAGCCGGATGATGGGACTACTACTGTCCCATCATTGGCTAATGTGTCAATCACTGTCACTGTAGTAGACATCGTCCGATGGGACTTGTAGTCCCATCGGACGATGCCTGCACACAGGCACAGAGCCCCGGCAGTCCGCACAGAGCCCTGACACACACGCACAGAGCCCCGGCACACACGCACAGAGCCCCGGCATGCCGCACAGACTGCTGGCAGGCACGCACAGACCCCCCACGATCTCGCACAGACCCCGCCCGCACACACACACGCAGTCTCCACCCACACACTGCCCACACTCCATTATAGTGCATCATTGCACTATAGGAACTTCCTATTTCAGTATCAGATATCACAAAAGTATCGGAAGTCGGTATCGGAATTCTGATACAGCGAATATCGGCCGATACCCGATATTTGCAGTATCGCAATGCTCAACACTAATCATCACCATAAACCTCTTTCATGTCATTGAAAGTGTCCTTTGGTGTGCGGCCTTTCAAGTAAAGGAACTTGATGACTGCTCTGTATTCCACTGGGTTCAATATCAAACCTCACACCACTTGAGCACCTGTAAAATCAAGACCGTTATCAGTTCTCAGTTACAAATTGGCATGTAACCTATAGAGACTTATATCATTACACATGTGCAGTTTCAGCATCCTGTGCTAAATAGAAGTGGGTCAGGGGAAATCTTTAATGAACGCCCCTCGTAGTTTCAGTGAAGAGCGTAAGCATTGCTCTTAAAAACATTAAGACTTTAACGTAAAACAACAGGCAAATTATGAACCTGTTGTCTAAGAAAATATTAAGAGTTAGTCAAGGTAGCCATTATTGAATGGAACAGTAGATTGAGAGTAGATTTTTAGCAACTCATCCTTTCTTTATCCTCCTTTCTTGTCCTTTCATTGATTTACTATTAAACACATACTATTCAGAATCCAGTGCAGCTTCCAGTGCAGCTCCTGTTTCCATTTCAATTCTACCACTATAGACCACTATAGACACTGTACATGCAAGCTCCACTCTATCATTGACCTCTACTCTACTGCGTTAGCCATGTTTTCATCTTCTTGCATCAAGGACTTCTCCTGTGTTGTCCGAACTTCACAACTTGTCAACCCTTCAAACCTATGACTAAAATATAAGATGAAAAGACGTTACTCCATCCCCCATCACTTGTATCCAAACTCACACTTGCACACTTGTACTCCCATTCTGGGCTAGGCATTTCATTTATCTAGCGTCCATGGACAGGTGTCTACACAGTCAGGCCTCCGTCCTGTTCTGCCCTTATTTACATTGAGCGTAACTGACACAAGGTAAGGTTTCTAGAGATGGGATAAGATAGGACCATTGCGATTGGGTACACCTTGTCGTGGGGGGGATGACTTTTACTCTGTTTTGATCAAAATAGTGTTAACTAAGTATCCTATGTTACTAATATGTACTATTACTAGTTATCTATTTACTTACTATAGGGTCTATGCTTATTTTGTTTTTCCTAGCGTTTTGTCTATGAAATGGCTACAGTGTGAACGTGCTTTTACACATTGCATGTATACCAATTTATGCTATGGCTCATTTCTTTAGTTTTCCTGTAGTTTCTTGTACTTTGTATAAACAGTAGTGTGGCCCTCTTTTCTGAGCTACGTATTTGGTTTTGCTGTTATTTCTGATATATGAGAAAGCTGAAATTTTTGCTAAGGTATTGTACAGTACTGTGCAAAAGCTTTAGGCAGATGTGGAAAAATACTGAAAAATAAATATGAACAAAAAAGTAATCTAAATCAAATAAATGTTTGGCATGAACACCCTTTAAAGAATCATCTCAACATTAATTCTCTTCTAGGCACAGTTGCACGTAATTTTTGAAGAAACTTGGCAGTGTGGATGTTCCAAACATCTTGGAGAACTAACCACAGATCTTCTGTGGATATTGGCTTGCAGTGATCCTCCTATGTCTTCATTTAATTCCGCATATTCCCTGCCTCCCCTGCCCCCTTTTTCGCTTTACTCTCAGCACGGTCGTGCTTACTAGCATCATTTAATTCATTCATGCACTGAACAGATCGCTCTGAAACCTAGTGTGCCGGCTCCAGGATTCTTCTACTAACTGGCCTCATGGTGCATGCACTTATCTACTGACATCATGCATAACACAGCGCACACGCTGGATGCGCTCCAAACATCGCTCCAGCTCCCTGCCTGTCCTCCCATGGAACGCACAATGGCGCTCACGGTCTAAGCCTCCTTATCGCATTGCGCAATCTCCCTCTTGCCCACCCATCCCTCTTCCAGCCTCCATAGACCAGAACAAGACATTACATGGGGTATTTAACCCACACTGCCACCAATAATGTGACAGATCACCACAGACAGCGGCAAGATGCCCATATTGCACACATATCGTGGAAGACGTCAGTAAACAGTTTTGCTTGGAACCTATGCTCTTGCTGGGTTATCGCTAATATACCAGCTATATCTCTGTATATATTATGGTGTTTACACTTTGTCCACAGCCCAAGAGGAGACTTCTGTTTTCTTTCTGACTTCACCCATCCTTAAGGTCAGAAACATCCACCTACAGTGGGGCAAAAAAGTATTTAGTCAGTCAGCAATAGTGCAAGTTCCACCACTTAAAAAGATGAGAGGCGTCTGTAATTTACATCATAGGTAGACCTCAACTATGGGAGACAAACTGAGGAAAAAAAAATCCAGAAAATCACATTGTCTGTTTTTTTATCATTTTATTTACATATTATGGTGGAAAATAAGTATTTGGTCAGAAACAAACAATCACGATTTCTGGCTCTCACAGACCTGTAACTTCTTCTTTAAGAGTCTCCTCTTTCCTCCACTCATTACCTGTAGTAATTGCACCTGTTTAAACTTGTTATCTGTATAAAAAGACACCTGTGCACACCCTCAAACAGTCTGACTCCAAACTCCACTATGGTGAAGACCAAAGAGCTGTCAAAGGACAACAGAAACAAAATTGTAGCCCTGCACCAGGCTGGGAAGACTGAATCTGCAATAGCCAACCAGCTTGGAGTGAAGAAATCAACAGTGGGAGTAATAATTAGAAAATGGAAGACATACAAGACCACTGATAATCTCCCTCGATTTGGGGCTCCACGCAAAATCCCACCCCGTGGGGTCAGAATGATCACAAGAACGGTGAGCAAAAATCCCAGAACCACGCGGGGGGACCTAGTGAATGAACTGCAGAGAGCTGGGACCAATGTAACAAGGCCTACCATAAGTAACACACTACGCCACCATGGACTCAGATCCTGCAGTGCCAGACGTGTCCCACTGCTTAAGCCAGTACATGTCCGGGCCCGTCTGAAGTTTGCTAGAGAGCATTTGGATGATCCAGAGGAGTTTTGGGAGAATATCCTATGGTCTGATGAAACCAAACTGGAACTGTTTGGTAGAAACACAACTTGTCGTGTTTGGAGGAAAAAGAATACTGAGTTGCATCCATCAAACACCATACCTACTGTAAAGCATGGTGGTGGAAACATCATGCTTTGGGGCTGTTTCTCTGCAAAGGGGCCAGGACGACTGATCCGGGTACATGAAAGAATGGATGGGGCCATATATCGTGAGATTTTGAGTGCAAACCTCCTTCCATCAGCAAGGGCATTGAAGATGAAACGTGGCTGGGTCTTTCAACATGACAGTGATCCAAAGCACACCGCCAGGGCAACGAAGGAGTGGCTTCGTAAGAAGCATTTCAAGGTCCTGGAGTGGCCTAGCCAGTCTCCAGATTTCAACCCTATAGAAAACCTTTGGAGGGAGTTGAAAGTCCGTGTTGCCAAGCGAAAAGCCAAAAACATCACTGCTCTAGAGGAGATCTGCATGGAGGAATGGGCCAACATACCAACAACAGTGTGTGGCAACCTTGTGAAGACTTACAGAAAACATTTGACCTCTGTCATTGCCAACAAAGGATATATTACAAAGTATTGAGATGAAATTTTGTTTCTGACCAAATACTTATTTTCCACCATAATATGCAAATAAAATGATAAAAAAAACAGACAATGTGATTTTCGGGATTTTTTTTTCTCAGTTTGTCTCCCATAGTTGAGGTCTACCTATGATGTAAATTACAGACGCCTCTCATCTTTTTAAGTGGTGGAACTTGCACTATTGCTGACTGACTAAATACTTTTTTGCCCCACTGTATGTTCTCCAGCATGATCACACCACTCTACAACACATACTTAGACTAATTATCCCCAGCCTCAGATCCCGCTGCACACCACTATACCTCCATATTAACTCATACAGGGCCTTAGTAAATCTCTGAAAGACTTATTGCGAAAATACATCATAATTTGATTTACTTTGCATGCAACAAAGGACTAATGTGTATATATTTCATGTTACATATTTCAGATTGTCTTCACGTGTGTGTATATATATGTACAACATATTAATTTTGTGTATTTTTGTTTTGCAGCGACGTTTAGCAAAGACCTGGACAGGGTCGAAACGTTGCCTTGTTTTCACTTATTGTTATCTCTGTGGTGAACATTTCCTGTACATGAAATAAACACTAATCCTCTTTTGCAATTCTTCGAGACTCATTGAGTGCGGCTGTTCTCTCCCTTGGCTTCATTTAAGCCCAGACCGACTTGATGATGTTAAGATCAGAGCATTGTGGGGGTTATATTTCCACTTTCAGGACTCATTGTTCGTCTTTACGCTGAAGACAGTTCTTAGTGACATCAGATGTATGTTTGAGGCTATTGTCTTATTACAGAATAAATTTGGAACAAATCGGATGCCTCCCTGATGGGACTGCATGATGGCTAAATATCTGCATGTATTTCTCAGCCTTGAGGACACAATTATTCCTGACCAAATCCCCAACTCCATTACTGAAATGCAACCATAAATTGGAAAGAAACATCCACCATGCTTCACTGTTGTCTGAAGACACTCATTATTGTACTGTTTTCCATTCCTTCGACAAAAATTCTGCTTTTTGTTATAGCCAAATATTTCAAATATTGACTCATCAGTCCAAATCACTTTACCTTGTTTCCAAGTCAAGGGTACAGTATGGTTTTTGGCTGCAATTCTTTTGTGACAGCTAGACTTCTGGCCAGACGTCTCCAAACAGTAGATGGGTAAAGCTGGGTCCCACTGGTTGCTGTCCGTCCTGAGCTGATGTCACTGCTGAATATTTTCCGATTTCAAAGGAAAGTAAGCATGATGTGTCTTTCATTTGCTGCACTTTTTTCTTTTCTTATATACATGTTAATGTGACACTTTCATGAAAACCACATTCATTTTACTTTGCCCCACTTTTGTTTCTAAGGCTGTGTGATGTGATAACACAAGCTTATCATAATGGCTCAATACATTTGAAAAATCATATCCATTCAGAAATCATCATTTGAATTCTTCAAGCATTTGTTTTCTCAGATATGTCTTAATTCTTCCAGAAAAACGTACTGGATTCCACGCTAATTGGCAATAAAAAATGGTTTGGCAGAAGGATTATATGCCAGTTTTTAAAGTAGCAGTTTTGATGATGCATTCTCTATGTAGGAAAAAAGCATCTCGTTTACAAGCTGTCATATTCCATGTTTTCTTTGAATTCAGAAAGTCTGCAAAGGATTTGGTCATTTATTGTCTCCTTGGGACAGATGGCTGGGAATTAAAACCTTTTTATAATACAGTTCTGCAAGCATTTGGAGCACAGATCTGTCCAAGTTTTGCCATATTGCTGAGAGCATCTTATACTTATACTTTCTACTGCTGTTGTAAATTGGGTATTTTTATTTTTAAGTTTCTAAACTCAAATTACATAATATTCACAAGTAAAAGAATACAGCTATGCAAGTCCATTAGTACTTTTATATCATTATATTTTTATATTTTCTTACAAATTAGCATTCTGAGTGATTTTATAAGCAGAATCGGGAGGTCATAGAGCTTGTTGGGGTGCCATGAACTCTTCATTGTTTATCCAGAAAAAGCACCAGTACAATGGCACAGCTTTACTTGTACTGGTGGTTTACTTATTAGTTGCTGTCCTAGGAGTCAGGTTCCGCTGATCATAAATTGATAACACACCCAATTGATAGGCAACCAATGTCTTGGACAATGTGCTTAATCGGACGTACTCCATGACACAAAATCAACAAAGCTCGTCATGATAAAAAAGGGCATAAAAAGGTGTCACATTCATTTTTTACATTTTTTTCTCCAGTAAAACATGTGGATATTGCATATGATATATCAGAGCAAATACTCCAGGACTGGATGTAGGAGGAAGCAAACTGATCATTTGAACAGGACCCCTGTTTACCAGGACGACCCTTAGAAAAGAAACAATGTAAAATTGCTCACTGTCATTTAGCAATGCCTGGTGGTATTATTAAAAAATAATTTGATTATGAACTGGAATCCACATATTATCAATATGTCTAGTGTTCAGGGGAGTATTATTTCAATACTATAATTTAATTGGACACTATTATGGTTTTTTGTGCGTTGTAGAATCATGGCACTATGTGATGGTATACAAAAAATAATAGATTAGGAATCACCTCACCACTCTGTGACTTTTAAGCCACAGTCACATGATCAATATTTGGTCAGAATTTTACATCAGTATTTGTAAGCCACAATCAGGAGGGGAACAATCAGAGGAAAAGTATAAAAGAAACGCGTCACCAATTCTCTATCTATCACTCACTCCTGGTTTTGGCTTACACATACTGATGTAAAATACTGAACATGTGAACGTGCCCTCATAAATGTTGTGAGAATATAGATTCAAGTAGGCTTTCAGAAGCAGATGCAGAATATACTAAGAGCAGTGGCAGCAATGACAACTGTAAACAACGAAGAACTACATCTACAAAATCCAAAATGTCCAATTAAAGCAATTCTACTACTTTTATTATGGGTCCCACTAACAATTAAATTAATATATGGAAAAAATATTTGCAGGATATTTATAATGACCAATTTAAGTAGAATAGAAGACAACTAAATTGTGTATACAGCTCTGGCAAAAACTAAGAGGCGACTGCAAAATGTTCAGTTTGTCTGATTTTTCTCTTTATAGGTAGGGTTGAGCGACCTTTACTTTTATAGGATCGGGTCGGGTTTCACGAAACCCGACTTTTTCAAAATTCGGGTCGAGTGAAATCGGCCGATCCTATAAAAAAGTCGGGGTCGGGGTCGGCCGAAACACGAAACCCAATGCAGTGCATTGGGTTTCCAATGGTTCCCAGGGTCTGAAGGAGCGGAAACTCTCCTTCAGGCCCTGGGATCCATATTTAAGTGTAAAATATAGAATTAAAATAAAAAATATCGCTAGGGTAACTCTGACGCGCCCTGGTACTAACCGGGAACCTTCCTTCCTTCGAATCAGCGCTTGCAGGACCTTGCGGTGACGTCGCGGTGACGTCGCGGCTTGTGATTGGTCGCGCGGCCACCCATGTGACCGCTCACGCGACCAATCACAAGCCGCGACATCACCGCGACGTCACGCAAGGTCCTGCAAGCGCTGATTCTTAGGAAGGAAGGCTGCCGGAAAGAAGCAGGGCGCGTCCGAGGGTGAGTATAGCGATATTTTTTATTTTAATTCTTTATTTTACATTAAATATGGATTCCGATACCGATTTCCGATATTGAAAACATCGGAACTCGGGATCGGAATTCCAATACCACGTTCAGAAGATCGCCGACTTCATGGCCGACCCCACACAGTGGTCGGGTCGGGTTTCATGAAACCCGACTTTGCCAAAAGTCGGCGACTTCTGAAAGTGGCCGACCCGTTTCGCTCAACCCTATTTATAGGTATATTTTTAAGTAAAATGTAAATTGTTCATTTATTCTATAAACTTCTGACAACATGTCTCCGAATATCCAAGCAATAAATTTTGATTTTTTTTTTTTCAAAAACAAAACAATGCTTTCAGACCTCAAATAATGCAAAGAAAACAAGTTCATAATCATTTAGAAACAACAATACTAATGTTTAACTCAGAAAGAGATAAGAAATCAATGTGGAATAACCATGATTTTTAATCACAGTTTTCATGGGTCTTGGCATGCTAACCACCAGTGTTTTACACTGCTTCTGCTGTATTAGTGTATTGAGCCACCTCCCTAGTGTTTCGTGTTCGATGAAATGTTCATCAAACGCTCTACGAACACCGTCAAACCCCATTGAAACCAATGGCAGGCAAACACAAACACATAAAAACACATTGAAAACACATAGAAAACACCTTAAAAGGTGTACAAAAGCTGACAAACTGCTCAGAAGACACAACAAACACATGGAAAAGTCACAATTACATATAGTCATGTGAAAACAAAAGAGGTGGAGGAGTAAAAGGAGGAGGAGACACAGATATAGGCATGTCATGCCCTTCTAAAATCAAGAAAGGCTGGAATAAAAATGTGAACTCACTCTACCAACACCCAGACGTCTTGACAAAAAAAATAAAAAAATAAATATCTTCAGTTAGAATGGCAGCGGGTCCATTCAGAACACTTTCCTTAGAAGACATAGTGGTACCCCCGTTGGGAGTTGTGCCAAAAAATTAACCCAATACATTCAGACTAATCCACCATTTGTCATATCCAAGGGGCAGGTCAGTAAACGACAACGTCGACGCGGAACCAAGTACAGTACTATGTACTGTACCTCCTTTGACGAGGCAATCAGGCGGGTCAAGAAGTTGGTAAGGGGCACCCTAATGGCCAAAACAGACATTGAGGAGGTGTTCCGGTTACTACCTGTGCCTCCGAATAGTGTCCTCCCATTGGGCTGCTTCTGTGAAGGAGCATACTACATAGATCGCTGTTTGCCCATGGGGTGCTCCATATTCTGCTCACTATTTGAGGCATTTAGTTGCTTCCTCGAATGTGTTGTCATGGACGTTTGTAATGCGGCACATATTATCCATTACCGCGACGACTTCTTATGCCTGGGCCCAAAAGATTTACCACAGTGTGAAAACACGCGGTAGTCCACCTGTGAGAAGGAGAGAGCTGGAGGGAGAGTGGACACCCCAGAGCCACGGGGTTATATTGAGAAAGAAGGCGGTGTAGCTTGCTTCATGGGTGGGGTACTCTGGTGAGTAGCAGAAATTGCTACTAGACCCAAAAGGATTCCTGGGCCAAATGCCATTAAAAAATAGTACTTAGGTAAACAGGTGGTGTAGCTTGCTTCATAGGTGAAGTACGCTGCTGAGTAGCACCAAATTCTACTAGGCCCAAAAGGATTTCCTGGGCCAGATGCCGTTAAAATTAGAACTTAGATAAACAGGCGGTGGGTGGCTGGGATACTCTGCTGACTAGCAGACACTGAAGCTTTGGAGCAGACCTCTGAATCCCAGGCCATAGTATGAGGAAGCAACCCTGCAGATGACCCCACCCACCTGGAATTGACGATGGCAACGTAATGTAAAACTCAACAAGTGGACTAAATAAAAGAGTCTCCATTTTTCCAAAAATTCGGCCACAGACACCACTTAAGTGGCATCAATTTCGCCAGAGTTTTTTTTAAATGGTTGGTGAGGTGATTTTCAAAAATCATCAAGCTTTTAGTCTCCCCAAGATGACACAGGGGTAGAAAAGTCCTTGCAGATCCAGGATTTGTTCATCTTGATGAACGTTAGTCTGTCTACATTGTCACTGGACAGCCGTGTGCGCTTATCTGTCAGCACACCACCAGCAGTGCTGAACACACGTTCAGATAGAAAGCTGGCTGCAGGGCATGACAAGATCTCCAAGGCGTGAGTGGCGAGCTCAGGACATTTTTCAAGATTGGAAGCTCAAAATGAGCAAGGGTCCAGTTCCACAATCATGGCATCGATGTTAACTTGGAGATACTCTTGTACCATCCTCCCTAGGCGTTGGCTGTGCCTCAGACTTCTTGTCTCCTGTGACCTTGCAAAGGATGGTCTAAAAAAATCTTGAAACAATTGGAAAAAAATGCTGTTACCACCAGATACAATGTTACTGTTAGGCTGGGTTCACACTGCGTTGTGTGAACCCGTTTAACGGACTACGTTACACCGCGGCATAACGCCGTCATTACTTGCAATGGCGAACACATCGCTAGCGCATGCCCACAATGGGCGTGTGCTAGCGATATGCCATCATTGAGTGACGGACCCGAGACGCGGGCTGCAGCGTTTCCGGGTCCGGCACTGCTAGCGCACTGCTAGCGCAGATCGAGCTAGCAGATGCTCCATCTGCGCTAGTGCAGTGCCAAAGTTGGTACTTGCATTAGTGCAGTCCATTTAACGGATTTGTTGAATGGACTGCACAACATAAGTGTGAACCTAGCCTTATTAAAGTTTGAGTGATGACTCGATAGTCCCACGGTTGGCAAGTTAGAACTCAGAGATTCACTACGTGCACCACTGGTGTTTTGTGGAAAAGCAGATGTTAGATTCTGTAACAGTCTCTGCTGATACTCCTGCATGTGTGAATCCCTTTCTATGGCCGGAATTATTTCGCCAAATTTGCTTTTGTACCGGGGATCTAAGATTGTGGCAACCCAGTAGTCGGCATTACTTCGGATTCTGACAATACGAGGGTCATGTTGCAGGTAGTGCAGCAAGAAGCCACTCATGTGTCTTGCGCATCCAGGAGGACTAAGTCCTTGTTGTCTTGTTGGTAGCGAGGTGAGAATCATGCTTCCTTTGACTGCCCTCTCCCCCCAACCTCGCACAACAGAAATTTGATCAAGGTCTCCCTCATCTGATGAGTCTTCCATGCCCAGCGCCAGTTTGTCCTCCACTTCTTCCTCGCCTCCTGCACCTTCCTCAACAGTTTGGCTGCTACCATGCGCCCTCGGTAATCCCTCTTCCCCAGCCTCCAATGCCAGCCGCCTTGGTGCTGCCAATCTTCTTGACCTTGGAGATATGATCCCTTCCGCATACGAGTCCTCCTGTTCCTCCTCCTCCTCCTCCTCTTGTTCCACCACCTGACTCCGAACACTGTGTAAGGTGTGCTCCATCATGTAAATCACTGGAATGGTCATGCTGATAATGGCATCGTCAGCACTAAACATCTTTGTCGCTATTTCAAAACTGTGCAGAAGGGTGCATAGGACCCTGATCTGAGACCACTCCTGCAGCGTGATTTGCCCCACCTCTTGATCTCGTTGGCCCAGGCTATATGTCATAACTTATTGCACCAGGGCTCGTCGATGCTGCCACAGTCGCTTTAACATTTGCAGAGTTGAATTCCACTGTGTGGGCACATCGCATTTCAGCCGGTGAACTGGCAGGCCCAACGGCTTCTGTAGAGATGCAAGTCGTCGAGCTGTGGGATGCGAACGGCGGAAGTGAGCACACAGTGACCGTGCCCTCTGCAGAAGCCCATCTAGTCCGGGATAGTGAGATAAAAATTGCTGGACAACCAGGTTCAAAACGTGAGCCATACAAGGCACGTGTGTGACATTACCCCAGTAAAGGGCCGCACCCATGTTTGCAGCATTGTCGTACACAGCCTTCCCTGGATGCAGGTTGAGTGGAAACAACTATTGATGGAACTCGGTCTCCAGAGCTGGCCACAACTCCTCTGCTGTGTGACTCACATTTCCCAGACATTTCAATGTAAACACTGCCTGATGCCATTGAGCCCTGGTGAGTGGTGACAGCATAGTGAGGAGGTGTTCAGGATTCCTTCTGCGCAGTTACTATGTGGGTGGCATTACCAGACAGGCTTTGGGTGCAGGTGGAGGACCGAGAGGAGGTTAAGGAGGCAGAAGCAGTGGAGGAGCTTCTAGATACAGAGGATCGACGAGCAACTCGTGACGACGGCAAGACTTGGACAGCAGCCCCTTCTCCTGATGTTGCCGTAGTTAACCAGTGCCCAGTCACCGACATGTAACGCTCCTGTCCATGTCTACTCGTCCAAGTGTCTGTGGTGAAATGCACCCTGTCACACACAGAGTTTCTCAGGGAAGCGGTGATGTTGTGTGCGACATGCTGGTGTAGCGCAGACACAACTTTCTTTGAGAAGTAGTGGTGACTGGGCATCTGGTACTGGGTCTCGAAAATACTCTGTGTCCACCAGGCGGAAAGGCAGCATTTCTGTAGCCAACAGCTTGCAGATGGAAAAATTCAACGTCTTAGCTTTGTCATGGCTAGTAGGAAATGGTCTTTTACTTGTCCACATCTGAGGGACTGAGGGTTGGATGCCATGCTTAGACGGCGTTGAGTAGGGTGTCCCCGGCAAACTGCTGGTCTGTGAGGAAGGAGCAGGCGGAGATGTTATGTTGCCTTGATCAAAATGTGGTGTCGATGTCGGAGAGCGCTCAACACCAGCAGGTGTTTCCAATTGCGAATTTCCTGACGACCTGCCAATCACTGGCTGTTGCGGGTAAAAAGGTGTAAGGTCTGCATCCAAAACCATGTGCGACTGCTGTCCCCAAGGTCAGAGAGGATGAAGAGGACGCGGATGCACTTGATGGGGCAGACGGTGGTTGACCCGGCCCACTAGGCTGCATTGTAGCACAGTGAGCTTCCCACTGCAACTTATGCCTCATATCCATGTGACGGTTCATGCATGAAGTACTCAAGGTTGTGATTTGTTGGCCTCTACTGAGATTTTGTTGACAAATCTTACAGACAACATGAGTTGGGTCATCCTTTGCGATGTCAAAAAATGCCCAGGCTATGCAAGGCTTAGAGCCCGTGTGACCTGAAGAGCCACCACGACTTCTGGTCTGAGGCACAGTTGGGGTTGAGGATGCAGTTGTTGACGTGCTTCCAGTACTCTGTCTCTGTCCAGGAAGGCGCACCGTTACCTCATCATCAGACTCGTCTCTAGCATCCTCCTCCACCTCCTTTGCTGACCTCATGGACTGGCGGACTGGGGGATGACAGTAAGTGGGGTCTACAACCTCGTCATCATCATCCTGTGTTCTCACACCCGTCGTCCTCAGAGCCAACCTCTTACTGCCCCGACCAATAAGTCAAGTTTTCGTTCCAATCAGGTATCTCAGTCTCATCATCATCTTCCTCATTGTCTCCACCAAAAGGAGTTACAGATTGAGAACGAGGGTCTACATTATGCTCAGAACCTTCTTCATCTGGGCCTGGATCCGACTCACAAAGATTCTGGGCATCTGCAGATCATTTCCTCGTCTAGATTCACAAAAGCTCTGGGGCAGACCTCTGTTTCCCAGGCTATAGTATGTGTAAACAGCTCTTCAGACTCAACCATGTGTGTTACTCCATGCTCAGACGGGCAGCTGGAGACTTGGGAGCTGTGAGGAAGCAAGTGCGATTGGGGTGACAACTCTGAGGACTGGAGTAGTTGAGATTAGGGTTGAGCGAAACAGATCGGCACTTTTCAAAAGTCGCCGACTTTTAGCAAAGTCGGGTTTCGTGAAACCCGATCCCACTCTGGGATCGGGTCGGCGGTTGGCGAGCTATAGTCCAAAGTCGGGTTTCGTTTTTATATATATATATATATATATGTCATAGAAATACACATATATATATATATATATATATTTTTATATTTACTTCAGGGCCATATAGCAGAAAAGCTGGTAATTCAATTAAAGGCTTTTCATTTCTCCTGCCAAAACCCGACATCATATGAGACATGGTTCACATACAGTAAACCATGTCATATCCCCCTTTTTTTTTGCATATTCCACACTACTAATGTTAGTAGTGTGTATATGCAAAATTTCGGTGCTCTAGCTCTTAAATTTAAGGGTTAAATCGCGGAAAAAATTGGCATGGGCTCCCGCGCAATTTTCTCCGCCAGAGTAGTAAAGCCAGTGACTGAGGGCAGATATTAATAGCCTGCAGAGGGTCCACGATTATTGGCCCCCCCGGCTAAAAACATCTGCCCCCAGCCACCCCAGAAAAGGCACATCTGTAAGATGCGCCTATTCTGGCACTTGGCCACTCTCTTCCCATTCCCGTGTAGCGGTGGGATATGGGGTAATGAAGGGTTAATGCCACCTTGCTATTGTAAGGTGACAATAAGCCAGATTAATAATGGAGAGGCATCAATTATGACACCTATCCATTATTACTCCAATTGTATGAAAGAGTTAAAAAAACACACACACACATTATTAAAAAGTATTTTAATGAAATAATCCAAGTATAATAGAAGAGAAGAAAAAATGCGGCACTCACCCCGAGATAGCTGTGAAGATTGTGGTCTTTTATTGGAGAACAAATGAAAATAACATCCGTCAGGACATCAGGTATGTACGAGGGTGCGGTATAGGAGCTCGGACTCCGAGCTCCTATACCGCACCCTCGTACATACCTAATGTCCTGACGGATGTTATTTTCATTTGTTCTCCAATAAAAGACCACAATCTTCACAGATATCTCGGGGTGAGTGCCGCATTTTTTCTTCTCTTCTATTATACTTGGATTACTTTGTGGACGTTTATGCTGAGCACCAGTCCCCTTAGCGATTGTGGCGCCTGAACACATAGCTGTCCGCTAATAGTCCTATCTACCTGGATTTGCTCTACCCTAGTGCCGTTCTACCTCTTATATTCTGATTTTAATGAAATAAACACACCGTTTGTTTTAATATTTTATTATACAGGTAATCCACCTGAAGACCCTCGTTCTGTAACAAATTAAAAAATAATAAACCAACAATATACATACCTTCCGTAGATCTGTAATGTCCCACGTTGTAAATCCATCTGAAGGGGTTAAAATATTTTATAGCCAGGAGCTCTGCTAATGCAGCTGTGCTCGTGGCTGTAAACTCCAGGTAATGTAGGCCAATGACCTGTAGTTAGCTTCATTTGCGGTGATGCGCCCCCTGCTGGATGTCCCTGGAGCGTGGGAAAAGTTCCCAGGCTCGAGGTCATATGAGGACATCCAGCAGGGGGTGCATCACCGCGAATGAAGGTAACTACAGGTCATTGACCTACATTACCTTCATTCGCTGGGGTTTACAGCCACGAGCACAGCTGCATTAGCAGAGCTCCTGGCTGTAAAATATTTTAACCCCTTCAGATGGAGTTACAACGTGGGACGTCACAGATCTACGGAAGGTATGTATATTGTTGGTTTATTATTTTTTATTTGTTACAGAGCGAGGGTCTTCAGGTGGATTGAGTGTACAATAAAATATTAAAACAACCTGCGTTTTTATTTCATTAAAATACTTTTTAATGTGTGTGTGTTTTTTTTAACCATTTAATGCAAATGGATTAATAATGGATAGGTGTCAGAATTGACGCCTCTCCATTATTAATCTGGCTTAATGTTACCTTACAATAGCAAGGTGACATTAACCCTTCATTACCCCATATCCCACCGCTACACAGGAATGGGAAGAGAGTGGCCAAGTGCCAGAATAGGCGCATCTTCCAGATGTGCCTTTTCTGGGGTGGCTGGGAGCAGATGTTTTTAGCCAGGGGGGGCCAAAAACTGTGGACCCTCTCTAGGCTATTAATATCTGCCCTCAGTCACTGGCTTTACTACTCTGGCGGAGAAAATTGCGCGGGAGCCCACGCCAATTTTTTCAGCGATTTAACCCTTAAATTTAAGAGCTAGAGCGCCGAAATTTTGCATATACACACTACTAACATTAGTAGTGTGGAATATGCAAAAAAAAAGGGGGATATGACATGGTTTACTGTATGTAAACCATGTCTCATATCATGTCGGGTCTGGCAGGAGAAATGAAAAGCCGGTAATTGAATTACCGGCTTTTCTGCTATATCGCCCTGAAGTAAATATAAAACAAAAAAAAACCCATAGACTTGCATTGGGTTTCGAGTTTCGGCCGATCCCCGACCCTGACTTTTCTATTGGATCGGCCGATTTCACTCGACCCGACTTTTGAGAAAGTCGGGTTTCGTGAAACCCGACTCGACCTGAAAAAAGGAAAAGTCGCTCAACCCTTGTTGTGATGTTGAAGTTGTGAAAAAAGCAATATATAACAACAATTTGAACGCATCAAATGATCCTACCAAATATCTGGGAACATAGCACAAGCAGGAATTAAAGCATAACTTTTAATGTGTATATATAAAAAGAAAACAAAGTACAAAAAATAGTGTCACCTAAAGAGGAATATAAAAAGGGTACTACATAATGTGACCTGTCAGGTACTACATCATAACTGGATTAGTACTCCTAAGGGTTTAATAAAACAACACTCATAATGGCCCAGTGTGTTTATTTATCAACCCAAGGTACCTTATTTGATAAGGGTAACACACACATGTTATGTTGTGATGTTGAAGTTGACATGGAGGAGAGCCCACTTGAACGAGCACTTGATATCCGTTCAAACACCTGCTGTTTTTGTGCCTCATCTGGAATTTTTGGCGATGCTTGTAGCGATGGTCGTAAGAAAGGGATCATATCAGATTGTCCACGAAAAGAAGTAGACATCTTACTTTGGCTGGAAGATGGTCTTTCTTTTGCAGATGTTACTGTTGATTTACCACCTACCCCACGGACACAACCTTTTTTTCCCTTTTCAACACACCTATTCCCCTTTCCACCAGCAGCAGGCCTTTTTCCACTCATTTTACCGCTTAACTAATTGGCAACTCTGTATCTGTAGTTGTTGGCACAACAACCGATGGATGAAAACCGAGCAGAACTGAGTGGCCAAACTGTGGTACTAGGCCCAAAACTAATAACTGGATTAGATGCAGTGAAAATTGAGATACACAGGCGGTGTAGTTAGTTTCACAGGTGGGCTACTTTGCTGACGTGCAGACACTGCTCCTAGGCCCTAAACTATTAACTGGATTAGATGCAGTGAAAATTGAGATACACAGGCAGTGTAGTTAGTTTCACAGGCGGGCTACTCTGCTGACATGCAGACACTGCTCCTAGGCCCAAAACTAATAACTGGATTAGATGCAGTGAAAATTGAGATACACAGGCGGCATAGTTTGTTTCACAGGCGGGCTACTCTGCTGATGCGCAGACACTGCTCCTAGGCCCTAAACTATTAACTGGATTAGATGTAGTGAAAATTGAGATACACAGGTGGTGTAGTTAGTTTCACAGGTGGGCTACTCTGCTGATGTGCAGACACTGCACCTAGGCCCTAAACTAATAACTGGATTAGATGCATTGAAAATTGAGATACACAGGCGGTATAGTTTGTTTCACAGGCAGGCTACTCTGCTGATGTGCAGACACTGCTCCTAGGCCCTAAACTATTAACTGGATTAGATGCAATGAAAATTGAGATACACAGGCGGTGTAGTTAGTTTCACAAGGCGGGCTACTCTGCTGACGTGCAGACACTGCCCCTAGGCCCTAAACTATTAACTGGATTAGATGCAGTGAAAATAGAGATACACAGGCGGTGTAGTTAGTTTCACAGGGGGCTACTCTGCTGACGTGCAGACACTGCTCCTAGGCCCAAAACTATTAACTGGGTTAGATGCAGTAAAAATTGAGATACACAGGTGGTGTAGCTAGCTTCACAGGTGGGCTACTCAGATGACTATCAGACAATGCTACTAGCCCAAAAGGATTGGCTGAGCTAGATTACACCAAATGCTGTGACAAACACTTGCACAGCACTGGCACAGACCTGGCTGGCAAACAGTGCTATGAACTGCTGTAACCTACCCTGAAAAGGGCTGATATTACAACTAGTCCCGCTTCCTCCCGACTCCCTAAACCTATCTCTCTGACAATTCGCTCCAAAAAAACACTCTTAGTCTGTATAGCGCCCGCAGCAGCAGCGGTGCCGTCTAACACTAAGCTGCAGCAGTGAGGAAATGGTAGCGACGGGGCAAATGGCTGGTTCTTATAGGGCAAGGAGGACATGTGACATACACAGCCAATGACAAATGCCCTTGCTTGTGTGCATCACATGCACATTGCTGTGTGTGTGCGCACTGCTGATAGGCTGAGAGACTGCACCGCCCCACTGTAAATGCGGGAAAGAAAAAAAAATGGAGATCTGCGTTATTTCAGCACAGATCTATCCCCTGCACCCGCCCACTATACACTGAAACAGTCTGTTAACAATGATAAACAGTTTTAATGTGCAAATCAAGCTAGGCTTTTGATGAACGAACAGTTATCGAACAGAAACTTGAACAGCCGAATTTTAAGCAAATTGTTCGGGTTCGTCGAACGACTCGAACACCGCCCAAAACATCTCGAATTTTAAATTGGCGAACAGTTCAACTCGAACACCGCTCATCTCTAGTAAGCAGTTCTTCTTTGTTTGATGGCTTGTGACTATCCATCATCCTCTTGATTACATTCCAGAGGTTTTCAATGGGGTTCAGGCCTGCAAATTTGGCTGCCCATGACAGAATTTTGATGTGGTGGTCTCTTAATTTTTGCCAGAGCTGTATATTGATATATACTGTATATGCACTGTGGGTCATGAAAGCCAATAGTAATATCTGGTTCTTTTGAGTTAATATAATATTTGCTATTCCACATGGGTATGATATACAATACTAGAGTTGAGCGACTTTTACATTTTTCGAATCGAGTCGGGTTTCGCGAAACCCGACTTTGTCAAAAGTCGGGTCGTGTGAAATCGGCCGATTATTGCGAAAAGTCAGGGACCGACTGAAAAACGAAACCCAATGCAAGTCAATGGGGAATCAAAGTTGGCAGTGAGTGGAGGACAGGAAAACACCTACAGTGCCCATTTTAATGCCAAAAACATCAATTCTTATTACTTAAGCTTGTCAATCTTAATTTACTTTATTTTAATAGTTAGGCATTGAAAACTGGGGGTCATTTGGCTTAAGTTGTGGGGGTTAGGGCTGGCTCAAGATTTTTGTGGGCCCAGGAAACATGAAATACGTCACGACGGTGGAGCAGGAAGAGGTAAGTATTTCAACTTTGCAAGTGCTGTGATCCGGAGCAAGCAGAGGGGGCCCACTCGTTGGCATTGACACAGGGCCCCTCATAGTACGGCGGTGTGTTTGATGGCAGGTGGCGCCTCCCACTGGCAGAGACACTTTTGCGTACTATGAGGGGCCCTGTGCCAGTGACATCGCCAATGAGTATGCCCCCCCACCTGATGAAGGAACCTGCACTTTCATCTGCAACTTTTTCTTTGTCCCCGTGTAAGGTGGTATAGTATGCGGGAAGGGGAACCTGACTTTCAGCAGGGTCAGATTCTGGCTGTGTAGAGTGCAAGGGGAATGTAGTGGTCTGGGTCAATGTACCAGCAGACTCATCTAGCAGTGGCTGGGCAACGGGCAGGATGAGGAGGAAACACAAATATAGGCCCAAATAATAAAGTAGGCAGTTCAAAATTGGTAACAGGACTAAACAGGCGGCATTGCTTTGTTCAGTGGAGGAAAACTGTAATGAGTGGCAGACACAGTTACTAGGCCCAAATAACAAAGTAGGCTAAATGCAGTTCAAAATTGGTAACAGGACTAAACAGGTGGCATTGCCTTGTTCAGTGGAGGAAAACTGTAACGAGTGGCAGACATAGTTAGTAGGCCCAAATAATAAAGTGGGCTAAATGTCTGCCAAAAAATTGTTAATAAATAAACAGGCGACATTGCTTTGCTCAGTGTCGGAAAATTGTAATGAGTAGCAGACTAAGTTAGTGGGCCCAAATAATAAAGTGGGCTAAATGTCTGCCAAAAAATTGTTCATAAACAAACAGGTGGCATAGCTAGGTACAGGGGTGGGCTCCTCTGCTGAGTAGCAGACAGTGGTAGTAGGCGCAAAGTATTAACTGGTCTAAATGGAGGCCAGGGCCCCTGTAAATTTTTACTATCATCTATCATTTCAACAAATTTGTATTGGCAGTGCCATTGAAGGATTTAACAGCACAGACTACACAGTGGTGGAGCAGGGAGAGGCAAGTATTGCAAGTGGTAGAGCACTGTTTGAGCTGGGGGGAACACTCTCTCGTGGGCAGCAGTACTGGCACAGGGCCCCTCATATTACAATGGTGTGTCTGACGTTGGTTGTGCCCCACCCCCATCAGAGACACTTCATTGTACTATGAGGGACCCTGTGAAAGTGCC
The DNA here is from genome assembly GCF_032444005.1 of Ranitomeya imitator. Taxonomy (NCBI): domain Eukaryota; kingdom Metazoa; phylum Chordata; class Amphibia; order Anura; family Dendrobatidae; genus Ranitomeya; species Ranitomeya imitator. The sequence goes on along the minus strand of NC_091284.1, from coordinate 391,478,016 downwards.
GTCGCCCAAGAGTGGGCCCACCCACCTGTCCAGGCAAATGGCACTCGCACGGGTGCTTGCGCCAGGTGGTGACCACGGCCCTGTGGGGGAGTCAGCCCATTTAGGGAGGTATAAAAATGGCCTATGGTGGACACTCAGCAGCTGCAAATGGAGGAATTGGAGAAGTCAGTAAGAGGAGGACAAAAGCAAGACATTTTTCAGGCAAGCTACGTGTCAGCAGGGGAAGGTGGGGCAAAATAATTTGAAATCTATGATTGGTTCATTTTAATGAAGGTTAGATCATCAACATTCTGGGTAGCCAGACGTGTTCTTTTTTCTGTCAGTATTGAACCAGCAGCACTGAAGACTCTTTCTGATAGCACACTAGCAGCAGGGCAAGCGAGATGCTGTAATGTATATTCTGCCAATTCAAGCTAGGTGTCTATTTTAGATGCCCAGTAATCAAAGGGGAATGACCTGTGAGGGAGAACATCGATAAGGGAGGAAAAGTAGTTCGTAACCATAAATGACAAATGCTGTCTCCTGTCACTTTGAATCAATACAGCAGTACCTGTCGTGTCAGCGGTCATTGCGAAATCACTCCACAACCTGGTCATAAAACCCCTCTGTCCAACACCACTTCAGATTAGTGCACCTCTAACACCTCTGCCATGTTGCCCCCTATGGTTCGCGTGAGAACCATCACTGCCGCTGTGTGCTGGGAATGCCTGAACCAAACGGTCTACAAGAGTTGCTTGTTTGGTAGTCAATATTTGCTCAAGGTTCTCATGTGGCATGATATTTTCTAATTTTCCTTTATATCATGGATCCAGGAGGCAGGCCAACCAGTAATCATCATCGGTCATCATTTTGATAATGCAGGGGTCCCTTTTTAGGATACGCAAGGCATACTCAGCCATGTGGGCCAATGTTCCAGGTGTCAATTCACTGCTTGTGCTGGGTTGAGGAGTACTTTCTTGCAAATCAACATCACTTTTGTCATGCAAAAACCCTGTACCTGACCTTGCAATGCGACCAGTTTCTATTGCCCCCTGAGAAGCATCCTCCTCCCCTAAATATTCATCCCCATCATCCTCCCCCTCCTCCTCTTTGTCCCCCACCTCATCCAGGAGTGTTCCCTGAGCAGACAATGGCTGACTGTCATCAAGGCTTCCCTCCTCCTCGACTGCAGATGCCAGCTCCTTAATGTGCATCAAACTTTGCATCAGCAGACACATTAGTGGGATTCTCATGCTTATGATGGCATCGTCTGTACTTACCAGCTGTGTGCATTCATCAAAACACTGAAGGACTTGACAGAGGTCTTGTAGCTTCGACCACTGCACACCAGACAACTCCATGTCTGCCATCCAAGTGCCTGCCCGTGTATGTGTATCCTCCCACAAATTAATTACAGCACGCCTCTGTTCGCACAGCCTCTGAAGCATGTGCAGTGTGGATTTCCACCTTGTTGCAACGTTGATTATTAGGCGGTGCTGGGGAAGATTCAGCGATCGCTGATAGTTCAGCATACGGCTGGAGTATACGGGTGAACGGCGGATGTGCGAACAAAGTCTTCGCACCTTCAGGAGCAGGGCTGGTAACTCCGGATAATTTTTGAGGAAGCACTGCACCACCAGGTTCAAGGTGTGAGCCAGGCAAGGTATGTGTTTAAGTTCTGAAAGGCCTATGACAGCCATAAAATTCCTTCCGTTATCACTGACTACGTTGCCTGCCTCAAGATGTACACTGCCCAGCCATGACTGAGTTTGTTGCTGCAATTACTCGGCCAGTACTTCCGCGGTGTGTCTGTTGTCGCCCAAACACTTAATTTCTAACACAGCCTGCTGACGCTTACCACTAGCTGTTCGATAATGGGACACCTCGTGTGCAACACTGGTAGCTGCGGATGGAGTTGTCGTGTGACTGCGGTCTGTGGACGAGCTTTCGCTTCTGGAGGAGGAGGAGGAGGAGGGGTGGCACATGCCTACAGCCAACTGTTTCCTAGACCATGGGTTAGGCAGAACTGTCCCACTATGGCTGTCCCCTGTGGACCCTGCATCCACCACATTAACCCAGTGCACCGTGATGGACAAGTAATGTCCCTGGCCATGCCTACTGGTCCATGCATCTGTTGTGAGGTGCACCTGTCCACTGACTGATTGCCTCAGTGGATGGACAATGCGGTCTTTGATATGCTGGTGGAGGGCTGTTATGGCTTTTCAAGCAAAGAAGTGCCGACTGGGTAGGTCATAGCGTGGTACTGCATAGGCCATCAGGGCTTTGAAAGCTTCGCTTTCAACCATTCGGTAGGGCATCATCTCTAACGAGATTAGTATAGCAATATGGGCATTCAAACCCTGAGTACGCGGATGAGAGGATGAGTACTTTCTTTTCCTAATGAGAGTCTCTTGTAGGGTTGATATAGAAGGGTTAATAGTTTGCCTTTAAGTGCCTTTTGCCTTTAATTGTTAGAATTACTAGAATCTGTTGACAGAGTAGTCTGATGGTCTCCTTTCAAGGAGACCATACTTCTTATCAATGTATGTTCTTAATAGTCAGTCACAACATGTTCTGGGTTATGGTAAATAAAGTATGACCCTGGGTGATGGTGGGGGCTACATGACTTACATTGAAATGCATTTGTTGTAAATGGTATAAAATATTGCCTCTTGCTCTATTACATCAGATAAAAGTGACTTGCTCACAGGATATGTGTGAGGTGTCTATTTGTCTCCAAGCGAGCTTGTAAAATGACGGGCGTAATTCCACAATTTGGCCTCACTGGTGAGCGGTCAGCTGACATTGGTCAGAACGAAAACAGCTATGACAGGGTGAGCTGGACTGGAGAGCTGCATATGGTGGAACTAGCGGTGGTGGTGGTGGACATGGCGGATGGAGAGAGGGTTGGTGATGGTATTCTTCATGTTGGCCTACATACAGTGTTTCCTACCAATAACCTTGTGATTCCCTGACTGCTTTGGCCTTGCGACGATACCTCCACATTTGCTGCTGGTGGTGTACTAACTAGTGGGCTTACAGTGAGGGAAACAATGTAGCGTTGCTGACTACCTTAATTCTGAGCAGGTGCACCAATGGTACGGAACGTTTGGTAGTTAGTCCAGGCTGGCAAGTGCATGCTGATTAATTGTCTAAGCATGCACGTTGTATTTAAATTTTGAAGATTCTTCCCTCTGCTAAAGGTCTTTGAGCATTTCTTACAGATAACTTTTGACTGATCATTCGGATCTTGGTTAAAAAATTGCCACACTACACTCTTCCTACTATGGAATACCTTTTCAGGGATTGCACACTGTGCTACTTTCACAGATGGCCACGCTGTCCTAAAACTGTTTTTGTTTTTGACAAACGTTTTTGGCCTGATACGGGCCTGCCAGATGACAGCTGTTGCAATGTAGATGGCTGCTGTAGCTCATCCTCCTCCGCTTCTGAGCTACTGGCAGTGGCACCCTCTTCCCCAAATGGCTGCCAATCTGGGTCAACAACTGGGTCATCTATCACCTCCTCTTCAATGTCATGTACACCTTCTTCTGTGTCACCGTGTAAGGTGCTATAGCGTTCGGGACGGGGCATCATAGTCTCATCAGGGTCAGATTCTGGCTCAGTACACTGTGAGGGCAATGTAGTGATCTGAGTCTATGGAACAGCATAATAACTAGCTGTGGCTGTGCATCAGTGCACTCCATGTCCGATTCATCTTGTAATGGGCAGTTAACAATTTCCCTTTCTAACCAAGGCACGGTATGTGTAAAGAGCTCCATTGAGTAACCTGTAGTGTCGCCTGATGCATCCTTCACTTTTGGTTTGGGTGAAGGACACAAGGAAACGTCTTGTTCCTGACCGGGAGCATCTACTGACGACTCGCTGCTTTTATATTTGTAACTTTATGAAGAGGAGGCGAAAGAGCTAGAGGCTGAGTCAGCAAGGAAAGCTAAAACTTTTTCCTGCTGCTCCGGCTTTAAAAGCTGTTTTCCTACTCCCAGATAAGGGAGCCTTCGAGGCCTTGTGTAGCCAGACGATGACGCTGGCTCACCACCTCCAGCCTTAGGTGCCATTGTGCTTTTGCCACTACCACCAGATGCACCACCACCATCAGTAGCAGCTGGCAACCACCGCCCATGGGCTCTTCCAACAGACTTCCTAATTTTTTGGAAAATCTAACCAAAATAACAACCATTATATGGTACTGTAAAACAAGGTAGAAGGTGTATATAAACTTGTTGAGAATTTAAAACTCCCTTTTTTTTGGGGAGACTGAACCAAAACTCAGGCCCTGTGCATAAAACAACACAATGTAGTGGCAGAAAGTGGCTGCCTGATATACGACAAACTAACAGGACTGAAGTATATCCACTTTGTGAGAATTTGAATCTCACTTTTTTGGGGGGGAGACTGAACCAAAACTCAGGCCCTGTGCATAAAACAACACAATGTAAGTGGCAGAAAGTGGCTGGCTGATATACGACAAACTAACAGGACTGCAGTATATCCACTTTGTGAGAATTTGAATCTCCCTTTTTTTTGGGAAACTGAACCAAAACTCAGGCCCAGTGTATATAACAACGCAATCTAAGTGGCAGAAAGTGGCTGGCTGACATACAACAAACTAACAGGACTGAATTATATCCACTTTGTGAGAATTTGAATCTCACTTTTTTGGGGGGAGACTGAACCAAAACTCAGGCCCAGTGTATAAAACAACACAATGTTAGTGGCAGAAAGTGGCTGGAAGATATATGAAAAAATACAAGGACTGTAGTACAATTTCAATCTCCCTACAATGATCTCAGGAAAAGTATGGCAGCAATAAAAAGGACTGCTGCACACATAAGTGTGGACAAATAAACAAGATAACTGTGCAGAAAGGAGCAACAGGATTTTTGTTTTTAAAAAAGCAGTTGGTTTGCACAGCAGCATGCAAACAGCAATGCAGCTATCAGGGAGCCTTATAAGGCAGCCTCATAAGCTACAGAGCTGATGCACAAAATATAGCCTCCACTGTCCCTGCAAAAAAATGGTGGTGTTGGACAGTGGAAATCGCTACAGCACAAGCAGTTTGAGGGTTAATCTTCCCTCCCTAACTATATCCCTTCTTCTGATGAAGCTGCAGCAACCTCTCCCTATGCTAAGATCGGCAGAAGTAAGATGGCGTTCGGCGTGCACGCCCCTTTATAGCCCCTGTGATGCCGCAGAAAGCAAGCCAATCACTGTCATGCCCTTCTCTAAGATGGTGGGGACCGAGACCTATGTCATCACGCTGCCCACACTCTGTGTCCTCCTTCATTGGCTGAAAAATGGCGCTTAAAGCGTCATATGAAACACGACTTTTGCTCGCAGATCGGTGACCTCATGGCCGATCCCATACTAGGATCGGGTCGGGTTTCATTGAACCCGACTTTGCTGAAAGTCGGCGATTTTTGAATTTGTCTGATCCGTTTCGCTCAACCCTATACAATACTATTACCGTACAACCCTTTCTCAATCACCATAGTTCCCCCATGCAAAATAATAACAGCTATACTCACCTCCAGTGTGGACGCCGATCTAGCTATGTCGGTGCCTGCTCTCTTGGGGCTTGTGTGACATTGCTATGTCATCCAAGCCCTGCAGCCAGTCAGCATTCACTTCAATCTCACTTCCTTCGAATGTAACTGACATCCAGATTAAGTCAGAGAGCAGCAACATGCTCTCACTTTTATCCGAGTGTCAGTTTCCTCCGAAGTAAGTGAGAGGGAAGACACACTGCTTGGCTACAGGGCTTGAATGGCATAACAACAGAAATGAGTATAGCTGCTATTATTTTAAATGAGGGAACATATTTAATCCCTTTCTGACATGGTCCGTACGCCCTGGTACTTAATGACGAGGGATAAATTATTACGTAATTTTTTTACTGCGACCAAAGTCGCAGTGATCACATTGAAGCTCCGACCTCATCTTACCTCAAAGTAGATGGCATCATCATCCTGGGGGTGTCGCTGCCCCTCCACAACTATGATCGCTGTGAATGGCTGTTCAGTTCTTCTCTCTTCATATTCCCTTCTGCACGTGGTACCGCAGCCTGCAGTACTGTCTGCAAAAATCAGAGAGGCCTCTCGAAAATGCTAATTGGGCAGATGCTCAGAAGGGGTGACAGCAGAGCCCATTGTAGCGACCACCTGCTGGTGGTCAATTACAACGACAAGAGGTATGTCTTTTTCTTGATCACCACACATGGTGATGGCAGCACCTTCAGCACTGTACGAGGTATCTCTACACAGGTCACCAAACCAGACTGTGTACTGGGGTATAACAAGAACATGGGGGGTGTTGACTTCTCTGATCAAGTTCTCCAGCTGTACAGTGCTTTGAGAAAGGCCAAGGTCTGAGGTGGCATCTGTGGATCTACTCAGAATAACTGTACTAGACCGGTTGGCTATTTCGGCTTTTTAAATAATGCATGTTGAGGATATATAGATACCAATGATTTTCTGTTCGTAAACATGTTGTTAGTGAACATACAACCAATATTAGTTTTGGTACAATCCCTGAATTTAATAAAGTGTCACCAGTATTTGGGAAAATTTTCATTTGGACAAAATTTATAACTTTATTTGGCATGAACTACCTTGGCAAGTATAGGGCTATATAACCTTTAAAGGTTAAACTTGTTTATTAAGTTTATTGTGTTTGTACTATAATGGATAATGTCTATAATTGTTTATAAATTCAAATAATCAATAAAAATTATCTGATTTAAAAAGAAAGGCCAAGGTGTGGTACAAGAAGCTGGCTGTGCAGATGGCAATGTACAACGCTTTCCTGCTGCCTCGATGTGCAGGCCAGACCGCTACACCGTACCTTTAGTTCCAGGAGGTAGTGATTAAGACCCTGATATTTGGCAGTCAGGAAAGAACGGGCCTTAATACTTCTGGAACTGAAGGTACTCATATGGTACCAGGCCAACTTTTCCTGGGGGAGGTCTTTCAAAGCGGAAAAAAAGGTAGGTCGCAAAAGAGTTGCCAAGTGTGTTACAGAAGGGGAATACAAAAAGACACCATTAATCAGTGAGACATTTTCCCCCGAAAAACATGGCCTGTGTGTGAAAGAATGCTTCAGGCTGTACCACACATCCAAGGACTACTAAATTTATTTCTGACATACACACCTGACGTATGACAACCTGACGAACACTACATAACTGATGTATGACAACCTGACAAACATTACACAACACACGTATGCCACTACATTATAAAATTCACATACAAGTAAACAGTAGATCGGTTCCTAAAAAGGGGGAACTTGTTGGGCATTGCCACTGTTTAGGCACATCAGGGGCTTTGCAAACACATCATGACGCCTGCAGACCATTACATCAAAGTCTGCATTCCAAAATGTCACTCCTTCCCTTCCGAGCCCTGCCGTGAGTCCAAATAATAGTTTTCTCCCAGATAAGGAATATCAGCATACTCAGGAGAAATTGCACAACAACTTTTGGGGTCCAATTTCTCCTGTTACCCTTGTGAAAATAAAAAAAGTGGCTAAAAGTTAATTTTTGTGGAAAAAATAGATTTTTTATTTTCACGGCTCTACTTTATAAACTTTTGTGAAACACTTGGGGGTTCAAAGTGCTCACCACACAACTATATAAGTTCCTTAAGGGGTCACTTGTGGGAGGTTTCCACTGTGTAGGCAGCTCTCAATTACAGCGAGTTCTGTGCTGAAAAAAATCAAACTGTGCTTCTTCCCTGCCGAGCCCTGCCGTGCGTCCAAACAATGGTTTTCGCTCACATATGGGGTATCAGTGTACTTAGGAAAAATTGCAAAACTACTTTTGGGGTCCAATTTCATGTGCTACATTTGTGAAAATAAGAAAATGTGGGTCTAAATTAAAATGTTAGTGAAAAAAAGTTTAATGTTCATGTTAATGAACTTCTTTAATGTGGTTTTGAGCACCTTGAGGGGTGCAGTTTTTAGACTGGTGTCACTTTTGGGTATTTTCTGTCATATAGACCCTTCAAAGTGACTTCAAATGTGATGTGGTCCCTAAAAAAATGGTTTTGTAAATTTTGCTGGAAAAATGAAAATTCATTAGTCAACTTTTAACCCTTATAACTTCCTAACAAGAAAAATATTTGGTTCCAAAATTGTGCTGATATAAAGAAGACATATGGAAAATGTTATTTCTTAACTATTTTGTGTGACATACAGTATCTGTTATTTAAGGGCATGAAAATTTCAAATTTAAAAATCGCAAAATTTTTACCAAATTTCTATTTTTTTCACAAATAAACACAAGTCATATCGACAAACTTTTACCACTATATGTCAAGAAAAAACATTCTCAGAATCCGATGAAATGTTCCAGAGTTATTAGCTCATAAAGTGACAGTGGTCAGAATTGTAAAAATTGGTCCTGTCATTAACAAGCAAACCACCTTCGGGGATAAAGGGGTTAATAATTTGTAGCATGTGTCTAAAATAAATTCTAAACTTTGTAATGAAGTTCCTTATTTATGTCGCCCATATTGTGTCACTTAAATCAGTAGTGCAAATTTTCATACCATAGGGAATGAAAACACTATTACCTAGTCTGGGCAACTCTTTCTAATTTTGTTGTATTCATTATGTTATGTCAATATGCATTAATACAAGATAATTCTTTCAGAGACAAGGCTAGAAAATACATTTAACTGTTCAACTGCTCAAGATTTGAAGACCATGGGAAGTTTTTAGTCATCCCTGCTAGAATTATCAGCTCAAGAAGGAGAAGCAAGCCCTCGTACATTCTTTTTTTACATATAGCTGGTAAATTAATTGGGCGAGGACTGATTAAAATAAGTAAATGCATAACGCATACGTTTCATGACTTTGTTGCAATAGTTATCTTTATATTAAAGAAGTTGTCCACTACTATAAAGTTTTTTTTTTTTTCATAAATCTTGCTATTATGTGCCACTGAAAACATCTACTGTGTTTATTTTAGCAATATTACCTGTTATCATGCTGTAGCAGCACATCTTCAGTGCTGGATTCAGCTCTCATGGGGTTAATCGACAACTTCCTTTCTCCTGAGTCATTGTGCTCTAATACTACAAGTTCCATGATGCTTTGCACTGCCACCAAGCCCGAACCTAGCACACCCACTCCAAAAACACACCCAAACTCCTCCCTCCTCTCCCTCCTCTCTCTTCAAAAAGATTTGTGGTGTCATTTCTGTCCAACTCCTCTTTTACATTTGTCCAACCCACACTCCATTACACATAGATAGATAGATAGATATTAGATAGATAGATAGATAGATAGATAGATATTAGATAGATAGATAGATAGATAGATAGATAGATAGATAGATATTAGATAGATGATAGATAGATAGATAGATAGATAGATAGATAGATAGATAGATAGATAGATAGATAGATAGATAGATAGATAGATAGATGTGGGATAGATAGATGTTGGATAGATAATAGATAGATAGATAGATAGATAGATAGATAGATAGATAGATAGATAGATAGATAGATAGATAGATAGATATGGGATAGATAGATAGATAGATAGATAGATAGATAGATAGATATGGGATAGATAGATAGATAGATAGATAGATAGATAGATAGATAGATCGATCTGCATTATAGTATTTGGGGGGTTACATTATACTCTGTGGTGACTGCATAATACTCAGCAAATTCAGATGTAAGGCTACTTTCACACTTGCGTCGGTACGGGGCCATCGCAAACCTTCGGCGAGACGTACCGACGGACGTTATGCTAAATTTAGCACAACGTCGGCAGCGGATGCAGTTTTACAATGCATCCGCTGCCCATTGTGATGAGCATGGAAGAGGGGGCGGAGTTCCAGCCACGCATGCGCGGTCAGAAATGGCAGACACGTCGCACAAAAAAAGTTACATTGAACTTTTTTTGTGCGTCGCGTCCGCCAAAACACGATGGATCCGTTGCTAATACAAGTCTGTGGGTACAAAACGCATCCTGCGAGCACATTTGCAGGATCTGTTTTTTTTGTCGGATCTTTTTTTTTCCGCCGTATTCGTTTTTTCCACCTGATCGTTTTTTTTTCCGCCAGATCCGTTTTTTTCTCATAGAGTTGTATTAGCGCCGGAGTGCGTCTGATGGGCACACGTTTCATCCATTTTTTGCTAGATCAGTCGCTGTGCATTTTTTCGACGTACCGAAAAACCGTTCCTCTGTATGTGTTTTCCGTCCTGCGGAAACCGCTTTTTTGACGGATCCTGCAAAAACGGATTAAACGTGTGGCCATCAGGCACAATCCGGCGCTAATACAACTCTATGAGAAAAACAGATCTGGCGGGAAAAAAAACATCCGGTGGAAAAAAATGGATCCGGCGGAAAAAACGGATCTGGTTGAAAAAAACGGATCTGGTGGAAAAAAAACGATCCGGTGCAAATGTGCTCGCAAGGATGCGTTTTACCCATAGACTTGTATTAGCGACAGATTGTGACGGATGGCCAGACATCGCCTCCGTCGTGCTACGGATCCGTCGTGTTTTGGCGGACCGTCGGCACGAAAAAACGTTCAATTGAAAAAATTTTTGTCCGTCTCGCCCGCCATTTTCTACCGCGCATGCGCGGCAGAAACTCCGCCCCCTCCTCCCCGCACTTCAGAATGGGCAGCGGATGCGTTGAAAAACTGCATCCGCTGCCCACGTCGTGCACAAATTTCACAACTTGCGTCGGTACGTCGGCCCGACGCATAGCGATGGACCCGTACCGACGCAAGAGTGAAAGAGGCCTTAATGAGCGTTGAATTTAAAAAGAAAAAAAAAGAGGAAAAAAAAGGCGTGGGCTCCCGCGCAATTTTCTGCGCCAGAGGGGGAAAGCCGACGGCCGGGGCCAATATCTGTAGCCTGCTATGAATACCAGCCCCCAGCTGTCTGCTTAGCCTTTACTGGCTATTAAAATAGGGGGACCCCCCAAAAAAAAATTTTATAGCCAGAAAGGCTACGCAGGCAGCTGCAGGCTGATATTCATAGCCTAGAGAGGGGCCATGGATATTGCCCCCCCCCCCCCCCCCGGCTACAAATACCTGTCCGCAGCCGCCCCAGAAATTTTGCATCTGTAAGATGCACCAATTCCGGCACTTAGCCCCTCTTCCCACTCCCGAGTAGCGGTGGGATATGGGGTAATAAGGGGTTAATGTTACCTTGCTATTGGAAGGTGACATTAAGCCAGGTTAATAACGGAGAGGCGTCAATAAGACGCCTATCGATTATTAATCCAATAGTAAGAAAGGGTTAATAAAACACACACACATTTGGAAAAAAGTATTTTAATATTCTTCATTTAACCATACTTACCATACTTCAGCGCCTGCAAAAAAAAAGTAAAATAATAAACCGTATACTACCTGTCCGCCGTAGTCCAATTAATAACGAGTGTCCCACGACGATCTCCCCTATAGAACAGTGACATCGGGTGATGTCACTGCTCTATAGGACCCTCAGTGACACACTTACAGGAGACAATGGCTCCTGCAGTGCATCACTGAGGTTACTCTAGTTCAAAGTCTCACTTTATGGCAATTGCTGCGTGGGAAAATGTCTCACCCAGCAATGCCAATAGTGAGACTAGGGACTATTTTCTCACAGGGGCGTAGGAATACCTTGTGAGGAACAAATGATGGAAAGATACCTTCCATCATTGTTTTCCTGGAGCTCCTGGAGAGTGGTCGCATCAGCTGATGCTCCTGCTCTCCATGGGAGATCGTCGTGGGACACTCGTTTTAATTGGATTTCTGCGGACAGGGAGTATATTGTTCGTTTATTATTTTAATATTTTTTACAGGTGACACTGGCTTCGGGGAACAAAGTGACAAGTGATGGTGAGTATGTACTCTATGTTATATGTACTGTATGTATGTAGTATGTATGTATGTACTGTATGTCACATGTCATTGCATGGTGCATGTCGTTGCATGGTGCATGTCGTCGCATGGTGCATGTTGCATGTCGTCGCATGGTGCATGTTTTCGCATGTTGCATGTCATCGCATGGTGCATGTCGTCGCATGGTGCATGTCGCATGGTGCATGCCGCATGCAGCATGTCACATGTCGTCGCATGGTGCATGTCGTCGCATGGTGCATGTCGTCGCATGGTGCATGTTGCGCATGGTGCATGTCGCCACATGGTGCATGTAGCATGTCGCATGTCGTCGCATGGTGCGTGGTGCATGTTGCATGGTGCATGTCGTCGCATGTTGTCGCATGGTGCATGCAGCATGTCGCCGCATGGTGCATGTCGCATGGTGCATGTCGCCGCATGGTGCATGTCGCATGGTGCATGTCGTCGCATGGTGCATGTCGCATGTCGTCGCATGGTGCATGTTGCATGTTGTCGCATGGTGCATGTCGACGCATGGTGCATATAGCATGGTTTATGTTGCATGTCGTCGGATGGTGCATGTTGTTGCATGGTTCATGTCGCATGTCGGCGCATGGTGCATGTCGTCGCATGGTGCATGTAGCATGGTGCATGTCGTCGCATGGTGCATGCAGCATGTCGCATGGTGCATGTCCTCGCATGGTGCATGATGCATGTCGCATGACGTCGCATGGTGCATGTTGTCGCATGGTGCATGCAGCATGTCGTATGGTGCATGTCGTCGCATGGTGCATGTCGCATGTCGTCGCATGGTGCATGTCGCATGTCGTCGCATGGTGCATGTCGCATGTCATCGCATGGTGCATGTCGCATGTCGTCACATGGTGCATGTCGTCGCATGGTGCATGTCGTCGCATGGTGCATGATGCATGTCACATGTCGTTGCATGGTGCATGTAGCATGTCGTCACATGGTGCATGTCGTCGCATGGTGCATGTCGCATGTCGTTGCATGGTGCATGTTGTCGCATGGTGCATGTAGCATGTCGTCACATTGTGCATGTCGTCGCATGGTGCATGTCGCATGTCATCGCATGGTGCATGTCGCATGGTGCATATAGCATGTAGTCGAATGGTGCATGTCGCATGGTGCATGTCGTCGCATGGTGTGTGTTGTATGTATGTATGTATGTACTGTGTTTGTTTTTTTACATTCAACACATTAGCCGGATGATGGGACTACTACTATCCCATCATTGGCTAATGTGTCACTCACTGTCAGTGTAGCAGGCAGAGCCCGATGGGACTTGTAGTCCCATCGGACGATGCCTGCACACACACACAGCGCCGGCACACACACACACGCACAGCACCGGCACACACACACACGCACAGTGCCGGCACACACACACGCACAGCGCCGGCACACACACACACGCACATGCCAGCCGGCGGGCAGAAACACCGGCGCCGGTCGGCAGAAACACCGGCGCCGGCGGGCAGAAACACCGGTGCCGGCGGGCAGACCCCCGGCGAAGGAAGCACAGCCCCGCCCGCACATCATGATCCCAGCAGCAGTGAGCACACACAACCCTGCCCGCCCCCAGCACAGCCCTGCAGGCAGCCCCCAGCACCGCCCACAGCCCAGTCACTCTTGCTGAGTGACTGCTGACCGTGGGGGCTAGTCACGCCTGCTGCTGACGTCACGTCAATTTCTAGAGTCTGGAAATTGACGTGACGTCGGCGGAAATGAGCGGCGGCTGCAGTCTGGGGGTCACGTGACCCGGACTCAGCAGCCGGAATAGCGCCGCTCACAGGCAAAAACGTCAACAGAAGGTAATGGCACAATTCATTAGGGGCCCCGGGGGGGTACATTGGGGGGTTAATTGAAAGTAGTGGACAACCCCTTTAAGCTTAATGCACTGACCTGTTCTTGATTATAAGGAAACGTCTGCAGGATGAAAATGCAAAAAAGTTTTTGAATCAGGGGGCGACCAACTACTTGGTTATTTCTGCCACTCTAAGACATCCACAGTATACTAGATTTAAGATATTTATGCAGGAATAATGCTACTTTTCTGCTTTTTTATCTCTGACATTGTTCTGTTTGCAAACATTGCTATTCATTATGTGTTGTGAATTCTGTGGCTGAATTCACTCCTGTGGTCACAAGTGGTACTGCAGCTTCTGAGCTTCCTCCCTCAGGTGTTCTGGTGAGCTCGTTGGCTGCTTTGTTATTTAACTCCACCTGATTCTGTCTTCCTTGCTCCTTGTCAATGTTCCAGTGTTGGACCTGAGCTTCTGGATCTTTCCTGTGGCCTGCTGCTCTGCTTAGATAAGTGCTTCTTTGCTTTTGTTGCTTCTTTTTCTGTCCAGCTTGTCTATTCGTTTTTGCTGGAAGCTCTGAGACGCCAAGGGTGCACCGCCGTGCCGTTAGTTCGGCACGGTGGGTCTTTTTGCCCCCTTTGCGTGGTTTTTTGCTTTAGGGTTTTTTGTAGACTGCAAAGTTCTCTTTGCTATCCTCGCTCTATCTAGAATATCGGGCCTCACTTTGCTGAATCTATTTCATCCCTACGTTTGTCTTTTCATCTTGCTAACAGTCATTATATGTGGGGGGCTGCCTTTTCCTTTGGGGTATTTCTCTGAGGCAAGTCAGGCTTGTTTTTCTATCTTCAGGCTAGTCAGCTCCTCAGGCTGTGCCGAGTTGCATAGGTAGTGTTAGGCGCAATCCACAGCTGCCTTTAGTTGTGTTAAGGTTAGGTTCAGGTATTGCGGTCTACAGAGATTCCACGTCTCAGAGCTCGTTCTATTGTTTTTGGGTTATTGTCAGATCACTGTATGTGATCTGATTGCTGGCACACTGTGTCACTGGATTGCCGGCATAACAGTACAAGGAGCCCCACTAATGATTCTCAATAGAGGGAAAAAAGAAGTTCTGACATCATTTTTTTTTCTCTGCTCTGTGTTCAGTCTTTTTTTTCCCCTAGACATTTGGGTGTTTCAGGACACAGGTGTGGACATGGATATTCAGGGTCTGTGCTCTTCAATGGATAATCTCCTTACAAATGTACAAAGGATTCAAGATACTATTGATCAGAAATCTATGTTAGAACCAAGAATTCCTATTCCTGATTTGTTTTTTGGTGATAGAACTAAGTTTCTTAATTTCAAAAATAATTGTAAGCTATTTCTGGCCTTGAAACCTCATTCTTCTGGTAATCCTATTCAACAGGTTTTGATTATTATTTCTTTTTTGCGCGGCGACCCTCAGGACTGGGCATTTTCTCTTGCGCCAGGAGACCCTGCATTGAGTAATGTCGATGCGTTTTTCCTGGCGCTCGGATTGCTTTACGATGAGCCTAATTCAGTGGATCAGGCTGAGAAAAATTTGCTGGCTTTGTGCCAGGGTCAGGATGATATAGAAGTATATTGTCAGAAATTTAGGAAGTGGTCAGTACTCACTCTGTGGAATGAATCTGCGCTGGCAGCTTTGTTCAGAAAGGGTCTCTCTGAGGCTCTTAAGGATGTCATGGTGGGTTTTCCTATGCCTGCTGGTTTGAATGAGTCTATGTCTTTGGCCATTCAGATCGGTCGACGCTTGCGCGAGCGTAAATCTGTGCACCATTTGGCGGTATTATCTAAGATTAAACCTGAGCCTATGCAGTGCGATAGGACTATGACCAGAGTTGAACAGCAAGAACACAGACGTCTGAATGGTCTGTGTTTCTACTGTGGTGATTCCACTCATGCTATTTCTGATTGTCCTAAGCGCACTAAGCGGTTCGATAGGTCTGCCGTCATTGGTACTGTACAATCCAAATTCCTTCTGTCCATTACTTTGATATGCTCTTTGTCATCGTATTCTGTCATGGCGTTTGTGGATTCAGGCGCTGCCCTGAATCTGATGGATTTGGATTATGCTAAACGTTGTGGGTTTTTCTTGGAGCCTTTGCGGTGTCCTATTCCGTTGAGAGGAATTGATGCTACACCTTTGGCCAAGAATAAACCTCAGTACTGGACCCAGCTGACCATGTGCATGGCTCCTGCACATCAGGAAGTTATTCGCTTTCTGGTGCTACATAATCTGCATGATGTGGTCGTGTTGGGGTTGCCATGGCTGCAAACCCATAATCCAGTATTGGATTGGAACTCTATGTCGGTATCCAGCTTGGGTTGTCAGGGGGTACATGGTGATGTTCCATTTTTGTCTATTTCATCATCCACTCCTTCTGAGGTCCCAGAGTTCTTGTCTGATTATCAGGATGTATTTGAAGAGCCCAAGTCCGATGCCCTACCTCCGCATAGGGATTGTGATTGTGCTATCAATTTGATTCCTGGTAGTAAATTCCCTAAAGGTCGATTATTTATTTTATCCGTGCCTGAACACGCCGCTATGCGCAGTTATGTGAAGGAATCCTTGGAGAAGGGACATATTCGCCCATCGTCATCACCACTGGGAGCAGGGTTCTTTTTTGTAGCCAAGAAGGATGGTTCGCTGAGACCATGTATTGATTACCGCCTTCTTAATAAGATCACTGTTAAATTTCAGTATCCCTTGCCATTGTTATCTGACTTGTTTGCTCGGATTAAGGGGGCTAGTTGGTTCACTAAGATAGATCTTCGTGGTGCGTATAATCTGGTGAGAATCAGGCAAGGAGATGAATGGAAAACTGCAGTTAATACGCCCGAGGGTCATTTTGAGTATCTAGTGATGCCGTTCGGACTTGCCAATGCTCCATCTGTGTTTCAGTCTTTTATGCATGACATCTTCCGTGAGTATCTGGATAAATTCCTGATTGTTTACTTGGATGACATTTTGATCTTCTCAGATGATTGGGACTCTCATGTGAAGCAGGTCAGAATGGTTTTCCAGGTCCTGCGTGCTAATTCTTTGTTTGTGAAGGGATCAAAGTGTCTCTTCGGGGTGCAGAAAGTTTCCTTTTTTGGGGTTCATCTTTTCCCCTTCTACTATCGAGATGGATCCGGTTAAGGTCCAAGCCATCCAGGATTGGACTCAGCCGACATCTCTGAAAAGTCTGCAAAAATTCCTGGGCTTTGCTAATTTTTATCGTCGCTTCATCTGTAATTTTTCTAGCATTGCCAAACCATTGACCGATTTGACCAAGAAGGGTGCTGATTTGGTTAATTGGTCTTCTGCTGCTGTGGAAGCTTTTCAGGAGTTGAAGCATCGTTTTTGTTCTGCCCCTGTGTTGTGTCAACCAGATGTTTCTCTTCCGTTCCAGGTCGAGGTTGATGCTTCTGAGATTGGAGCAGGGGCGGTTTTGTCACAGAGAGGTTCTGGTTGCTCAGTGTTGAAACCATGTGCTTTCTTTTCCAGGAAGTTTTCGGCTGCTGAGTGTAATTATGATGTGGGCAACCGAGAGTTGCTGGCCATGAAGTGGGCATTCGAGGAATGGCGTCATTGGCTTGAAGGAGCTAAGCATCGCGTGGTGGTATTGACTGATCATAAGAACCTTACTTATCTCGAGTCTGCCAAGCGCTTGAATCCTAGACAGGCCCGTTGGTCGTTATTTTTTGCTCGCTTCGATTTTGTGATTTCGTACCTTCCGGGCTCTAAGAATGTGAAGGCTGATGCTCTGTCTAGGAGTTTTGTGCCCGACTCTCCGGGTTCATCTGAGCCGGCGAGTATCCTCAAGGAAGGAGTCATTGTGTCTGCCATCTCCCCTGATTTGCGGCGAGTGTTGCAAAAATTTCAGGCGAATAAACCTGATCGTTGTCCGGCAGAGAAACTGTTCGTCCCTGATAGGTGGACTAGTAAAGTTATCTCTGAACTTCATTGTTCGGTGTTGGCTGGTCATCCTGGAATATTTGGTACCAGAGAGTTAGTGGCTAGATCCTTCTGGTGGCCATCTCTGTCACGGGATGTACGTACTTTTGTGTAGTCCTGTGGGATTTGTGCTAGGGCTAAGCCCTGCTGTTCACGTGCCAGTGGGTTGCTTTTGCCCTTGCCGGTCCCAAAGAGGCCTTGGACACATATTTCGATGGATTTCATTTCTGACCTTCCCGTTTCTCAAAAGATGTCAGTCATTTGGGTGGTCTGTGATCGCTTTTCTAAAATGGCCCATCTGGTGCCCTTGGTTAAATTGCCTTCCTCCTCTGATTTGGTGCCTTTGTTCTTCCAGCATGTGGTTCGTTTGCATGGCATTCCTGAGAATATTGTTTCTGACAGAGGTTCCCAGTTTGTTTCGAGGTTTTGGCGAGCCTTTTGTGGTAGGATGGGCATTGACCTGTCTTTTTCCTCGGCTTTCCATCCTCAGACTAATGGCCAGACCGAACGAACCAATCAGACCTTGGAGACATATCTGAGATGTTTTGTTTCTGCAGACCAGGATGATTGGGTTTCCTTTTTGCCGTTGGCTGAGTTCGCCCTTAATAATCGGGCCAGCTCGGCTACCTTGGTCTCTCCATTTTTCTGCAATTCTGGGTTCCATCCTCGTTTCTCTTCAGGACAGGTTGAGTCTTCGGACTGTCCTGGTGTGGATTCTGTGGTGGACAGGTTGCAGCAGATCTGGACTCAGGTAGTGGACAATTTGACCTTGTCCCAGGAGAAGGCTCAACTTTTCGCTAATCGCAGACACCGTGTGGGTCCCCGACTTCGTGTTGGGGATCTGGTTTGGTTATCTTCTCGTCATATTCCTATGAAGGTTTCCTCTCCTAAATTTAAACCTCGTTTTATTGGTCCATATAGGATTTCTGAGATTCTCAATCCTGTGTCTTTTCGTCTGACCCTCCCAGACTCCTTTTCCATACATAATGTATTCCATAGGTCGTTGTTGCGGAGATACGTGGCACCTATGGTTCCATCTGTTGAGCCTCCTGCCCCGGTTTTGGTGGAGGGGGAATTGGAGTATATTGTGGAGAAAATTTTGGATTCTCGTGTTTCTAGACGGAAACTCCAGTATCTGGTTAAATGGAAGGGTTATGCACAGGAAGATAATTCCTGGGTTTTTGCCTCTGATGTCCATGCTCCAGATCTTGTTCGTGCCTTTCATGTGGCTCATCCTGGTCGGCCTGGGGGCTCTGGTGAGGGTTCGGTGACCCCTCCTCAAGGGGGGGGGTACTGTTGTGAATTCTGTGGCTGAATTCACTCCTGTGGTCACAAGTGGTACTGCAGCTTCTGAGCTTCCTCCCTCAGGTGTTCTGGTAAGCTCGTTGGCTGCTTTGTTATTTAACTCCACCTGATTCTGTCTTCCTTGCTCCTTGTCAATGTTCCAGTGTTGGACCTGAGCTTCTGGATCTTTCCTGTGGCCTGCTGCTCTGCTTAGATAAGTGCTTCTTTGCTTTTGTTGCTTCTTTTTCTGTCCAGCTTGTCTATTCGTTTTTGCTGGAAGCTCTGAGACGCAAAGGGTGCACCGCCGTGCCGTTAGTTCGGCACGTGGGTCTTTTTGCCCCCTTTGCGTGGTTTTTTGCTTTAGGGTTTTTTGTAGACTGCAAAGTTCTCTTTGCTATCCTCGCTCTATCTAGAATATCGGGCCTCACTTTGCTGAATCTATTTCATCCCTACGTTTGTCTTTTCATCTTGCTAACAGTCATTATATGTGGGGGGCTGCCTTTTCCTTTGGGGTATTTCTCTGAGGCAAGTCAGGCTTGTTTTTCTATCTTCAGGCTAGTCAGCTCCTCAGGCTGTGCCGAGTTGCATAGGTAGTGTTAGGCGCAATCCACAGCTGCCTTTAGTTGTGTTAGGATAGGTTCAGGTATTGCGGTCTACAGAGATTCCACGTCTCAGAGCTCGTTCTATTGTTTTTGGGTTACTGTCAGATCACTGTATGTGCTCTGATTGCTGGCACACTGTGTCACTGGATTGCCGGCATAACAATTATGTACTTGTGCTTCATACAGTGGGGAAAATAAGTATTTGATACACTGCCGATTTTGCAAGTTTTGTCACCTACAAAGAATGGAGAGGTCTGTAATTTGTATCATAGGCAGGCACATTTCAACTGTGAGAGACAGAATCTAAAAATTAAAAATAAAAAATCATATTGTATGATTTTTAAATTCTTAAATTGCATGAAATAAGTATTTGATCACCTACCAACCAGCAAATATTTTGGCTTTCACAGACCTGTTAGTTTTTCTTTAAGAAGCCCTCCTACTCTGCCCTCATTTCCTGTATTAATTGAACTCTTTACCTGTATAAAAGACACCTGTACACTAGTGATGAGCAAATGTGCTTGGATAAGGCGTTATCCGACCTTGTGCTAACCGTTATCCTTGTGTGCTAACCGAGTGTCTTCGGCGTGTTCTAAAAATATGCAGAGTCACAGCTACTGCATATTTCGTAGCTGTTTGACAGCACAACACATGCAGTGATTGCTTAACAACAGGCAATGCCTGCATGTGTTGCAGCAAATGATGAAGTGAGTGGGGGAAGGGGACTGAAAATGATTAAATGAGCAGGGGAGGGGGACTGCAAATGATGAAGTGAGCAGAGGAGGGGGACTGCAAATGATGAAGTGTGAGGGGGTAGGGGACTGCAAATGATAAAGTGAGTGGGGGAGGAGGACTGCAAATAATTAAATAAATGGGAGGAAGCGGGACTGCAAATAATGAAGTAAGTGGGGGAAGGGTGACTGGAAATGATGAAGTGAGAGGGCGTAGGGGACTGCAAATGATAAAGTGAGTGGGGGGAGGAGGACTGCAAATAATTAAATAAATGGGAGGAAGCGGGACTGCAAATAATGAAGTAAGTGGGGGAAGGGTGACTGGAAATGATGAAGTGAGAGGAGGAGGGGGACAGCAAATGAAGTAGTGAGTGAGTGAGTGGGGGAGGGGGACTGCAAATGATGAAGTGAGTGGGTGAGAGTGACTGCAAATGAAGTGAAGGGGAAGGGGACTGCAAATGATGAAGTGAGGGGTGGGAGTGTAAATGATGAAGTGAGGGGGGACAGGGGACTGCAACTGATGAAGTGAGGGGGAGATGGTTCAAACATCACCACAATAGAGGGGCCAATGGAGCATGACTAGTGCACAAGCATCGATCCTAATGAATAAGTGACAAGGCTATCAGTGTCTCTTCCTGAAAAAGTCATCTAGACAAGGTAAAACTATCTCTTTTGACACCCTCTGGAAATATCGACTTGACCGAGCGTTCCTGCAAACGATTTGAGGGTGGGGGTCTGCAAATGATGAATTGAGGGCGGGGACAGCAAATTATGAATTGAGGGTGGGGTCGGGGACTGCAAATGATTATTTGAGGGTGGGGACAGCAATTGAATTGAAGGTGGTGGTGGGAGAGCAAATGAATTGAGGGTGGGTGAGCAAAGAGTAACTTAGGGAAGAGCAAATAATGCTGAATTTTGAGGGTGGGGGGAGTAAATGATGATGTATTGAGATTAGAAATCAACTTTCTCACGCCAAAGTTGGGGAGGGAGAGGGGGGGGGGGTTTGTCGGTTGGAGGAGGGAGGATGGGCCTCACCAGCCCTTAGGTCACGCCTCCTCTAGAGTCCTAGCCAAAGCATAGGAACAAGTAGTACCTGTACCCCCACTTGTCCCCGGTGCATATAGCACCTGCGCACCCCCCCCCCCTCTCCCCAACTTTGGCGTGAGAAAGTGATGTCTGGTGGATTGTGGCCATACGCATGCGCTAATGATCTGCGGCGGTGTGGTATGGTGTTATCCTCGGACGTCAAAATACCTAATCAATAAAGGAGTGGGATGTACGGGGGATAAAACGAGGCATAGCCCGAATGCCTCATTAAAATGCTGATTTTCGCATTACTCTATCGTGATGGCATATAGAATAAAGACGCGCAAGCGCAGTAAACATTAGGAGATGTGCGC
The DNA here is from genome assembly GCF_032444005.1 of Ranitomeya imitator. NCBI lineage: Eukaryota > Metazoa > Chordata > Amphibia > Anura > Dendrobatidae > Ranitomeya > Ranitomeya imitator. The sequence continues at coordinate 391,456,358 of NC_091284.1, read as the reverse complement.
AGTGCCAGCTTGCATAGCTGGAGCATGCGCAGTTGGGACAGGTGAGAGACGACCCGGAAGCAGTGCGGGCTGTCTAGCGAGTCACCGGAAGTGCAAGAGTGGCGGGTAGTCGGATGCCGGGGCCGCCGCTGGTGGGCTTCTTTGGGGGCCGATAGGAGCATGCGTGGTTACATCATACTCACCGGAAATGCGCAGGTAGGGTGCTATCTAGCACGCCGCGAGTATGGCAGAAGTTTAAAGAGCGGGGAAATAAGGGCGATTCAGCCATGACACCACATCAGGACACACTATGCCAGTGTATCTTGCCTCCTGAGGAGCCCGCGGAGGGCGAAACGCGTTGAGGTGCCGTGATCTGAGGCAGACGGCGTACAGAGGGAGATAAGTGCATGTAACATAATATCGACATACAGTATGTGAATGTACGCATTTGTGGGTGACACTGGTCTATGGGTTCAGCCATAGTCATTGGGATCGGCCACGACTGGCACTATGTACCTATACAAGACTGAGCCCATATAAATACTCCCTAACAAATACGTCAATATCGATGTGCCGTATGTTTTCCGCACATTTGTTTTTAGTCTGTGGGGATCTAGTGTTCCCTTAGTATAGGAGCTACTCTGTTTAGCCTACAGTGGGCCCTAGGCGGTGGGTAGTGGGTGTCCCGTGGTCATTGTAGGGTGCATCAGTAACCCAGGGACAGCCGCCGCGGAGTGGGGGCGCCACAACGCTCCCCCGTAGGGTGCCAACCTCCACAGACAGGTAGGCTGTGAGCCCAGTACTAAGTAGGGACACCTAGTCCCCCCATTTTTAACTTAGTGTGTAGTTTTTGAGCACATTGTTCTGTTTTTGTTTTCTTTGTCATTTTTGTCCGTTTTTTGTGGTGTGAACCAGTGTATTGGTTCTTTAGATTTATCAATAAAGAGGTACATAGTGGGGGGCGTTGAGTATACAGTGACTGGTATTGAATTGGGGAAAGAGTACAGGTGCTAATTTATTTATATATTTATTAGGTGGGGAAAGTGGCTATTTATAGTGGGTGGGGGCACAGTGGTGGATTCAAATTATATATGGAATAGTGATTTGCATAATAACTATTTATATATTAACTAGATGGTGGCCCGATTCTAACGCATCGGGTATTCTAGAATATGCATGTCCTCGTAGTATATTGCCCAGTCACATAGTATATTGCCCAGCCACATACTATAATGCCCAGCCACGTACTATATTGCCCAGCCACGTACTATATTGCCCAGCCACGTACTATATTGCCCAGTCATGTAGTATATTGGCCAGCCACATAGTATATTGCCCAGCCACGTACTATATTGCCCAGCCACGTACTATATAGCCCAGCCACGTAGTATATTGCCCAGCCACGTAGTATATTGCCCAGTCACGTAGTAGATTGCCCAGCCATGTAGTATATTGCCCAGTCACGTAGTATATTGGCCAGCCACATAGTATATTGCCCAGCCACGTAGTATATTGCCTAGCCACATAGTATATTGCCCAGTCACGTAGTATATTGTCCAGCCACATAGAATATTGCCCAGCCACGTAGAATATTGCCAAGCCATGTAGTATATTGCCCAACCACGTAGTATATTGCCCAGTCATGTAGTATATTGCCCAGTCACGTAGTAGATTGCCCAGTCATGTAGTATATTGCACAGCCACGTAATATACAGCACAGAGCCACGTAGTATATTGCCCAGCCACGTAGTATATTGCACAGCGACGTAGTATATTGCCCAGCCACGTAGTATATTGCCCAGTCATATTGCCACGTAGTATATTGCACAGCGATGTAGTATATTGCCCAGCCACGTAGTATATTGCCCAGCCACGTAGTATATTGCCCAGTCATGGAGTATATTGCCCAGTCACATAGTATATTGCCCAGTCACGTAGTATATTGCCCAGCCACGTAATATACAGCACAGAGCCATGTTGTATATTGCACAGCGACGTTGTATATTGCACAGCGACGTAGTATACAGCACAGAGCCACGTAGTATATTGCCCAGTCATGCAGTATACAGCACAGACACGTAGTATATTGCCGAGCCAGGTAGTATATTGCCCAGTTACGTAGTATATTGCCCAGTTACGTATGTAACCGGTTAAAAAATAAAAAATCAACATACTCACCATCTGAAGAGCCCGTTGTAGTTCCGGCGTTTGTGTGCGATGTCTGGTCCCAGGACCTTCCATGACATCGCGGTCACATGACCGTGATGTCATTGAAGGTCCTTCTCCCATAGCATCTTTGGAAGCGGAACCTGCCGCTTGCAGTGCCGAGGAGTAGGGTTGAGCGACTTTGCTTTTTATAGGATTGAGTCGGGTTTCACGAAACCCGACTTTTTCAAAAGTCGGGTCGAGTGAAATCGGCCGATCCTATAGAAAAGTCGGGGTCGGGGTCGGACGAAACACGAAACCCAATGCAGTGCATTGGGTTTCTAATGGTTCCCAGGGTCTGAAGGAGAGGAAACTCTCCTTCAGGTCCTGGGATCCATATTTAAGTGTAAAATAAAGAATCAAAATAAAAAATATTGATATACTTACCCTCGGACGCGCCCTGGTTCTCACCGGCAGCCTTCCTTCCTAAGAATGAGCGCCTGAAGGACCTTCGATGATGTCGCGGCTTGTGATTGGTCGGGGAAAGAGTACAGGTGCTAATTTATTTATATATTTATTAGGTGGGGAAAGTGGCTATTTATAGTGGGTGGGGGCACAGTGGTGGATTCAAATTATATATGTAATAGTGATTTGCATAATAACTAATTATATAGTAACTAGATGGTGGCCCGATTCTAACGCATCGGGTATTCTAGAATATGCATGTCCTCGTAGTATATTGCCCAGTCACATAGTATATTGCCCAGCCACATACTATAATGCCCAGCCACGTACTATATTGCCCAGCCACGTACTATATTGCCCAGTCATGTAGTATATTGGCCAGCCACGTAGTATATTGCCCAGCCACGTAGTATATTGCCCAGCCACGTAGTATATTTCCCAGTCACGTAGTAGATTGCCCAGCCATGTAGTATATTGCCCAGTCACGTAGTATATTGGCCAGCCACATAGTATATTGCCCAGCCACGTAGTATATTGCCTAGCCACATAGTATATTGCCCAGTCACGTACTATATTGTCCAGCCACATAGAATATTGCCCAGCCACGTAGAATATTGCCCAGCCACGTAGTATATTGCCTAACCACGTAGTAGATTGCCCAGTCATGTAGTATATTGCACAGCCACGTAATATACAGCACAGAGCCACTTAGTATATTGCCCAGCCACGTAGTATATTGCACAGCGACGTAGTATATTGCCCAGCCACGTAGTATATTGCCCAGCCACGTAGAATATTGCCCAGTCACATAGTATATTGCCCAGCCACGTAGTATATTGCCCAGTCACGTAGTAGATTGCCCAGCCATGTAGTATATTGCCCAGTCACGTAGTATATTGGCCAGCCACATAGTATATTGCCCAGCCACGTAGTATATTGCCTAGCCACATAGTATATTGCCTGTTGTGAATTCTGTGGCTGAGTTCACTTCTGTGGTCACAAGTGGTATTGCAGTCTCTGGGCTTCCTCCCTCAGGTGTTTTGGTGAGCTCGTTGGCTGCCTTGCTATTTAGCTCCACCTGAGTCTGTCTTCCTTGCTCCTTGTCAATGTTCCAGTGTTGGATCTGAGCTACTGCATCTTTCCTTGGGCCTGCTGCTCTGCTAGATAAGTGCTTCTAGTTTGTTTTCTGTTTTTTTTCTGTCCAGCTTGCTATTGTCTTTTGCTGGAAGCTCTGAGAAGCAGAGGGGTGCACCGCCGTGCTGTTAGTTCGGCACGGTGGGTCTTTTTGCCCCTTTGCGTGGTTTTCGTTTTAGGGTTTTTTGTAGACTGCATAGTTCTCTTTGCTATCCTCGCTCTGTCTAGAATATCGGGCCTCACTTTGCTGAATCTATTTCATTCCTACGTTTGTCTTTTCATCTTGCTAACAGTCATTATATGTGGGGGGCTGCCTATTCCTTTGGGGTATTTCTCTGAGGTAAGTCAGGCTTGTATTTCTATCTTCAGGCTAGTCAGCTCCTCAGGCAGTGCCGAGTTGCATAGGTAGTTGTTAGGCGCAATCCACTGCTGCTTATAGTTGTGTGAGGATAGATCAGGTACTGCAGTCTACAGAGATTCCACGTCTCAGAGCTCGTCCTATTGTTTTTGGTTTTTGCCAGATCTCTGTATGTGCGCTGATTACTGCACGCTGTGTTGCCTGATTGCCAGCCATAACAGTACAAGGAGCCTCACCAATGATTCCCAATAGAGGGAAAAAAGAAATCCTGACATCATTTTTTTTTCTTAGCTCTGTCTTCAGTCTTTTTTTTCCCCTAGACATTAGAGTGCTTCAGGACACAGCTGTGGACATGGATATTCAGGCTCTGTGCTCCTCAATGGATAATCTCGTTGTAAATGTACAAAAGATTCAAGATACTATTGATCAGAAATCGATGCTAGAACCAAGAATTCCGATTCCTGATTTGTTTTTTGGTGACAGAACTAAGTTCCTGAGCTTCAGAAATAATTGTAAGCTATTTTTGGCCTTGAAACCTCATTCTTCTAGTAATCCTATTCAACAGGTTTTGATTATTATTTCTTTTTTGCGCGGCGACCCACAGGACTGGGCGTTTTCTCTTGCACCAGGAGATTCTGCATTGAGTAATGTTGATGCATTTTTCCTGGCGCTCGGATTGCTTTACGATGAGCCTAATTCAGTGGATCAGGCTGAGAAAAATCTGCTGGCTTTATGCCAGGGTCAGGATGATGTAGAAGTATATTGTCAGAAATTTAGGAAATGGTCAGTACTCACTCTGTGGAATGAATCTGCACTAGCGGCTTTGTTCAGAAAGGGTCTCTCTGAAGCTCTTAAGGATGTAATGGTGGGATTTCCTATGCCTGCTGGTTTGAATGAGTCTATGTCCTTGGCCATTCAGATCGGTCGTCGCTTGCGCGAGCGTAAATCTGTGCACCATCTGGCGGTACTGCCTGAGAGTAAACCTGAGCCTATGCAGTGCGACAGGACTATGACTAAAGTAGAACGGCAAGAACACAGACGTCTGAACAGACTGTGTTTCTATTGTGGTGATTCTACTCATGCTATTTCTAATTGTCCTAAACGCACTAGGCGGTTCGATAGCTCTGCCGTTATTGGTACTGTACAGTCCAAATTCCTTTTGTCCATTACCTTAATGTGCTCTTTGTCATCGTATTCTGTCATGGCGTTTGTGGATTCAGGCGCTGCCCTGAATCTGATGGATTTGGATTATGCTAAACGTTGTGGATTTTTCTTGGAGCCTTTGCGGTGTCCTATTCCGTTGAGAGGAATTGATGCTACACCTTTGGCCAAGAATAAGCCTCAGTACTGGGCCCAGCTGACCATGTGCATGGCTCCTGCACATCAGGAAGTTATTCGCTTTCTGGTACTGCATAATTTGCATGATGTGGTCGTGTTGGGGTTGCCATGGCTACAAACCCATAATCCAGTATTGGATTGGAACTCTATGTCGGTAACCAGCTGGGGTTGTCAGGGAGTACATGGTGATGTTCCATTTTTGTCTATTTCGTCATCCATTCCTTCTGACATCCCAGAGTTCTTGTCGGACTTTCAGGATGTATTTGAAGAGTCCAAGTCTGATGCCCTACCTCCGCATAGGAATTGTGATTGTGCTATCGATTTGATTCCTGGTAGTAAATTCCCTAAGGGTCGTTTATTTAATTTGTCCGTACCTGAACACACCGCTATGCGCAGTTATGTGAAGGAGTCCCTGGAGAAGGGACATATTCGCCCATCGTCGTCACCATTGGGAGCAGGGTTCTTTTTTGTAGCCAAGAAGGATGGTTCGCTAAGACCGTGTATTGATTACCGCCTTCTTAATAAGATCACTGTTAAGTTTCAGTATCCCTTGCCATTGATTTCTGACTTGTTTGCTCGGATTAAGGGGGCTAGTTGGTTTACTAAGATTGATCTTCGTGGTGCGTATAATCTGGTGAGAATCAGGCAGGGAGATGAATGGAAAACGGCATTTAATACGCCCGAGGGTCATTTTGAGTATCTGGTGATGCCGTTCGGACTTGCCAATGCTCCATCTGTTTTTCAGTCTTTTATGCATGACATTTTCCGTGAGTATCTGGATAAATTCTTGATTGTTTACTTGGATGACATTTTGATCTTCTCAGATGATTGGGAGTCTCATGTGAAGCAAGTCAGAATGGTTTTCCAGGTACTGCGTGCTAATTCCTTGTTCGTGAAGGGATCAAAGTGTCTCTTCGGTGTGCAGAAAGTTTCATTTTTGGGGTTCATCTTTTCCCCTTCTACTATCGAGATGGATCCGGTTAAGGTTCAGGCCATCCAGGATTGGACTCAGCCGACATCTCTAAAAAGTCTGCAGAAATTCCTGGGCTTTGCTAATTTTTATCGTCGCTTCATCTGTAATTTTTCTAGCATTGCCAGACCATTGACCGATTTGACCAAGAAGGGTGCTGATTTGGTTAATTGGTCTTCTGCTGCCGTGGAAGCTTTTCAGGAGTTGAAGCGTCGTTTTTGCTGTGCCCCTGTGTTGTGTCAACCTGATGTTTCTCTTCCGTTCCAGGTCGAGGTTGATGCTTCTGAGATTGGTGCAGGGGCGGTTTTGTCACAGAGAGGTTCTGGTTGCTCAGTGTTCAAACCATGTGCTTTCTTTTCCAGGAAATTTTCTGCTGCTGAGCGTAATTATGATGTGGGCAACCGAGAGTTGCTGGCCATGAAGTGGGCATTCGAGGAGTGGCGTCATTGGCTTGAGGGTGCTAAGCATCGCATGGTGGTATTGACTGATCATAAGAACTTGACTTATCTCGAGTCTGCCAAGCGCTTGAATCCTAGACAGGCCCGTTGGTCGTTATTTTTTGCTCGTTTTGATTTTGTGATTTCATACCTTCCGGGCTCTAAAAATGTGAAGGCGGATGCTCTGTCTAGGAGTTTTGTGCCCGACTCTCCGGGGTTATCTGAGCCGGCGAGTATCCTCAAGGAAGGAGTCATTGTGTCTGCCATCTCCCCTGATTTGCGGAGAGTGTTGCAGAAATTTCAGGCTAATAAACCTGATCGTTGTCCGGCCGAGAAACTGTTCGTCCCTGATAGGTGGACTAGTCAAGTTATCTCTGAACTTCATTGTTCGGTGCTGGCCGGTCATCCAGGAATCTTTGGTACCAGGGAGTTGGTTGCTAGATCCTTCTGGTGGCCATCTCTGTCACGGGATGTGCGTGCTTTTGTGCAGTCCTGTGGAATTTGTGCTAGGGCTAAGCCCTGCTGTTCACGTGCCAGTGGGTTGCTTTTGCCCTTGCCGGTCCCGAAGAGGCCTTGGACACATATTTCGATGGATTTCATTTCTGACCTTCCCGTTTCTCAAAAAATGTCGGTCATTTGGGTGGTCTGTGATCGCTTTTCTAAAATGGTCCATCTGGTGCCCTTGGTTAAATTGCCTTCCTCCTCTGATTTGGTGCCTTTGTTCTTCCAGCATGTGGTTCGTTTACATGGCATTCCTGAGAATATTGTTTCTGACAGAGGTTCCCAGTTTGTCTCGAGGTTCTGGCGAGCCTTTTGTGGTAGAATGGGCATTGACCTATCTTTCTCCTCGGCCTTCCATCCTCAGACTAATGGCCAGACCGAACGAACCAATCAGACCTTGGAAACATATCAGAGATGTTTTGTTTCCGCTGACCAGGATGATTGGGTGTCATTTTTGCCGTTGGCTGAGTTCGCCCTTAATAATCGGGCCAGCTCGGCTACCTTGGTCTCTCCATTTTTCTGCAATTCTGGGTTCCATCCTCGTTTCTCTTCAGGACAGGTTGAGTCTTCGGACTGTCCTGGTGTGGATTCTGTGGTGGACAGGTTGCAGCAGATCTGGACTCAGGTAGTGGACAATTTGACCTTGTCCCAGGAGAAGGCTCAGCTTTTCGCTAATCGCAGACGCCGTGTGGGACCCCGACTTCGTGTTGGGGATCTGGTTTGGTTATCTTCTCGTCATATTCCTATGAAGGTTTCCTCTCCTAAATTTAAACCTCGTTTTATTGGTCCGTATAGGATTTCTGAGATTCTCAATCCGGTGTCTTTTCGTCTGACCCTCCCAGACTCCTTTTCCATACATAATGTATTCCATAGGTCGTTGTTGAGGAGATACGTGGCACCTATGGTTCCATCTGTGGAGCCTCCTGCCCCTGTTTTGGTGGAGGGGGAATTGGAGTATATTGTGGAGAAGATTTTGGATTCTCGTGTCTCTAGACGGAAACTCCAGTATCTGGTCAAATGGAAGGGTTATGCTCAGGAAGATAATTCCTGGGTTTTTGCCTCTGATGTCCATGCCCCAGATCTTGTTCGTGCCTTTCATGTGGCTCATCCTGGTCGGCCTGGGGGTTCTGGTGAGGGTTCGGTGACCCCTCCTCAAGGGGGGGGTACTGTTGTGAATTCTGTGGCTGAGTTCACTTCTGTGGTCACAAGTGGTATTGCAGTCTCTGGGCTTCCTCCCTCAGGTGTTTTGGTGAGCTCGTTGGCTGCCTTGCTATTTAGCTCCACCTGAGTCTGTCTTCCTTGCTCCTTGTCAATGTTCCAGTGTTGGATCTGAGCTACTGCATCTTTCCTTGGGCCTGCTGCTCTGCTAGATAAGTGCTTCTAGTTTGTTTTCTGTTTTTTTTCTGTCCAGCTTGCTATTGTCTTTTGCTGGAAGCTCTGAGAAGCAGAGGGGTGCACCGCCGTGCTGTTAGTTCGGCACGGTGGGTCTTTTTGCCCCTTTGCGTGGTTTTCGTTTTAGGGTTTTTTGTAGACTGCATAGTTCTCTTTGCTATCCTCGCTCTGTCTAGAATATCGGGCCTCACTTTGCTGAATCTATTTCATTCCTACGTTTGTCTTTTCATCTTGCTAACAGTCATTATATGTGGGGGGCTGCCTATTCCTTTGGGGTATTTCTCTGAGGTAAGTCAGGCTTGTATTTCTATCTTCAGGCTAGTCAGCTCCTCAGGCAGTGCCGAGTTGCATAGGTAGTTGTTAGGCGCAATCCACTGCTGCTTATAGTTGTGTGAGGATAGATCAGGTACTGCAGTCTACAGAGATTCCACGTCTCAGAGCTCGTCCTATTGTTTTTGGTTTTTGCCAGATCTCTGTATGTGCGCTGATTACTGCACGCTGTGTTGCCTGATTGCCAGCCATAACAATTGCCCAGTCACGTAAAAAATGGATCCGGCGGAAAAAACGGATCTGGTTGAAAAAAACGGATCTGGTGGAAAAAAAACGATCCGGTGCAAATGTGCTCGCAAGGATGCGTTTTACCCATAGACTTGTATTAGCGACAGATTGTGACGGATGGCCAGACATCGCCTCCGTCGTGCTACGGATCCGTCGTGTTTTGGCGGACCGTCGGCACGAAAAAACGTTCAATTGAAAAAATTTTTGTCCGTCTCGCCCGCCATTTTCTACCGCGCATGCGCGGCAGAAACTCCGCCCCCTCCTCCCCGCACTTCAGAATGGGCAGCGGATGCGTTGAAAAACTGCATCCGCTGCCCACGTCGTGCACAAATTTCACAACTTGCGTCGGTACGTCGGCCCGACGCATAGCGATGGACCCGTACCGACGCAAGAGTGAAAGAGGCCTTAATGAGCGTTGAATTTAAAAAGAAAAAAAAAGAGGAAAAAAAAGGCGTGGGCTCCCGCGCAATTTTCTGCGCCAGAGGGGGAAAGCCGACGGCCGGGGCCAATATCTGTAGCCTGCTATGAATACCAGCCCCCAGCTGTCTGCTTAGCCTTTACTGGCTATTAAAATAGGGGGACCCCCCAAAAAAAAATTTTGGTGCATGTCGCATGGTGCATGTCGTCGCATGGTGTGTGTTGTATGTATGTATGTATGTACTGTGTTTGTTTTTTTACATTCAACACATTAGCCGGATGATGGGACTACTACTATCCCATCATTGGCTAATGTGTCACTCACTGTCAGTGTAGCAGGCAGAGCCCGATGGGACTTGTAGTCCCATCGGACGATGCCTGCACACACACACAGCGCCGGCACACACACACACGCACAGCACCGGCACACACACACACGCACAGTGCCGGCACACACACACGCACAGCGCCGGCACACACACACACGCACATGCCAGCCGGCGGGCAGAAACACCGGCGCCGGTCGGCAGAAACACCGGCGCCGGCGGGCAGAAACACCGGTGCCGGCGGGCAGACCCCCGGCGAAGGAAGCACAGCCCCGCCCGCACATCATGATCCCAGCAGCAGTGAGCACACACAACCCTGCCCGCCCCCAGCACAGCCCTGCAGGCAGCCCCCAGCACCGCCCACAGCCCAGTCACTCTTGCTGAGTGACTGCTGACCGTGGGGGCTAGTCACGCCTGCTGCTGACGTCACGTCAATTTCTAGAGTCTGGAAATTGACGTGACGTCGGCGGAAATGAGCGGCGGCTGCAGTCTGGGGGTCACGTGACCCGGACTCAGCAGCCGGAATAGCGCCGCTCACAGGCAAAAACGTCAACAGAAGGTAATGGCACAATTCATTAGGGGCCCCGGGGGGGTACATTGGGGGGTTAATTGAAAGTAGTGGACAACCCCTTTAAGCTTAATGCACTGACCTGTTCTTGATTATAAGGAAACGTCTGCAGGATGAAAATGCAAAAAAGTTTTTGAATCAGGGGGCGACCAACTACTTGGTTATTTCTGCCACTCTAAGACATCCACAGTATACTAGATTTAAGATATTTATGCAGGAATAATGCTACTTTTCTGCTTTTTTATCTCTGACATTGTTCTGTTTGCAAACATTGCTATTCATTATGTGTTGTGAATTCTGTGGCTGAATTCACTCCTGTGGTCACAAGTGGTACTGCAGCTTCTGAGCTTCCTCCCTCAGGTGTTCTGGTGAGCTCGTTGGCTGCTTTGTTATTTAACTCCACCTGATTCTGTCTTCCTTGCTCCTTGTCAATGTTCCAGTGTTGGACCTGAGCTTCTGGATCTTTCCTGTGGCCTGCTGCTCTGCTTAGATAAGTGCTTCTTTGCTTTTGTTGCTTCTTTTTCTGTCCAGCTTGTCTATTCGTTTTTGCTGGAAGCTCTGAGACGCCAAGGGTGCACCGCCGTGCCGTTAGTTCGGCACGGTGGGTCTTTTTGCCCCCTTTGCGTGGTTTTTTGCTTTAGGGTTTTTTGTAGACTGCAAAGTTCTCTTTGCTATCCTCGCTCTATCTAGAATATCGGGCCTCACTTTGCTGAATCTATTTCATCCCTACGTTTGTCTTTTCATCTTGCTAACAGTCATTATATGTGGGGGGCTGCCTTTTCCTTTGGGGTATTTCTCTGAGGCAAGTCAGGCTTGTTTTTCTATCTTCAGGCTAGTCAGCTCCTCAGGCTGTGCCGAGTTGCATAGGTAGTGTTAGGCGCAATCCACAGCTGCCTTTAGTTGTGTTAAGGTTAGGTTCAGGTATTGCGGTCTACAGAGATTCCACGTCTCAGAGCTCGTTCTATTGTTTTTGGGTTATTGTCAGATCACTGTATGTGATCTGATTGCTGGCACACTGTGTCACTGGATTGCCGGCATAACAGTACAAGGAGCCCCACTAATGATTCTCAATAGAGGGAAAAAAGAAGTTCTGACATCATTTTTTTTTCTCTGCTCTGTGTTCAGTCTTTTTTTTCCCCTAGACATTTGGGTGTTTCAGGACACAGGTGTGGACATGGATATTCAGGGTCTGTGCTCTTCAATGGATAATCTCCTTACAAATGTACAAAGGATTCAAGATACTATTGATCAGAAATCTATGTTAGAACCAAGAATTCCTATTCCTGATTTGTTTTTTGGTGATAGAACTAAGTTTCTTAATTTCAAAAATAATTGTAAGCTATTTCTGGCCTTGAAACCTCATTCTTCTGGTAATCCTATTCAACAGGTTTTGATTATTATTTCTTTTTTGCGTGGCGACCCTCAGGACTGGGCATTTTCTCTTGCGCCAGGAGACCCTGCATTGAGTAATGTCGATGCGTTTTTCCTGGCGCTCGGATTGCTTTACGATGAGCCTAATTCAGTGGATCAGGCTGAGAAAAATTTGCTGGCTTTGTGCCAGGGTCAGGATGATATAGAAGTATATTGTCAGAAATTTAGGAAGTGGTCAGTACTCACTCTGTGGAATGAATCTGCGCTGGCAGCTTTGTTCAGAAAGGGTCTCTCTGAGGCTCTTAAGGATGTCATGGTGGGTTTTCCTATGCCTGCTGGTTTGAATGAGTCTATGTCTTTGGCCATTCAGATCGGTCGACGCTTGCGCGAGCGTAAATCTGTGCACCATTTGGCGGTATTATCTAAGATTAAACCTGAGCCTATGCAGTGCGATAGGACTATGACCAGAGTTGAACAGCAAGAACACAGACGTCTGAATGGTCTGTGTTTCTACTGTGGTGATTCCACTCATGCTATTTCTGATTGTCCTAAGCGCACTAAGCGGTTCGATAGGTCTGCCGTCATTGGTACTGTACAATCCAAATTCCTTCTGTCCATTACTTTGATATGCTCTTTGTCATCGTATTCTGTCATGGCGTTTGTGGATTCAGGCGCTGCCCTGAATCTGATGGATTTGGATTATGCTAAACGTTGTGGGTTTTTCTTGGAGCCTTTGCGGTGTCCTATTCCGTTGAGAGGAATTGATGCTACACCTTTGGCCAAGAATAAACCTCAGTACTGGACCCAGCTGACCATGTGCATGGCTCCTGCACATCAGGAAGTTATTCGCTTTCTGGTGCTACATAATCTGCATGATGTGGTCGTGTTGGGGTTGCCATGGCTGCAAACCCATAATCCAGTATTGGATTGGAACTCTATGTCGGTATCCAGCTTGGGTTGTCAGGGGGTACATGGTGATGTTCCATTTTTGTCTATTTCATCATCCACTCCTTCTGAGGTCCCAGAGTTCTTGTCTGATTATCAGGATGTATTTGAAGAGCCCAAGTCCGATGCCCTACCTCCGCATAGGGATTGTGATTGTGCTATCAATTTGATTCCTGGTAGTAAATTCCCTAAAGGTCGATTATTTATTTTATCCGTGCCTGAACACGCCGCTATGCGCAGTTATGTGAAGGAATCCTTGGAGAAGGGACATATTCGCCCATCGTCATCACCACTGGGAGCAGGGTTCTTTTTTGTAGCCAAGAAGGATGGTTCGCTGAGACCATGTATTGATTACCGCCTTCTTAATAAGATCACTGTTAAATTTCAGTATCCCTTGCCATTGTTATCTGACTTGTTTGCTCGGATTAAGGGGGCTAGTTGGTTCACTAAGATAGATCTTCGTGGTGCGTATAATCTGGTGAGAATCAGGCAAGGAGATGAATGGAAAACTGCAGTTAATACGCCCGAGGGTCATTTTGAGTATCTAGTGATGCCGTTCGGACTTGCCAATGCTCCATCTGTGTTTCAGTCTTTTATGCATGACATCTTCCGTGAGTATCTGGATAAATTCCTGATTGTTTACTTGGATGACATTTTGATCTTCTCAGATGATTGGGACTCTCATGTGAAGCAGGTCAGAATGGTTTTCCAGGTCCTGCGTGCTAATTCTTTGTTTGTGAAGGGATCAAAGTGTCTCTTCGGGGTGCAGAAAGTTTCATTTTTGGGGTTCATCTTTTCCCCTTCTACTATCGAGATGGATCCGGTTAAGGTCCAAGCCATCCAGGATTGGACTCAGCCGACATCTCTGAAAAGTCTGCAAAAATTCCTGGGCTTTGCTAATTTTTATCGTCGCTTCATCTGTAATTTTTCTAGCATTGCCAAACCATTGACCGATTTGACCAAGAAGGGTGCTGATTTGGTTAATTGGTCTTCTGCTGCTGTGGAAGCTTTTCAGGAGTTGAAGCATCGTTTTTGTTCTGCCCCTGTGTTGTGTCAACCAGATGTTTCTCTTCCGTTCCAGGTCGAGGTTGATGCTTCTGAGATTGGAGCAGGGGCGGTTTTGTCACAGAGAGGTTCTGGTTGCTCAGTGTTGAAACCATGTGCTTTCTTTTCCAGGAAGTTTTCGGCTGCTGAGTGTAATTATGATGTGGGCAACCGAGAGTTGCTGGCCATGAAGTGGGCATTCGAGGAATGGCGTCATTGGCTTGAAGGAGCTAAGCATCGCGTGGTGGTATTGACTGATCATAAGAACCTTACTTATCTCGAGTCTGCCAAGCGCTTGAATCCTAGACAGGCCCGTTGGTCGTTATTTTTTGCTCGCTTCGATTTTGTGATTTCGTACCTTCCGGGCTCTAAAAATGTGAAGGCTGATGCTCTGTCTAGGAGTTTTGTGCCCGACTCTCCGGGTTCATCTGAGCCGGCGAGTATCCTCAAGGAAGGAGTCATTGTGTCTGCCATCTCCCCTGATTTGCGGCGAGTGTTGCAAAAATTTCAGGCGAATAAACCTGATCGTTGTCCGGCAGAGAAACTGTTCGTCCCTGATAGGTGGACTAGTAAAGTTATCTCTGAACTTCATTGTTCGGTGTTGGCTGGTCATCCTGGAATATTTGGTACCAGAGAGTTAGTGGCTAGATCCTTCTGGTGGCCATCTCTGTCACGGGATGTACGTACTTTTGTGTAGTCCTGTGGGATTTGTGCTAGGGCTAAGCCCTGCTGTTCACGTGCCAGTGGGTTGCTTTTGCCCTTGCCGGTCCCAAAGAGGCCTTGGACACATATTTCGATGGATTTCATTTCTGACCTTCCCGTTTCTCAAAAGATGTCAGTCATTTGGGTGGTCTGTGATCGCTTTTCTAAAATGGCCCATCTGGTGCCCTTGGTTAAATTGCCTTCCTCCTCTGATTTGGTGCCTTTGTTCTTCCAGCATGTGGTTCGTTTGCATGGCATTCCTGAGAATATTGTTTCTGACAGAGGTTCCCAGTTTGTTTCGAGGTTTTGGCGAGCCTTTTGTGGTAGGATGGGCATTGACCTGTCTTTTTCCTCGGCTTTCCATCCTCAGACTAATGGCCAGACCGAACGAACCAATCAGACCTTGGAGACATATCTGAGATGTTTTGTTTCTGCAGACCAGGATGATTGGGTTTCCTTTTTGCCGTTGGCTGAGTTCGCCCTTAATAATCGGGCCAGCTCGGCTACCTTGGTCTCTCCATTTTTCTGCAATTCTGGGTTCCATCCTCGTTTCTCTTCAGGACAGGTTGAGTCTTCGGACTGTCCTGGTGTGGATTCTGTGGTGGACAGGTTGCAGCAGATCTGGACTCAGGTAGTGGACAATTTGACCTTGTCCCAGGAGAAGGCTCAACTTTTCGCTAATCGCAGACACCGTGTGGGTCCCCGACTTCGTGTTGGGGATCTGGTTTGGTTATCTTCTCGTCATATTCCTATGAAGGTTTCCTCTCCTAAATTTAAACCTCGTTTTATTGGTCCATATAGGATTTCTGAGATTCTCAATCCTGTGTCTTTTCGTCTGACCCTCCCAGACTCCTTTTCCATACATAATGTATTCCATAGGTCGTTGTTGCGGAGATACGTGGCACCTATGGTTCCATCTGTTGAGCCTCCTGCCCCGGTTTTGGTGGAGGGGGAATTGGAGTATATTGTGGAGAAAATTTTGGATTCTCGTGTTTCTAGACGGAAACTCCAGTATCTGGTTAAATGGAAGGGTTATGCACAGGAAGATAATTCCTGGGTTTTTGCCTCTGATGTCCATGCTCCAGATCTTGTTCGTGCCTTTCATGTGGCTCATCCTGGTCGGCCTGGGGGCTCTGGTGAGGGTTCGGTGACCCCTCCTCAAGGGGGGGGGTACTGTTGTGAATTCTGTGGCTGAATTCACTCCTGTGGTCACAAGTGGTACTGCAGCTTCTGAGCTTCCTCCCTCAGGTGTTCTGGTAAGCTCGTTGGCTGCTTTGTTATTTAACTCCACCTGATTCTGTCTTCCTTGCTCCTTGTCAATGTTCCAGTGTTGGACCTGAGCTTCTGGATCTTTCCTGTGGCCTGCTGCTCTGCTTAGATAAGTGCTTCTTTGCTTTTGTTGCTTCTTTTTCTGTCCAGCTTGTCTATTCGTTTTTGCTGGAAGCTCTGAGACGCAAAGGGTGCACCGCCGTGCCGTTAGTTCGGCACGTGGGTCTTTTTGCCCCCTTTGCGTGGTTTTTTGCTTTAGGGTTTTTTGTAGACTGCAAAGTTCTCTTTGCTATCCTCGCTCTATCTAGAATATCGGGCCTCACTTTGCTGAATCTATTTCATCCCTACGTTTGTCTTTTCATCTTGCTAACAGTCATTATATGTGGGGGGCTGCCTTTTCCTTTGGGGTATTTCTCTGAGGCAAGTCAGGCTTGTTTTTCTATCTTCAGGCTAGTCAGCTCCTCAGGCTGTGCCGAGTTGCATAGGTAGTGTTAGGCGCAATCCACAGCTGCCTTTAGTTGTGTTAGGATAGGTTCAGGTATTGCGGTCTACAGAGATTCCACGTCTCAGAGCTCGTTCTATTGTTTTTGGGTTATTGTCAGATCACTGTATGTGCTCTGATTGCTGGCACACTGTGTCACTGGATTGCCGGCATAACAATTATGTACTTGTGCTTCATACAGTGGGGAAAATAAGTATTTGATACACTGCCGATTTTGCAAGTTTTGTCACCTACAAAGAATGGAGAGGTCTGTAATTTGTATCATAGGCAGGCACATTTCAACTGTGAGAGACAGAATCTAAAAATTAAAAATAAAAAATCATATTGTATGATTTTTAAATTCTTAAATTGCATGAAATAAGTATTTGATCACCTACCAACCAGCAAATATTTTGGCTTTCACAGACCTGTTAGTTTTTCTTTAAGAAGCCCTCCTACTCTGCCCTCATTTCCTGTATTAATTGAACTCTTTACCTGTATAAAAGACACCTGTACACTAGTGATGAGCAAATGTGCTTGGATAAGGCGTTATCCGACCTTGTGCTAACCGTTATCCTTGTGTGCTAACCGAGTGTCTTCGGCGTGTTCTAAAAATATGCAGAGTCACAGCTACTGCATATTTCGTAGCTGTTTGACAGCACAACACATGCAGTGATTGCTTAACAACAGGCAATGCCTGCATGTGTTGCAGCAAATGATGAAGTGAGTGGGGGAAGGGGACTGAAAATGATTAAATGAGCAGGGGAGGGGGACTGCAAATGATGAAGTGAGCAGAGGAGGGGGACTGCAAATGATGAAGTGTGAGGGGGTAGGGGACTGCAAATGATAAAGTGAGTGGGGGAGGAGGACTGCAAATAATTAAATAAATGGGAGGAAGCGGGACTGCAAATAATGAAGTAAGTGGGGGAAGGGTGACTGGAAATGATGAAGTGAGAGGGCGTAGGGGACTGCAAATGATAAAGTGAGTGGGGGGAGGAGGACTGCAAATAATTAAATAAATGGGAGGAAGCGGGACTGCAAATAATGAAGTAAGTGGGGGAAGGGTGACTGGAAATGATGAAGTGAGAGGAGGAGGGGGACAGCAAATGAAGTAGTGAGTGAGTGAGTGGGGGAGGGGGACTGCAAATGATGAAGTGAGTGGGTGAGAGTGACTGCAAATGAAGTGAAGGGGAAGGGGACTGCAAATGATGAAGTGAGGGGTGGGAGTGTAAATGATGAAGTGAGGGGGGACAGGGGACTGCAACTGATGAAGTGAGGGGGAGATGGTTCAAACATCACCACAATAGAGGGGCCAATGGAGCATGACTAGTGCACAAGCATCGATCCTAATGAATAAGTGACAAGGCTATCAGTGTCTCTTCCTGAAAAAGTCATCTAGACAAGGTAAAACTATCTCTTTTGACACCCTCTGGAAATATCGACTTGACCGAGCGTTCCTGCAAACGATTTGAGGGTGGGGGTCTGCAAATGATGAATTGAGGGCGGGGACAGCAAATTATGAATTGAGGGTGGGGTCGGGGACTGCAAATGATTATTTGAGGGTGGGGACAGCAATTGAATTGAAGGTGGTGGTGGGAGAGCAAATGAATTGAGGGTGGGTGAGCAAAGAGTAACTTAGGGAAGAGCAAATAATGCTGAATTTTGAGGGTGGGGGGAGTAAATGATGATGTATTGAGATTAGAAATCAACTTTCTCACGCCAAAGTTGGGGAGGGAGAGGGGGGGGGGGTTTGTCGGTTGGAGGAGGGAGGATGGGCCTCACCAGCCCTTAGGTCACGCCTCCTCTAGAGTCCTAGCCAAAGCATAGGAACAAGTAGTACCTGTACCCCCACTTGTCCCCGGTGCATATAGCACCTGCGCACCCCCCCCCCCTCTCCCCAACTTTGGCGTGAGAAAGTGATGTCTGGTGGATTGTGGCCATACGCATGCGCTAATGATCTGCGGCGGTGTGGTATGGTGTTATCCTCGGACGTCAAAATACCTAATCAATAAAGGAGTGGGATGTACGGGGGATAAAACGAGGCATAGCCCGAATGCCTCATTAAAATGCTGATTTTCGCATTACTCTATCGTGATGGCATATAGAATAAAGACGCGCAAGCGCAGTAAACATTAGGAGATGTGCGCAGTGCCAGCTTGCATAGCTGGAGCATGCGCAGTTGGGACAGGTGAGAGACGACCCGGAAGCAGTGCGGGCTGTCTAGCGAGTCACCGGAAGTGCAAGAGTGGCGGGTAGTCGGATGCCGGGGCCGCCGCTGGTGGGCTTCTTTGGGGGCCGATAGGAGCATGCGTGGTTACATCATACTCACCGGAAATGCGCAGGTAGGGTGCTATCTAGCACGCCGCGAGTATGGCAGAAGTTTAAAGAGCGGGGAAATAAGGGCGATTCAGCCATGACACCACATCAGGACACACTATGCCAGTGTATCTTGCCTCCTGAGGAGCCCGCGGAGGGCGAAACGCGTTGAGGCGCCGTGATCTGAGGCAGACGGCGTACAGAGGGAGATAAGTGCATGTAACATAATATCGACATACAGTATGTGAATGTACGCATTTGTGGGTGACACTGGTCTATGGGTTCAGCCATAGTCATTGGGATCGGCCACGACTGGCACTATGTACCTATACAAGACTGAGCCCATATAAATACTCCCTAACAAATACGTCAATATCGATGTGCCGTATGTTTTCCGCACATTTGTTTTTAGTCTGTGGGGATCTAGTGTTCCCTTAGTATAGGAGCTACTCTGTTTAGCCTACAGTGGGCCCTAGGCGGTGGGTAGTGGGTGTCCCGTGGTCATTGTAGGGTGCATCAGTAACCCAGGGACAGCCGTCGCGGAGTGGGGGCGCCACAACGCTCCCCCGTAGGGTGCCAACCTCCACAGACAGGTAGGCTGTGAGCCCAGTACTAAGTAGGGACACCTAGTCCCCCCATTTTTAACTTAGTGTGTAGTTTTTGAGCACATTGTTCTGTTTTTGTTTTCTTTGTCATTTTTGTCCGTTTTTTGTGGTGTGAACCAGTGTATTGGTTCTTTAGATTTATCAATAAAGAGGTACATAGTGGGGGGCGTTGAGTATACAGTGACTGGTATTGAATTGGGGAAAGAGTACAGGTGCTAATTTATTTATATATTTATTAGGTGGGGAAAGTGGCTATTTATAGTGGGTGGGGGCACAGTGGTGGATTCAAATTATATATGGAATAGTGATTTGCATAATAACTATTTATATATTAACTAGATGGTGGCCCGATTCTAACGCATCGGGTATTCTAGAATATGCATGTCCTCGTAGTATATTGCCCAGTCACATAGTATATTGCCCAGCCACATACTATAATGCCCAGCCACGTACTATATTGCCCAGCCACGTACTATATTGCCCAGCCACGTACTATATTGCCCAGTCATGTAGTATATTGGCCAGCCACATAGTATATTGCCCAGCCACGTACTATATTGCCCAGCCACGTACTATATAGCCCAGCCACGTAGTATATTGCCCAGCCACGTAGTATATTGCCCAGTCACGTAGTAGATTGCCCAGCCATGTAGTATATTGCCCAGTCACGTAGTATATTGGCCAGCCACATAGTATATTGCCCAGCCACGTAGTATATTGCCTAGCCACATAGTATATTGCCCAGTCACGTAGTATATTGTCCAGCCACATAGAATATTGCCCAGCCACGTAGAATATTGCCAAGCCATGTAGTATATTGCCCAACCACGTAGTATATTGCCCAGTCATGTAGTATATTGCCCAGTCACGTAGTAGATTGCCCAGTCATGTAGTATATTGCACAGCCACGTAATATACAGCACAGAGCCACGTAGTATATTGCCCAGCCACGTAGTATATTGCACAGCGACGTAGTATATTGCCCAGCCACGTAGTATATTGCCCAGTCATATTGCCACGTAGTATATTGCACAGCGATGTAGTATATTGCCCAGCCACGTAGTATATTGCCCAGCCACGTAGTATATTGCCCAGTCATGGAGTATATTGCCCAGTCACATAGTATATTGCCCAGTCACGTAGTATATTGCCCAGCCACGTAATATACAGCACAGAGCCATGTTGTATATTGCACAGCGACGTTGTATATTGCACAGCGACGTAGTATACAGCACAGAGCCACGTAGTATATTGCCCAGTCATGCAGTATACAGCACAGACACGTAGTATATTGCCGAGCCAGGTAGTATATTGCCCAGTTACGTAGTATATTGCCCAGTTACGTATGTAACCGGTTAAAAAATAAAAAATCAACATACTCACCATCTGAAGAGCCCGTTGTAGTTCCGGCGTTTGTGTGCGATGTCTGGTCCCAGGACCTTCCATGACATCGCGGTCACATGACCGTGATGTCATTGAAGGTCCTTCTCCCATAGCATCTTTGGAAGCGGAACCTGCCGCTTGCAGTGCCGAGGAGTAGGGTTGAGCGACTTTGCTTTTTATAGGATTGAGTCGGGTTTCACGAAACCCGACTTTTTCAAAAGTCGGGTCGAGTGAAATCGGCCGATCCTATAGAAAAGTCGGGGTCGGGGTCGGACGAAACACGAAACCCAATGCAGTGCATTGGGTTTCTAATGGTTCCCAGGGTCTGAAGGAGAGGAAACTCTCCTTCAGGTCCTGGGATCCATATTTAAGTGTAAAATAAAGAATCAAAATAAAAAATATTGATATACTTACCCTCGGACGCGCCCTGGTTCTCACCGGCAGCCTTCCTTCCTAAGAATGAGCGCCTGAAGGACCTTCGATGATGTCGCGGCTTGTGATTGGTCGGGGAAAGAGTACAGGTGCTAATTTATTTATATATTTATTAGGTGGGGAAAGTGGCTATTTATAGTGGGTGGGGGCACAGTGGTGGATTCAAATTATATATGTAATAGTGATTTGCATAATAACTAATTATATAGTAACTAGATGGTGGCCCGATTCTAACGCATCGGGTATTCTAGAATATGCATGTCCTCGTAGTATATTGCCCAGTCACATAGTATATTGCCCAGCCACATACTATAATGCCCAGCCACGTACTATATTGCCCAGCCACGTACTATATTGCCCAGTCATGTAGTATATTGGCCAGCCACGTAGTATATTGCCCAGCCACGTAGTATATTGCCCAGCCACGTAGTATATTTCCCAGTCACGTAGTAGATTGCCCAGCCATGTAGTATATTGCCCAGTCACGTAGTATATTGGCCAGCCACATAGTATATTGCCCAGCCACGTAGTATATTGCCTAGCCACATAGTATATTGCCCAGTCACGTACTATATTGTCCAGCCACATAGAATATTGCCCAGCCACGTAGAATATTGCCCAGCCACGTAGTATATTGCCTAACCACGTAGTAGATTGCCCAGTCATGTAGTATATTGCACAGCCACGTAATATACAGCACAGAGCCACTTAGTATATTGCCCAGCCACGTAGTATATTGCACAGCGACGTAGTATATTGCCCAGCCACGTAGTATATTGCCCAGCCACGTAGAATATTGCCCAGTCACATAGTATATTGCCCAGCCACGTAGTATATTGCCCAGTCACGTAGTAGATTGCCCAGCCATGTAGTATATTGCCCAGTCACGTAGTATATTGGCCAGCCACATAGTATATTGCCCAGCCACGTAGTATATTGCCTAGCCACATAGTATATTGCCTGTTGTGAATTCTGTGGCTGAGTTCACTTCTGTGGTCACAAGTGGTATTGCAGTCTCTGGGCTTCCTCCCTCAGGTGTTTTGGTGAGCTCGTTGGCTGCCTTGCTATTTAGCTCCACCTGAGTCTGTCTTCCTTGCTCCTTGTCAATGTTCCAGTGTTGGATCTGAGCTACTGCATCTTTCCTTGGGCCTGCTGCTCTGCTAGATAAGTGCTTCTAGTTTGTTTTCTGTTTTTTTTCTGTCCAGCTTGCTATTGTCTTTTGCTGGAAGCTCTGAGAAGCAGAGGGGTGCACCGCCGTGCTGTTAGTTCGGCACGGTGGGTCTTTTTGCCCCTTTGCGTGGTTTTCGTTTTAGGGTTTTTTGTAGACTGCATAGTTCTCTTTGCTATCCTCGCTCTGTCTAGAATATCGGGCCTCACTTTGCTGAATCTATTTCATTCCTACGTTTGTCTTTTCATCTTGCTAACAGTCATTATATGTGGGGGGCTGCCTATTCCTTTGGGGTATTTCTCTGAGGTAAGTCAGGCTTGTATTTCTATCTTCAGGCTAGTCAGCTCCTCAGGCAGTGCCGAGTTGCATAGGTAGTTGTTAGGCGCAATCCACTGCTGCTTATAGTTGTGTGAGGATAGATCAGGTACTGCAGTCTACAGAGATTCCACGTCTCAGAGCTCGTCCTATTGTTTTTGGTTTTTGCCAGATCTCTGTATGTGCGCTGATTACTGCACGCTGTGTTGCCTGATTGCCAGCCATAACAGTACAAGGAGCCTCACCAATGATTCCCAATAGAGGGAAAAAAGAAATCCTGACATCATTTTTTTTTCTTAGCTCTGTCTTCAGTCTTTTTTTTCCCCTAGACATTAGAGTGCTTCAGGACACAGCTGTGGACATGGATATTCAGGCTCTGTGCTCCTCAATGGATAATCTCGTTGTAAATGTACAAAAGATTCAAGATACTATTGATCAGAAATCGATGCTAGAACCAAGAATTCCGATTCCTGATTTGTTTTTTGGTGACAGAACTAAGTTCCTGAGCTTCAGAAATAATTGTAAGCTATTTTTGGCCTTGAAACCTCATTCTTCTAGTAATCCTATTCAACAGGTTTTGATTATTATTTCTTTTTTGCGCGGCGACCCACAGGACTGGGCGTTTTCTCTTGCACCAGGAGATTCTGCATTGAGTAATGTTGATGCATTTTTCCTGGCGCTCGGATTGCTTTACGATGAGCCTAATTCAGTGGATCAGGCTGAGAA
Organism: Ranitomeya imitator; assembly: GCF_032444005.1. Taxonomy (NCBI): domain Eukaryota; kingdom Metazoa; phylum Chordata; class Amphibia; order Anura; family Dendrobatidae; genus Ranitomeya; species Ranitomeya imitator. The sequence goes on along the minus strand of NC_091284.1, from coordinate 391,433,013 downwards.
AAATCTGCTGGCTTTATGCCAGGGTCAGGATGATGTAGAAGTATATTGTCAGAAATTTAGGAAATGGTCAGTACTCACTCTGTGGAATGAATCTGCACTAGCGGCTTTGTTCAGAAAGGGTCTCTCTGAAGCTCTTAAGGATGTAATGGTGGGATTTCCTATGCCTGCTGGTTTGAATGAGTCTATGTCCTTGGCCATTCAGATCGGTCGTCGCTTGCGCGAGCGTAAATCTGTGCACCATCTGGCGGTACTGCCTGAGAGTAAACCTGAGCCTATGCAGTGCGACAGGACTATGACTAAAGTAGAACGGCAAGAACACAGACGTCTGAACAGACTGTGTTTCTATTGTGGTGATTCTACTCATGCTATTTCTAATTGTCCTAAACGCACTAGGCGGTTCGATAGCTCTGCCGTTATTGGTACTGTACAGTCCAAATTCCTTTTGTCCATTACCTTAATGTGCTCTTTGTCATCGTATTCTGTCATGGCGTTTGTGGATTCAGGCGCTGCCCTGAATCTGATGGATTTGGATTATGCTAAACGTTGTGGATTTTTCTTGGAGCCTTTGCGGTGTCCTATTCCGTTGAGAGGAATTGATGCTACACCTTTGGCCAAGAATAAGCCTCAGTACTGGGCCCAGCTGACCATGTGCATGGCTCCTGCACATCAGGAAGTTATTCGCTTTCTGGTACTGCATAATTTGCATGATGTGGTCGTGTTGGGGTTGCCATGGCTACAAACCCATAATCCAGTATTGGATTGGAACTCTATGTCGGTAACCAGCTGGGGTTGTCAGGGAGTACATGGTGATGTTCCATTTTTGTCTATTTCGTCATCCATTCCTTCTGACATCCCAGAGTTCTTGTCGGACTTTCAGGATGTATTTGAAGAGTCCAAGTCTGATGCCCTACCTCCGCATAGGAATTGTGATTGTGCTATCGATTTGATTCCTGGTAGTAAATTCCCTAAGGGTCGTTTATTTAATTTGTCCGTACCTGAACACACCGCTATGCGCAGTTATGTGAAGGAGTCCCTGGAGAAGGGACATATTCGCCCATCGTCGTCACCATTGGGAGCAGGGTTCTTTTTTGTAGCCAAGAAGGATGGTTCGCTAAGACCGTGTATTGATTACCGCCTTCTTAATAAGATCACTGTTAAGTTTCAGTATCCCTTGCCATTGATTTCTGACTTGTTTGCTCGGATTAAGGGGGCTAGTTGGTTTACTAAGATTGATCTTCGTGGTGCGTATAATCTGGTGAGAATCAGGCAGGGAGATGAATGGAAAACGGCATTTAATACGCCCGAGGGTCATTTTGAGTATCTGGTGATGCCGTTCGGACTTGCCAATGCTCCATCTGTTTTTCAGTCTTTTATGCATGACATTTTCCGTGAGTATCTGGATAAATTCTTGATTGTTTACTTGGATGACATTTTGATCTTCTCAGATGATTGGGAGTCTCATGTGAAGCAAGTCAGAATGGTTTTCCAGGTACTGCGTGCTAATTCCTTGTTCGTGAAGGGATCAAAGTGTCTCTTCGGTGTGCAGAAAGTTTCATTTTTGGGGTTCATCTTTTCCCCTTCTACTATCGAGATGGATCCGGTTAAGGTTCAGGCCATCCAGGATTGGACTCAGCCGACATCTCTAAAAAGTCTGCAGAAATTCCTGGGCTTTGCTAATTTTTATCGTCGCTTCATCTGTAATTTTTCTAGCATTGCCAGACCATTGACCGATTTGACCAAGAAGGGTGCTGATTTGGTTAATTGGTCTTCTGCTGCCGTGGAAGCTTTTCAGGAGTTGAAGCGTCGTTTTTGCTGTGCCCCTGTGTTGTGTCAACCTGATGTTTCTCTTCCGTTCCAGGTCGAGGTTGATGCTTCTGAGATTGGTGCAGGGGCGGTTTTGTCACAGAGAGGTTCTGGTTGCTCAGTGTTCAAACCATGTGCTTTCTTTTCCAGGAAATTTTCTGCTGCTGAGCGTAATTATGATGTGGGCAACCGAGAGTTGCTGGCCATGAAGTGGGCATTCGAGGAGTGGCGTCATTGGCTTGAGGGTGCTAAGCATCGCATGGTGGTATTGACTGATCATAAGAACTTGACTTATCTCGAGTCTGCCAAGCGCTTGAATCCTAGACAGGCCCGTTGGTCGTTATTTTTTGCTCGTTTTGATTTTGTGATTTCATACCTTCCGGGCTCTAAAAATGTGAAGGCGGATGCTCTGTCTAGGAGTTTTGTGCCCGACTCTCCGGGGTTATCTGAGCCGGCGAGTATCCTCAAGGAAGGAGTCATTGTGTCTGCCATCTCCCCTGATTTGCGGAGAGTGTTGCAGAAATTTCAGGCTAATAAACCTGATCGTTGTCCGGCCGAGAAACTGTTCGTCCCTGATAGGTGGACTAGTCAAGTTATCTCTGAACTTCATTGTTCGGTGCTGGCCGGTCATCCAGGAATCTTTGGTACCAGGGAGTTGGTTGCTAGATCCTTCTGGTGGCCATCTCTGTCACGGGATGTGCGTGCTTTTGTGCAGTCCTGTGGAATTTGTGCTAGGGCTAAGCCCTGCTGTTCACGTGCCAGTGGGTTGCTTTTGCCCTTGCCGGTCCCGAAGAGGCCTTGGACACATATTTCGATGGATTTCATTTCTGACCTTCCCGTTTCTCAAAAAATGTCGGTCATTTGGGTGGTCTGTGATCGCTTTTCTAAAATGGTCCATCTGGTGCCCTTGGTTAAATTGCCTTCCTCCTCTGATTTGGTGCCTTTGTTCTTCCAGCATGTGGTTCGTTTACATGGCATTCCTGAGAATATTGTTTCTGACAGAGGTTCCCAGTTTGTCTCGAGGTTCTGGCGAGCCTTTTGTGGTAGAATGGGCATTGACCTATCTTTCTCCTCGGCCTTCCATCCTCAGACTAATGGCCAGACCGAACGAACCAATCAGACCTTGGAAACATATCAGAGATGTTTTGTTTCCGCTGACCAGGATGATTGGGTGTCATTTTTGCCGTTGGCTGAGTTCGCCCTTAATAATCGGGCCAGCTCGGCTACCTTGGTCTCTCCATTTTTCTGCAATTCTGGGTTCCATCCTCGTTTCTCTTCAGGACAGGTTGAGTCTTCGGACTGTCCTGGTGTGGATTCTGTGGTGGACAGGTTGCAGCAGATCTGGACTCAGGTAGTGGACAATTTGACCTTGTCCCAGGAGAAGGCTCAGCTTTTCGCTAATCGCAGACGCCGTGTGGGACCCCGACTTCGTGTTGGGGATCTGGTTTGGTTATCTTCTCGTCATATTCCTATGAAGGTTTCCTCTCCTAAATTTAAACCTCGTTTTATTGGTCCGTATAGGATTTCTGAGATTCTCAATCCGGTGTCTTTTCGTCTGACCCTCCCAGACTCCTTTTCCATACATAATGTATTCCATAGGTCGTTGTTGAGGAGATACGTGGCACCTATGGTTCCATCTGTGGAGCCTCCTGCCCCTGTTTTGGTGGAGGGGGAATTGGAGTATATTGTGGAGAAGATTTTGGATTCTCGTGTCTCTAGACGGAAACTCCAGTATCTGGTCAAATGGAAGGGTTATGCTCAGGAAGATAATTCCTGGGTTTTTGCCTCTGATGTCCATGCCCCAGATCTTGTTCGTGCCTTTCATGTGGCTCATCCTGGTCGGCCTGGGGGTTCTGGTGAGGGTTCGGTGACCCCTCCTCAAGGGGGGGGTACTGTTGTGAATTCTGTGGCTGAGTTCACTTCTGTGGTCACAAGTGGTATTGCAGTCTCTGGGCTTCCTCCCTCAGGTGTTTTGGTGAGCTCGTTGGCTGCCTTGCTATTTAGCTCCACCTGAGTCTGTCTTCCTTGCTCCTTGTCAATGTTCCAGTGTTGGATCTGAGCTACTGCATCTTTCCTTGGGCCTGCTGCTCTGCTAGATAAGTGCTTCTAGTTTGTTTTCTGTTTTTTTTCTGTCCAGCTTGCTATTGTCTTTTGCTGGAAGCTCTGAGAAGCAGAGGGGTGCACCGCCGTGCTGTTAGTTCGGCACGGTGGGTCTTTTTGCCCCTTTGCGTGGTTTTCGTTTTAGGGTTTTTTGTAGACTGCATAGTTCTCTTTGCTATCCTCGCTCTGTCTAGAATATCGGGCCTCACTTTGCTGAATCTATTTCATTCCTACGTTTGTCTTTTCATCTTGCTAACAGTCATTATATGTGGGGGGCTGCCTATTCCTTTGGGGTATTTCTCTGAGGTAAGTCAGGCTTGTATTTCTATCTTCAGGCTAGTCAGCTCCTCAGGCAGTGCCGAGTTGCATAGGTAGTTGTTAGGCGCAATCCACTGCTGCTTATAGTTGTGTGAGGATAGATCAGGTACTGCAGTCTACAGAGATTCCACGTCTCAGAGCTCGTCCTATTGTTTTTGGTTTTTGCCAGATCTCTGTATGTGCGCTGATTACTGCACGCTGTGTTGCCTGATTGCCAGCCATAACAATTGCCCAGTCACGTACTATATTGTCCAGCCACATAGAATATTGCCCAGCCACGTAGAATATTGCCCAGCCACGTAGTATATTGCCTAACCACGTAGTAGATTGCCCAGTCATGTAGTATATTGCACAGCCACGTAATATACAGCACAGAGCCACTTAGTATATTGCCCAGCCACGTAGTATATTGCACAGCGACGTAGTATATTGCCCAGCCACGTAGTATATTGCCCAGCCACGTAGAATATTGCCCAGTCACATAGTATATTGCCCAGTCACGTAATATATTGCCCAGTCACATAGTATATTGCCCAGCCACGTAATATACAGCACAGAGCCACGTAGTATATTGCCCAGCCACATAGTATATTTCACAGCGACGTAGTATATTGCACAGCGACGTAGTATACAGCACAGAGCCACGTAGTATATTGCCCAGTCACGTAGTATACAGCACAGACACGTAGTATATTGCCCAGTCACGTAGTATATTGCCCAGTCATGTAGTATATTGCCCAGTCACGTAGTATATTGCCCAGTCACGTAGTATATTGCACAGCCACGTAATACACAGCACAGAGCCATGTAGTATATTGCACAGCGACGTAGTATATTGCACAGCGACGTAGTATACAGCACAGAGCCACGTAGTATATTGCCCAGTCACGTAGTATACAGCACAGACACGTAGTATATTGCCCAGCCATGTAGTATATTGCACAACGACGTAGTATATTGCACAGCGACGTAGTATACAGCACAAAACCACGTAGTATATTGCCCAGTCACGCACTATACAGCACAGACACGTAGTATATTGCCAAGCCAGGTAGTATATTGCCCAGTTACATAGTATATTGCCCAGTTACGTATGTAACAGGTTAAAAAATAAAAAAGAAACATACTCACCATCTGAAGAGCCCGTTGTAGTTCCGGCGTTTGTGTGCGATGTCTGGTCCCAGGATTGGTATGAGCGCGGGACCTTCCATGACGTCGCGGTCACATGACCGTGATGTCATGGAAGGTCCTTCTCCCATAGCATCTTTGGAAGCGGAACCTGCCGCTTGCAGTGCCGAGGCCTGCAGTGGAATTACATTAGATGACACTGCGAGGTGGGATCTCGGGCAGCGTGGACGCACAGGCGAAGCCAGCCTGACACCAAATGATGTCAGAAGATGGGCAGCGCTAAGTGTGCATCGCCAAGGGATAACATTACAGCGCAGGCTCCGGGACAGATTAAAACAATGCTGAGGAGGCGTCGCACGGCACCAAGGGGGTAGGAATGACGGCTGTGCTGCGTCACATTACAAAGGAAAGTCCCACCTCCGGGACGGTTTTACGGTGTGAGGGGACACATTACATGAGTGTCTAGTTCAGCATTTGCAAGGAGCATAATTAAAAGAGCCACCTTTTCCTTTTGCAGCGTTAGTGATGTACAAGATGGCTCTTTCAGCAACAAACGCCTGGGGGGGGGGTTAATGGTTCCCTTTCAAGTTGCTCCAGTGCAGGCTCAGGCCTACACTCTGCTCCTCCTGCAAACCCTGGGCTCTAACACCGCCAGTTTTTGCCCGGAAGTGCTAGCTGCACAGAGAAAAACACCAGCCAATGTGTCAGTGGGGTTCAGCAACGCCAGCTGTTCCCCTGCTGTGTAGCTGGCATCATGTCCTGCAAACACCATGCAGACACCAGAACTGAAATTAAAGGGAACCTGTCCCCCCCAGGCGTTAGAATATATAATAGCCCCCTTGTACAGCAGTAATGCTACATTTGTGCAAGGTGGCTCATTAATTTATTCTCCTTGAACACGTCGAACTCAACACGTCTAAAATGTGTCCCCCATCCCTGAGGTGTGACTTTACTTTATAATGACACGCAGCAACCCCCTTGGTAGCGCTGCCCGTCTTCTGATATCATTGTTTAGCTGGCTGCGCCTGTGCGTCTGCCCTGCCCGACACAAAGCCACTCGGTGTCTTATTTATTTTGACTGCAAGGGTGTGATTGATGGGCATGAGCAGTGCATATGTTCGCCTGTCTTCACTCATCTCCTTCCACCTTCTTCAGGTCCTTCCTAAGAATGAGCGCCTGAAGGACCTTCGATGACGTCGCGGCTTGTGATTGGTCGCGTGAGCGGTCACATGGGCGTCACGCGACCAATCACAAGCCGCGACGTCATCTAAGGTCCTTCAGGCGCTGATTCTTAGGAAGGAAGGCTGCGGGTTAGAACCAGGGCGCGTCCGAGGGTGAGTATATACCTATTAGGAATATACTCACCCTCGGACGCTCCCTCGGACGCTTCCTTCCTAAGAATTAGCACCTGAAGGACCTTAGATGACGTTGCGGCTTGTGATTGGTCACGTGACCGCCCATGTGACCGCTCACGTGACCAATCACAAGCCGCGACGTCATCGAAGGCCCTTCAGGCGGTAATTCTTAGGAAGGAAGGCTGCCGGTGAGAACCAGGGCGCGTCCGAGGGTGAGTATATCAATATTTTTTTATATTTATTCTTTATTTTACACTTAAATATGAATTCCGATACCAATTCCCGATATCTTAAACATATCGGAACTCGGTATCGGAATTCAGATTCCAGATCAGAAGATCGCCGACCTCATGGCCGACCTCACACAGGGGTCGGGTCGGGTTTCATGAAACCCGACTTTGCCAAAAGTCGGCGACTTCTGTATCTGGCCGACCCGTTTTGCTCAACCCTACCGAGGAGAGGACGCGACGGCGGAAGGTGAGAATAAGGTTTTTTTTTATTATTATTATTTTTAACATTAGATCGTTTTACTATTGATGCTGCCTACGCAGCATCAATAGTAAAAAGTTGGGGACACACAGGGTTAATAGCGGCAGTAACGGAGTGCGTTACCTGTGGCATAACGCGGTCCATTACCGCCGGCATTAACCCTGTGTTAGCGGTGACCGGAGGGGAGTATGCGGGCGACAGGCACTGACTGCGGGGAGTAAGGAGCGGCCATTTTCTTCTGGATTGTGCCCGTCGCTGATTGGTCGCAGCAGCCATGACAGGCAGCTGCCGAGACCAATCAACGAATGAATAACAGGGACAGAAGGACAGACAGAAAGACGGAAGTGACCCTTAGACAATTATATAGTAGATGGTGGGTGCATGTCTGTACTCAGCTGGGTAGTGTAGAAGAAAGGGAAAAAGTGACTAATGTGCTCTGTGTTCTAGGTAACTATATGTTATTTTATGCAGAGACGAGTCCTGGCTAGAAAAAGTGATGCCAGTCAGCACCGGATGAAAAAGAAAAGCAAAGATGAAGGACTTCAGCTAGAGACATCATTGGTGAGTAGGTGTGTTACCTGTACTCTGACACTGTATACTATGTTGAAAGCTCCTGTGTATAATGTCACTGGTAATTACTGTATTACGCGTACACTGACACTATATACAGAGCTCCTGTGTTTAATGTCACTGGTGATCACTATATTATCTATACACTGACACTTTATACAGAGCTCTTGTGAATAATGTCACTGGTGCTCGCTGTATTACCTGTACACTGATACTATATGCAGAGCCCCTGTGTACAATGTCACTGGTGAGTCACTGTATTACCTGTACACTGACACTATAAACAGAGCTCCTGTGTATAATGGCATTTAGTATTGTGGGTTTTTTATTAATGATTAGTGTTGTAGTATTTGGTCACTGTGATGGTAATATGTGGTCTGGTCATGGTGTGGCGGTATTTCTTCCTTGCATGTGGTATTATTCAGTTACTATGTGATGGTAATATGTGGTCTGGTCGTGGTGTGGCGATATTTGTCCCTTGTATGTGGTATTTTTTGGACACTATCTGGTGGTAATATGTGTTTTGGTCATGGTGTGACGTATTTGTCCCTTGTATGTGGTGTAGTGCAGTGGTGTCCACGCTGTGCAGTGATGAGGCATTGACCCAAGCAAGTTAAAAACAAAACGTGCTTAAAGGGAATCTGTCACCCCATTTTTCGCCTATAAGCTAAGGCCACCGACATAAGGGTCATATCTACAGCCTTCTGTAATGCTGTAGATAAGCCCCCAATGTAACCTGAAAGATAAGAAAAAAAAGTTAGATTATACTCACCCAGGGGCGGTCCTGGTGCTGTCAGGTCCGATGGGTGTTGCGGTCCGGGACCGGTGCCTCCCATCTTCATGCGATGGCGTCCTCTTCTTTGCTTCCTGTCCCACCTGATGTAACCTGAAAGATAAGAAAAACAAGTTAGATTATACTCACCCAGGTGCGGTCCGGTCCGATGGGCATCGAGGACCAGGTCTGGCGCCTCCCATTTTCATGCAATGATGTCCTCTTTTTTGCTTCCTGTCACGGCTCCCGAGCAGGCATACTTTATCTGCCCTGTTGAGGGAAGAGCAAAGTACTGCATTGCACAGGCACCGGGAAAGGTCAGACCCAGACCGCGGTGCCCATCGGACCGGACCGCACCTCGGTGAGTATAATCTAACTTGTTTTTCTTATCTTTTAGGTTACATTGGGGGCTTATATACAGAATTACAGAATGCTGCAGATAAGCCCCTGATAGTGGTGGCCGCAGCTTATAGGCGAATAATGGGGTGACAGATTCCCTTTAATGTCCAAAAGCTCACACAGTGCACAGCACGCTGTATCCTCTGGATCGCAGCCAGGAAAACAAAAGACAGTCTGTGTGTGCAGGGTCTTATTTTCCTTTCCTCTTCTGTGGCTATGGACCACTTATAAGATCTGTGCTGGAGGAAACGGACCGGACCCCACTACCTTCCTGCAGTTCCTTTCAAAAATAAAAGCCCATACCAGGTTTTCCTGAACAAGCTCCTTGGTCAAAAATTACTTGACCAGGTTGAAACTTACTTTTATTCTGCCTTGTGACTCATAGGCACCCTGCTGTGACCACAAGGCACTCCAGCGGATCTACAGTGTCTGCAGAATTATTAGACAAGTTGTATTTTAGAGGATTATTTTTATTATTAATCAACAACTATGCTCTCAATCAACCCAAAGGACTCATAAATATCAAAGCTTAATATTTTTGGAAGTTGGAGTGGTTTTTTTTTAGATTTGGCTATCTTAGGAGGATATCTGTTTGTGCAGGTAACTATTACTGTGCAGAATTATTAGGCAACTTAATAAAAACCAAATATATTCCCATCTCACTTGTTTATTTTCACCAGGTAAACCAATATAACTGCACAAAATTTAGAAATAAACATTTCTGACATGCAAAAACAAAACCCTAAAAAATTAGTGATCAATATAACTACCTTTCTTTGTGATGACACTCAACAGCCTTCCATCCATAGATTCTGTCAGTTGCTTGATCTGTTTACGATCAACATTGCGTGCAGCAGCCACCACAGCCTCCCAGACACTGTTTCGAGAGGTGTACTGTTTTCCCTCCTTGTAGATCTCACATTTTATGAGGGACCACAGGTTCTTTATGGGTTTCAGATCAGGTGAACAAGGGGGCCATGTCATTATTTTTTGTTCTTTGAGACCTTTACTGGCCAGCAACACTGTGGAGTCGTTGGAGGCATGTGATGGAGCATTATCCTGCATGAAAATCATGTTTTTCTTGAACGATACAGACTCTTCCTGTACTACTGCTTGAAGAAGTTGTCTTCCAGAAACTGGCAGTAGGTCTGGAAGTTGAGCTTCACTCCATCCTCAACCCAAAAAGGTTCCACAAGTTCATCTTTAATGATACCAGCCCATACCAGTACCCCACCTTCACCCTGCTGGCATCTGAGTCGGAGTGGAGCTCTCTGCCCTTTACTGATCCAGCCTCTGGCTGGCCCATCCATCTGGCCCATCAAGAGTCACTCTCATTTCATCAGTCCATAAATCCTTTCAAAAGTCAGTCTTAAGATATTTCTTGGCCCAGTCTTGACTTTTTATCTTATGTTTCTTGTTCAAAGGTGGTCATTAGGGTTGAGCGACCCTTACTTTTATAGGATCGGGTCGGGTTTCACGAAACCCGACTTTTTCAAAAGTCAGGTCGAGTGAAATCAGCCGATCCTATAAAAAAGTCGGGGTCGGCCGAAACATGAAACCCAGTGCAGTGCATTGGGTTTCCAATGGTTCCCAGGGTCTGAAGGAGCGGAAACTCTCCTTCAGGCCCTGGGATCCATATTTAAGTGTAAAATAAAGAATTAAAATAAAAAATATCGCTATACTTACCCTCTGATGCGCCCTGGTACTAACCGGGAGCCTTCCTTGCTTCGAATCAGCGCTTCCAGGACCTTGCGGTGACGTCGCGGTGACGTCGCGGCTTGTGATTGGTCGCGCGGCCGCCCATGTGACCGCTGCGCGACCAATCACAAGCCGCGACGTCACCGCGACGTCACCGCAAGGTCCTGGAAGCGCTGATTCGAAGGAAGGAAGGTTCCCGGTTAGTACCAGGGCGTGTCAGAGGGTAAGTATAGCAATATTTTTTACTTTAATTCTTTATTTTACACTAAATATGGTTTCCGATACCAATTTCCGATATTGCAAACATATCGGAAATCGGGATCGGAATTCCGATACCACATTCAGAAGATCGCCGACTTCATGGCCGACCCCACACAGGGCTCGGGTCGGGTTTCATGAAACCCGACTTTGCCAAAAGTCGGTGACTTCTGAAAGTGGCCGACCCGTTTCGCTCATCCCTAGTGGTCATTTTTCAGCCTTACTTACCTTGGCCATGTCCCTGAGTATTGCACACCTTGTGCTTTTTGTTACTCTAGTAACGTCGCAGCTCTGAAATATGGCAAAACTGGTGGCAAATGGCATCTTGGCAGCTTCACGCTTGATTTTCCTCAATTCATGGGCAGTTATTTTGCGCCTTTTTTTCCCAACACACTCTTGCGACCCTGTTGGCTATTTGCCATGAAACGCTTGATTGTTCGGTGATCACGCTTCAAACGTTTGGCAATTTCAAGACTGCTGCATCCCTCTGCAAGACATCTCACAATTTTGGACTTTTTAGAGCCTATCAAATCTCTCTTCTGACCCATTTTGCCGAAGGAAAGGAAGTTGCCTAATAATTAAGCACACCTTATATAGGGTTTTAATTTCATTAGACAACACCCCTCCTCATTAAAGAGATGCACATCACCTGATTTACTTAATTGGTAGTTGGCTCTGAAGCCTGAACAGCTTGGAGTAGGACAACATGTATAAAAAGTATCATGTGATCGAAATACAACTTGCCTAATAATTCTGCATACTTCTGAGTGCAATAAAGCCAATGATTATTCCTGCTAGAGGATACAAAATCAATATATAATAATGATTATAGGAACTAACCTAAAAAAATTATTGTATCCAAATCAAAAGGATAAGAACCCGTTCTACGCAAAGTTCATATAAGCATATAGACATACACGTATTTATGAACAATAGAAAAAACTTTATTAAATTGTATAAAAACAATAATGAATATTAAAAAATAGCCAATAGTGCTAGAGTGAGCCAAAGAAAAACAGAGATGGCATCACCATAGGATGGGCAGAATGATTACAAAAGTACGCATAACAAACTGAAGTGCAGTATATCTTTATATGGATAATAGACTACGGGGTAGGGCGTGAAGTACAAACTTCATACAATCAAATACCGCCATGTTGCAAACCAAAGAAAACCCCTATTACTGTAGTCCATAAGTCTCTAGTACGTAGATAGAGTAGTACACACAGTAAGATGCAGAGTAAATAAAAGTATAGCTTACCAACACCCAAATGGCGATGCCACGGCCCCTATGCGCATTTCGGCAGCGTGCCTTCGTCAGGGGGAGACCTACCCCGTAGTCTATTATCCATATACTGATATACTGCACTTCAGTTTGTTATGCATACTTTTGTAATCATTCTGCCCATCCTATGGTGATGCCATCTCTGTTTTTCTTTGGCTCACTCTAGCACTATTGGCTATTTTTTAATATTCATTATTGTTTTTATACAATTTAATAAAGTTTTTTCTATTGTTCATAAATACGTGTATGTCTATATGCTTATACTTCTGAGTGCATCCTGGGGGACACATAGCGACCCTTACATATGACACCGGTCACTGCCTCACATACCACATCTGTACAAACTTGTGGGGTTGAACATTTGTCACCATACAGGGGGGCCCATGACAGGGTATCCACATTTCCCTGTAACTTCCCCACCCGATGTTCCACTGTTCCACAGGAACATCTGATGACTCAGGCATTCCTCTCTTTTGCGATGTTCTGAAATAAATCAGGTCTGAATATAAATCAATGCTAATTCAATTTTATGATGCCCGTACTAAAAGAGAACATCCCATATTACGTACAAGATGGCTCAGTTATTCTTATGAAAGAATTGATTGAGACCATCATACAATTTTAATTGTAGATATTTGCCATTGTTCGTGAATGTAGATGTTACGCTATCTGAGACGAAAGCAAGAGTGGACCCTCTGGACCGTGGCAAGGTCCAACCTCCGGGCGAGCGGACCAGGTGTTAACCAACCCTTATACAGGGATTGGCTGGGGCAGACCCGAAGAAGACCCTACCACGGTAGCAGATACCAGAAGGGACGGCTCTGGAAGAAACAATAAAGAAAGACACTAAACGGAACACAGGAGCGGGATACACGGAGGCAGGGAAGCTGGAGCACAATGAAGGACACGAAGACTGGCAGACAAGCTGAACCGGAGGGAAGCAGGAGACAAAGGCGAAACTGCAAAAACAAAAACGGAAGGGATAACGGGAAAACGAAAAGACACACAGGCAGAGGGAACACAAGAAGTACCGAAAGGTACGAGCACTAGAGCAGGAAGAGGCCAGAGACAAAGCAAAAAGCAATTGACACTCAGGCACCTCCTAGCAGGGGAGGTGGCCTGAAATAGTAAGGGTCTCACCGGGATTGGTTGGAGTGCCGGATCCCGGAAGTAGGAGAAACCAGACAGGAGCGCAGACGCCCTCCAGAGACCCCCGCGCGCCGGCGCAGACACCGCACATCCCCATCAGGGCGAGGAGGAGGCGGGGCCAGCAGACGACGAGCGCGCCGTCCCCCGGAAGTAATGCGGTGGGGACGAGCAGCGGCGGATGGAGCCGGCGCCGCAGAAGAAGCAGGAGACACGACGCGCCGGGACCCGAACGAAGCGCGACCAGCACAAGCAGGAGCAGCGCGCCGGCGGCCAGAAGCAGCGCGACGCGAACGAGCAGCGGGGAGCGTAACAGTACCCCCCTCTTTAAGATCCCCTCTCCCAAAACTAGATAGAAATTTGTTTAGAAGACGAGGTGCATTAATATTTTCCAGCGGCTCCCAAGATCTCTCCTCGGGACCGAAACCCATCCAATCCACCAAAAAGAATTCTCTCCCTCGAACCCTCTTCATAGCCAAAATATCTCTCACCTCAAAAACGTTATCAGCACGAGCGGACTGAGGAGAGATACAGGAAGATGGCTGAAAGCGGTTAAAAGTAACAGGTTTGAGCAAAGATACGTGAAAGGTATTGGGAATACGGAGCGAGGCGGGCAGCTTCAGCTTGTAGGCAACATCGTTGACTAGACTCAGACTCTCAAAAGGACCGATGTAGCGAGGACCAAGTTTACAAGAAGGAATCTTAAGTCTAATGTACCGTGAAGAAAGCCAGACTTTGTCACCGGGAGAAAATGGGGAAGAATCTAAACGTCTTTTGTCCGCATGTCTTTTCATCCTCAGAGATGCCATTTTAAGTGCTTCTTTAACCTCTCCCCATATAGAAGAAAAGTCCGAAATTACTGCATCAGCAGCTGGTACTGCAGACGCTGAGGAAACTGGGAGAGGCATATTCGGATGTTGACCAAACACAATGAAAAAAGGAGATTTTGCAGAGGATTCTTGAGAGTGATTATTGTATGCAAACTCAGCCCAAGGCAAAAGACTGACCCAATCATTCTGGTGGACGTTAGAAAAGTGACGATGGTAGGCGGCCACAATTTGATTTGTTCGTTCTGCTTGTCCATTAGTCTGAGGATGGTAGGCCGAAGAAAAGTCTAAAGTCACTTTTAAGAGGTTGCATAAAGCCCTCCAAAAATGAGATGTAAATTGTACACCTCTGTCAGACACGATGTTTTGAGGAAAACCGTGGAGTTTGAAGATTTCTGAAACAAAGATCTTCGCCAACTCTGGAGCCGAAGGTAGACCGGACAGAGGAACAAAATGGGCCATTTTGGAAAACCGGTCCACCACTGTAAGGATGACTGTACAACCTGAGGAATTCGGTAGATCGGTGATGAAGTCCATGGCTATATGCTGCCACGGACTAGACGGGACGGGAAGAGGAAGCAGTCCTCCGTGAGGAGATCGTCTGGGCACTTTATTCTTAGCGCAAGAAGAACAAGAGGCGATAAACTCCTCGATATCTTGACGTAACGCTGGCCACCAATAGTAGCGGGTAATGAGAAGGTGGGTCTTCTTTATGCCAGCATGACCTGCTAACTTCGAGGAATGTCCCCAGTGAAGCACCTTCTCTCTGTCCCCCTCGGCCACAAAGGTCTTACCCGGAGGAGGATGGATCATGCTTACAGGAGCCACCGTGACGACTTTGCAAGGATCCAGAATATAAGCTGGTTCCTCATCGACCTCCTCAGGCTGCGAAAGTCTGGAAAGTGCGTCGGCCTTGATATTTCTGTCACCAGGCCGGAAGCGAAGCTCAAAGTCGAAGCGAGCAAAGAACAAAGTCCATCGAGCTTGTCGTGGATTTAGTCTCTGTGCAGTTTGAAGATAGGCCAAATTCTTGTGGTCAGAGAAAATAACGAAAGGATGAACTGCTCCCTCTAGAAGATGTCTCCACTCCTCCAGAGCCAACTTGATGGCCAAAAGTTCACGGTCTCCGATGGTGTAATTGCGTTCAGAAGCAGAAAATGTTTTAGAGAAGAATCCGCAAGGAACCAGTCGACCCGTAGAGGATCTTTGAGAGAGCACCGCTCCAGCTCCCGTGGAGGAAGCATCCACCTCAAGAACGAATGGCTTGTTAACCTCAGGATGGTGCAATACTGGAGCGGACGAAAAAGACTGCTTCAGATGAACAAAGGCATTCTCAGCCTCCGGGGTCCAAGTCTTCGGGTTGGAGCCCTTGTGGGTAAGAGCAGAAAGCGGCTGAATCACAGACGAGAAATGGGATATGAACTGCCTGTAGTAATTAGTAAATCCCAGGAACCGTTGGATAGCCTTTATTCCATAGGGACGTGGCCAATTGAGAATGGCATTCACTTTCTCAGGGTCCATCTTGAGACCGGAATCCGAGATTATGTAACCAAGAAAAGGCAGCGAGGTCTGTTCGAAGAGACACTTCTCAAATTTAGCATAAAGACGATTCTCTCTCAATCGTTGCAGGACCAAACGAACACTTCTTCTGTGGGATGGCAGATCCACAGAAAAAACCAGGATGTCATCCAAATACACCACAACACAAGAGTAGAGAAGGTCACGGAAAATATCGTTAACGAACTCCTGGAAGACTGCTGGAGCATTGCAGAGGCCGAACGGCATGACCAGGTATTCATAATGGCCGTCTCGGGTGTTAAAAGTGGTCTTC
Source organism: Ranitomeya imitator (assembly GCF_032444005.1). Classification (NCBI taxonomy): domain Eukaryota; kingdom Metazoa; phylum Chordata; class Amphibia; order Anura; family Dendrobatidae; genus Ranitomeya; species Ranitomeya imitator. Next base: position 391,417,034 of record NC_091284.1, on the reverse strand, counting down.
CATTCATCGCCGGCACGAATACGGACAAGGTTGTACGCTCCCCGGAGATCTAACTTAGTAAAAATTCGGGCCCCTCTAAGTCGATCAAAGAGCTCTGGAATGAGGGGTAGAGGGTACTTGTTCTTGACTGTAATGTTGTTCAAGCCTCTGTAGTCGATGCAAGGTCGAAGCGAACCATTCTTTTTCTTGACAAAGAAGAATCCCGCACCTGCAGGGGAAGAGGACTTACGAATGAAACCTTTAATCAAGTTCTCTTGAATGTATTCAGACATCGCTCTGGTCTCAGTTGAAGAAAGTGGGTAAATTCTTCCTCTAGGTGGGATGGAACCGGGAAGAAGTTCGATCGGGCAATCATAGGAGCGATGTGGCGGAAGAGTCTCAGCCTCTTTTTTATCGAAAACATCGGCAAAAGTCCAATAAGGAGAGGGCAATCCGGAGGGAATGGAAACTGTCTGAGGTGTAACTACAGGACTAACGGACAATAGGCATCGCTTATGACAAGTAGATCCCCAACGGAGCACATCACCCGAATGCCAGTCCAGAGTGGGTTCATGAGTTCGAAGCCACGGCAACCCAAGTAACAAAGCATGGGCAAGGTGAGGCAGGACATAAAAGGTGATCTTCTCCCGATGTAGGGCCCCGATCTGTAGTTCGACCTCCTCCGTAATTAGGGTGATGGCGTCTTGCAAGGGTCTCCCATCCACGGAAGCAATCAGACGAGGAGAATCCAAAGAGATAACTGGTATGCAAAGTCTCCGAACTGCCTCAAGACTGATAAAGTTGCCCGCCGCACCCGAATCCACATACGCAACCTCGGAAAATCGTTTAAGATTAAGAATAAGTAAGACAGAGAAAAACAGGGGTAGAGAGGAATCAGAAACACCTAGGGAGGCTTCTCTTACCTGTCCTAGGCGGAGGAGTTTTCCGGACGATCAGGGCAGGAACGCAACAAGTGAGCAGCGCTACCACAATAAAAGCAGAGCCCTTGGGAACGTCTCTCTCGACGACGCTGCTCTGCCTTCTTGACACGATCTACTTGCATGGGCTCAGGTCCAGAGACAGCAGAGGACGGCACAGGGCGTGGACTCCCTGGCCTGCGGACTGGTGGTAGGGAGAGAACAGGTTTCCTCTCCTTGGCAGTTTCACGGGTTCGCTCTTGGAAGCGTAGATCGATGCGCGTAGCGAGGGCTATGAGGTCCTCCAAAGAGGTGGGAGTATCTCGTCCAGCCAATTCATCTTTTATCCGACTGGACAGACCACGCCAAAAAGCCCCGACTAAAGCCTCGTTGTTCCACCCCAGCTCAGAGGCTAAAGTGCGGAAGCGAATAGCATATTGGCCTACCGTTAGAGAGCCTTGCTGGAGATTAAAAAGAGACTCCGTAGTGGAAGCTAAACGCCCGGGCTCATCGAAAACTTTGCAAAAGGTCTCCAGAAAAAATGCTAACTGAGAGACTATGGGATCGTCCCGCTCCCAGAGGGGATTAATCCAGGCTAAGGCCTCTCCCTCTAAATGGGAAAAAATAAAAGCCACTTTGGCTCGATCAGTCGGGTATTGCTGGGGAAGGAGTTCAAAGTGGAGACGGCACTGGTTTAGGAACCCCCTACAGAGTTTGGGATCACCGCAATACTTGGGAGGTTTGCCGAGACGAGGCGGCGGGTGAGATAAGGAAGAAGAGTTTGGGTCCTGTGACACCACCTGAATAGGGGGCGTAGGGACAGACTGCAGGTTGAACAAACGGTCGTCAATGGAGGTCATATAAGTCAGCATGCGTGCCTGCTTATCACGCTGCTGGGAGAGCTCTTGCTGAAGGCTCGCTAGATGTGAAGCACTAACTGGGTCGGCGGCCTGTAATGAGGTCAAACGGGACTCCATATTTTTCAAAAACGACATGATGCGCTGTTGATTGTCGCGCAAATGTCCCAATTCCTTTTGGGCAGGAAACGCGGCACATGCGGGTGTCCATGGCCTGAGTGTTCTGTTACGCTATCTGAGACGAAAGCAAGAGTGGACCCTCTGAACCGTGGCAAGGTCCAACCTCCGGGCAAGCGGACCAGGTGTTAACCAACCCCTATACAGGGATTGGCTGGGGCAGACCCGAAGAAGACCCTACCACGGTAGCAGATACCAGAAGGGACGGCTCTGGAAGAAACAATAAAGAAAGACACTAAATGGAACACAGGAGCGGGATACATGGAGGCAGGGAAGCTGGAGCACAATGAAGGACACGAAGACTGGCAGACAAGCTGAACCGGAGGGAAGCAGGAGACGAAGGTGAAACTGCAAAAACAAAAACGGAAGGGATGACGGGAAAACAAATAGACACACAGGCGGAGGGAACACAAGAAGTACCGAAAGGTACGAGCACTAGAGCAGGAAGAGGCCAGAGACAAAGCAAAAAGCAATTGACACTCAGGCACCTCCTAGCAGGGGAGGTGGCCTGAAATAGTAAGGGTCTCACCGGGATTGGTTGGAGTGCCGGATCCCGGAAGTAGGAGAAACCAGACAGGAGCGCAGACGCCCTCCAGAGACCCCCGCGCGCCGGCGCAGACACCGCACATCCCCATCAGGGCGAGGAGGAGGCGGGGCCAGCAGACGACGAGCGCGCCGTTCCCCGGAAGTAATGCGGCGGGGACGAGCAGCGGCGGATGGAGCCGGCGCCGCAGAAGAAGCAGGAGACACGACGCGCCGGGACCCGAACGAAGCGCGACCAGCACAAGCAGGAGCAGCGCGCCGGCGGCCAGAAGCGGTGCGACGCGAACGAGCAGCGGTGAGCGTAACAGTAGACATCATAGATTAAAGGGTACTTGTTATGTTCCAAAATGAAATGAGATTATGTAGATTAGTACATAGTATTCTAAAGCCATTAAACGGCTACAGTGAAAACCCAGGGAGGAAATTAACTTTGTTCCTGCCGGCAGCCTCCGACTTTCAGTCACAGATGAAGGCCAGTGCAGCTTCAGTCACCGCTTAGTACATAGTGAGTATTAGTTGTAACCATGGGCCGGCATTGATAACATGCAGAGCTGTCTGTCAGTCAGTGCCGGTGTGTGGTTAGAGCAAAGACTGAAGCCACGCCGACCGCACCTCTGTGACTGAAAGTCGGAGGCTGCCGGAAGGAATAAAGTTCAATTCCTCCTAACAGTCAGGCTGTTAGTGCCATGGCCGCATAGCTCTGGAGCGCTATTAACCAGTAGATTAACCTCATATCTGCAGGTTAATAGCATTTTTTCACCTAACAAGTTCACTAAAATGTACAGCTAGGGCACTAGAATACAGCCTGGACATGGCAAGATCACGAGGAGACTAAAATGTATTTTATATTGTTATTATTTCACAGTCATGGTTATGGCGCATTTATTTCATCTTTATTATCTTAATAAAAGTGAACTTATAAATTGCCTGACTGTAAAAAAAGAATGTAGATTATGTAGATTAGAGGTCACGCTGCATACTTACTGACTTACATGCATTTTATTAATATAACACGTTTACTAGTAACTTGGTAATTAGATTAAAAAGTCTTTAAGAATAAACTATGGAAAGAAGCCAAGGGGACATAAATAAAATGGACACAGATAATTTCTTGTGCAAGATGAATAGATAAAATGGGGATTATTGATCGTCAGGTATATTCTATGCAATTATATACCGGTAATTAGATAATATGCTGTATGTAATAGCAAATTTGATATATATTTATAATAATATATAATATAAAATTTATATATAATACATGTAAATTATTAAACAGATTATCCACATATTCAGTGCCTTGTGTATGGAAAGAATGTCACTTTGGACAATGATTAAACAGAACTATACTACTTTTACATTTGGCCAAACAATTCTAAAAGTGTATATGACATAAAACAGTAATCCCTACACCTCTTGTATAAAACTGGTATAACATTTAATAGGGAGCTCCTGATTGGCTGAATCACTGCGACATGGGGCGGTCGCGTCTTTATCTTTACTGCTCATGCGCGACCAGCTGAGTGTACTCAGCGCTTTTGATTGGTTAAACCACTATGACACCTTTAGACATGCACAGTAGTGCTTTGTGGGTGCAGGTTTTTGGTGCTTTATGTATATCTAGATATTATCTTCCTGGGTGAGTTGATCTCTCTTTATTAACACTATACAGATGTGCTTATTGCATCAATTAATGCATTTTTATTAACCCCTTCAAGTCGCGGCCCTTTTTCGTTTTCGCGTTTTCATTTTTCACTTCCCTCCTTCCCAGAGCCATAACTTTTTTATTTTTCCGTCAATATGGTCATGTGAGGGCTTATTTTTTGCGGGACAAGTTGTACTTTTGATCGACACCATTGGTTTTACCATGTCTTTTACTAGAAAACGGGAAAAAAATTCCAAGTGCGGTGAAATTGCAAAAAAAGTGCAATCCCACACTTGTTTTTTGTTTGGCTTTTTTGCTAGGTTTATTAAATGCTAAAACTAACCTGCCACTGTGATTCTCTAGGTCTAGGTCATAACGAGTTCATAGACATCTAACATGTCTAGGTTATTTTTTATCCAAGTGGTGATAAAAAATTCAAAACTTTGCTTAAAAAAAAATAAAAAAATAAAAAGTGCCATTTTCCGAAACCCAAAACGTCCCCATTTTTCGTGATCTGGGGTCGGGAGAGGGCTTATTTTTTGCGTGCCGAGCTGACGTTTTTAATGATACCATTTCAGTGCAGATACATTCTTTTGATCGCCCGTTATTGCATTTTAATGCAATGTCACGGCGACTAAAAAAACCTAATTCTGGCGTTTCGGATTTTTTTTCTCGCTACGCTGTTTAGCGATCAGGTTAATGCTTTTTTTATTGATAGATCACGCGATTCTGAACGCGGCGATACAAAATACGTGTAGGTTTTTTTTTATTGTTTTATTTAGGATGGGGCGAAAGGGGGGTGATTTAAACTTTTATATTTTTTATATTTTTTTCATATTTATAAAAACATTTTTTTTTACTTGTGCCATGCTTCAATAGCCTCCATGGGAGGCTAGAAGCTGGCATAGCCTGATCGGCTATGCTACATAGCAGCGATCATCAGATCGCTGCTATGTAGCTGAAATGCAGGTGTGCTGTGAGCGCCGACCACAGGGGGGCGCTCACAGCAGGCCGGCATCAGTAACCATAGAGGTCTCAAGGACCTCTATGGTTACCTTCCTGATGCATCGCCGACCCCCGATCATGTGACGAGGGTCGGCGATGACATCATTTCCGGCCTCCCGGCCGGAAGCGCCACTTAAATGCCGCTGTCTGAGTTTGACAGCGGCATTTAACAGGTTAATAGCGGCGGGTGAATAGTGATTTCACCTGCCACTATTGCACGCACATGTCAGCTGTACAAAACAGCGACTTTGATGTAGGCTCACCGCCGGAGCCCACATCAAAGGGGGTGACACGGCATGCAGAGTAATAGTGTGGCGCATGTCGTGAAAGGGTTAATGTTTCTTACCTCACTATATATTTATGATTTTTAAGCTCCTCTCATACATCATGTATTGTGCACACCTGTTTATTACTTTGTGCTATATCAATTATTTTGATTGTTTTGATTGTAAATTGTATTACTGAATTTGTAATGGCACTTTGTTGTATTGCTGCTATATATACATCTCACTTGTAACTACACATTGCTTTAGAAAGGCTGAAACATCACCACACCAGATGGACTAATAGAGTCCCATTTTTAAACTTTTACTTATTGGACTGCTGCCTGCTTTTTTCCTCCTTTTTTGGATATAAATAGATAGATAGATATGGGATAGATAGATAGATAGATAGATAGATAGATAGATAGATAGATAGATAGATAGATAGATAGATAGATAGATATGGGATAGATAAATATGGGATAATAGATAGATAGATAGATAGATAGATAGATAGATAGATAGATAGATAGATAGATAGATAGATAGATATTAGATAGATAGATAGATAGATAGATAGATAGATAGATAGATAGATAGATAGATATGTTGGTTTGTAAGCTGCATAGCAGGTGGCTCTGCAACATCCGGCTTCTGTGAAGTCAACACCGAGTCTCAGCATGACACAGTGGTGCAGTCGCCCACAGCAACTGGTCTTGGATACTGTAAGGAAAACACACCTGAGGAGAGCCGAGAGAAAAGGATATCCCCCTGCCATCATCACTGTAATGGAGCTTACACAGTCACAGCTCTCTGGCACCCCTCCACCCTCAGGTCAGTCAAAGAACTGCACCAAGGATAAATAGTTGCCGGAGAGCCTGCCCTGTTGCGTACTAGTTGTCGGGGCACAATGCAGTGAGGGCGGACTGGGAATATACATATAAACCTCCGATCCTTCGCTGCCAGGATACCCCAAAAACATCAGAACAGTATGCTGCCACCAGTTCCTTGCTAGATATAAGCCCGGTCTGTTAACAAGCTTATATCGGGTCAGAAACCAACCCCAGGTAGCTTATAAGTACTAGCCTGGTTGCTAGGGAATCCCCACATGTACTTATGCTGGCTAGAAGATGTAGCCGCGGCAAGAAAAACTAAATCTCCGAGCACTAAAAAATACTCGGTGAACCCCCGAGCATGCTCGAGAAATCTCTAGTAACGAGTATATTCACTCACTAAATACCATCCATGAGTTTATTTGAAAAACAAATCAATTAAATCTTTATGACACTTAAATCCAATTTGCACAATTAATTGGAACATGGTGTACAGTGTAATATATAGATATTGCAGCCAGAAGTACAGATAAAAGTGGGGTACAGGTTTGGGATAGCAGTTAGCTGTATGTGTCATGTTTCTTATCATGCGTGGATGGAAGGAAGTTCTGGTATCCACAGGCACCTTCTTAGTTTCTGGTCCATCCCCACACGCGATTTGACTTCCATGGCAGAACAATGACAAAAGCTAAAGGTGTGTAGCTAGCTTTTAACCCCTAGCTTGCCCCCTCCCTTATTTTTCACCGCCCCTCTGGGTTGAACTGAATTCTCCTCCCTTGACCTCCTTGCTGAAATAATTCCCAATATCTAGAATGGGTCATAACTTCCTAGCGGGAAGTTCTAATGGAACGACTGACATCTCAATGGGTTTGTTGGGGCTGGACCGATACGGAGAGTCCAAACTTGGTAGGCTAAGAGGTTTTGGATAGCCAGTCTCGATATCTCAGTATTCGGAACAGCTAGAGAAATATGAGACGCAGGGGTGCGTGCGGAGGGCTCCAAGAATTATGGTGGTATATCAAACATAACTCTGAGATGCGCAGTACTCTCATAATTCATCTCTAGGTGTCGTGCCCAAGTGTCTAGAGCTTTCCCTTGATGTGGGCAACCTTTCACAAAAGACAGCAGGGGGTCCAGGATCTATTCCTCCTTCCCTTCATTAACATGTGGCCTCTAATTCTCTGGCCATTTGGCAAAAGTTCTTTTCTTTGGGGGATTTGTGTACTTATTCCAAGGGTGGGGGCCACTTCAGGAGTGGGAAGGGAGAAGGAAGGGAGATCTCTGGATAATCTATGGGGCCTGAATTAATATATCCAAAATGGAGTCTCCATCATCCCCCATTTGTGAGTTTTTGGACAATAAAAACATTTGCGTTGAACTTTACTGGGTCACTGCCTCATTGCCAAATGGTGTGAACACCGCCCCACTACAACATGATGGAGAATGTGGGCAGTGTGAATTAAGGCATGCCTCAATGCCAGCTGCATATCTGTCATTAGGCCTGCCACACTGCAACCCAAGCCTACGGACAAGATGGAGGAAATCCTGAGGCAGCTGGTCCTCACACAGCAACAACAGATGAATAACCTGTTGCTGCAGCAGATTGCGACCCTGCGTGAGTCACCTCCATTACCGACCCTGGAATTTCATGAGGTACGAGACAAGGTCCGTTCCACTTTGAGGAAGATGGATCCAGAAGACAACGTGGAAGCTTTCCTCACTGTCTACGAGCACACTGCTGAGAGACAGAACCTGCCAACTTCCCAGTGGGCTGAAGTGGCTTTGTTAGTAATGGGAGACACACTAAAACCCTACTTTGACCTCAGTTGGGAGGATGCAGAAACTATGAGAAGCTAAAAGGTGAGATCCTTGCCCAACTTGGGGTAAATACATATGTGAGAGCCCAACAGGTATTTTCATGGACTTTTGTGGAGGCCCTGCAAGCCTGGTCTCAGGTTTATGATTTACTGCAGCTAATGAAAAGGAGGCTCCAACCTGAGACTTTGACTTGGGCCCAGAGGGTGAAGAGAATGGTGGTCAGCCAGCTGGTGAGAGCACTGCCAGCAGCCATACAGCGTTGGGTGGGGCAAGGGGGCCTGGTGGTTGGCCTGATCGAGCGGTACACAGCCACTCAGGACTTCATACGGGACTCTGCCCCATTGCGGCTGTCATGAAGGACCTTACAAGCACAGAAGCTGTGAAAAGAGTTGCGTTCCCTTGCTAGGGACAGTCAGCCCCAAACCCATACTGAGGGGGTACCCCACAGTGAGAATGGCAGGAGACCAGTTTTCCCTAAAACGGTTTCAAAGACTAACGGTGCCTCCACTATCAGGTGCTACCGATGCCAAGGACCCGGAAATGTGGATTCCAACTGCCCCCGACAGCTGAACCTATGGATTGGGGGTTTATGCATAGAGTCTCAATGTACACCCAGTCAGTCTGCACTGCAACTACAGGCACTGCATGCAGTGGACCCCAACAGTGCCAGGTACTCGTCAATGGGTACAAGACGGAGGCTCTCATAGACTCAGGGAGCTTAGTGACTCTAGTCCATGGGTCACTAATTGCCAAGGACAAACAAAATGGTCAGAAAGTGGTGGTTGTGTGTATACATTGGGACCTCCAAGAATACCAGACAGTGGATGTTGCTTTTCTGCTTTGTGTGGAGAGATGAAACATGTGGTGGGAGTGGTGAAGACCCTTCCTTATGAGACTGTGTTGGGAAGAGACTTGCCCCTGTTTTGGTCTCTGTGAGAGACCAGAGTTAAACCTCCCATGGTAAATGTTATTCTGGGCACGGAACCTGAAGATCCTGAGTCAGGGACACCTAACATAGTAACATAGTAACATAGTTAGTAAGGCCGAAAAAAGACATTTGTCCATCCAGTTCAGCCTATATTCCATCATAATAAATACCCAGATCTACGTCCTTCTACAGAACCTAATAATTGTATGATACAATATTGTTCTGCTCCAGGAAGACATCCAGGCCTCTCTTGAACCCCTCGACTGAGTTCGCCATCACCACCTCCTCAGGCAAGCAATTCCAGATTCTCACTGCCCTAACAGTAAAGAATCCTCTTCTATGTTGGTGGAAAAACCTTCTCTCCTCCAGACGCAAAGAATGCCCCCTTGTGCCCGTCACCTTCCTTGGTATAAACAGATCCTCAGCGAGATATTTGTATTGTCCCCTTATATACTTATACATGGTTATTAGATCGCCCCTCAGTCGTCTTTTTTCTAGACTAAATAATCCTAATTTCGCTAATCTATCTGGGTATTGTAGTTCTCCCATCCCCTTTATTAATTTTGTTGCCCTCCTTTGTACTCTCTCTAGTTCCATTATATCCTTCCTGAGCACCGGTGCCCAAAACTGGACACAGTACTCCATGTGCGGTCTAACTAGGGATTTGTACAGAGGCAGTATAATGCTCTCATCATGTGTATCCAGACCTCTTTTAATGCACCCCATGATCCTGTTTGCCTTGGCAGCTGTTGCCTGGCACTGGCTGCTCCAGGTAAGTTTATCATTAACTAGGATCCCCAAGTCCTTCTCCCTGTCAGATTTACCCAGTGGTTTCCCGTTCAGTGTGTAATGGTGATATTGATTCCCTCTTCCCATGTGTATAACCTTACATTTATCATTGTTAAACCTCATCTGCCACCTTTCAGCCCAAGTTTCCAACTTATCCAGATCCATCTGTAGCAGAATACTATCTTCTCTTGTATTAACTGCTTTACATAGTTTTGTATCATCTGCAAATATCGATATTTTACTGTGTAAACCTTCTACCAGATCATTAATGAATATGTTGAAGAGAACAGGTCCCAATACTGACCCCTGCGGTACCCCACTGGTCACAGCGACCCAGTTAGAGACTATACCATTTATAACCACCCTCTGCTTTCTATCACTAAGCCAGTTACTAACCCATTTACACACATTTTCCCCCAGACCAAGCATTCTCATTTTGTGTACCAACCTCTTGTGCGGCACGGTATCAAACGCTTTGGAAAAATCGAGATATACCACGTCCAATGTCTCACCGTGGTCCAGTCTATAGCTTACCTCTTCATAAAAACTGATTAGATTGGTTTGACAGGAGCGATTTCTCATAAACCCATGCTGATATGGAGTTAAACAGTTATTCTCATTGAGATAATCCAGAATAACATCCCTCAGAAACCCTTCAAATATTTTACCAACAATAGAGGTTAGACTTACTGGCCTATAATTTCCAGGTTCACTTTTAGAGCCCTTTTTGAATATTGGCACCACATTTGCTATGCGCCAGTCCTGCGGAACAGACCCTGTCGCTATAGAGTCACTAAAAATAAGAAATAATGGTTTATCTATTACATTACTTAGTTCTCTTAGTACTCGTGGGTGTATGCCATCCGGACCCGGAGATTTATCTATTTTAATCTTATTTAGCCGGTTTCGCACCTCTTCTTGGGTTAGATTGGTGACCCTTAATATACCCACCTGCGATAGGGGTGGTCAACCTAGGGACAGAGTGTAACCCTGATAGGTTTCCCCTAGAAGTATTGGCAGGAGAGGTCGATGGGACCCCGTCGAACCCAGAGCTGGAAGTGTCCACACACACTGCAAATTTCCGGAGTCCATTGGTGCCTCAACCCATAATAGAGGTACCATTTGAGCGAATTGTAATGGACATGGTGAGGCCTATAGTGAAATTCACCCATGGCCACCAGCATATTCTGGTCATAGTGGACGATGCCACTCGTTACCCAGAGACAATACCACTTAGTCACACCTCGGCAAAACTTATCGCCCACGAGCTGTTTGCAATTTTCTACCATCTTGGGCTACCAAAGGAGGTCCTTACAGTTCAGGGGACTCCTTTTATGTCCAAGTTGACAAGGGAGCTATGTAAGCTGCTCCGGATTAAACAGCTGCGCTCATCGGTGTACCACCCACAGACCGATGGGTTGATGGAGAGATTTAATAAGACCCTTAAATCTATGCTAAAAAAGTGGTCTTCAATGATGGGAGGGCGTGGGACATGTTACTGCCCTATTTGATGTTCCCTGTCTTTGAGGTACCAGAGGCTTTCACGGGTTTCTCCCCCTTTGAGCTATTGTATAGCAGGCATCCTAGGAGGTTGCTGGATGTAGCCATGGAGATGTGGAACAGGTGCCAACTCCGCATCTGAGTGTAACTGAATTCTTGGCAAGTATGCAGGACCAGATTGCGGCACTCATGCCCATAGTAAAAGACCATCTAATAGATGCTCAGGCAGCGCAGAGCCACACGTATAATAAAAGAGCCACGATCAGGTCAGGTCTTTAAAGAAGGGGATCGGGTGTTAGTGCTAG